>NW_011888787.1:13831622-13858470 GCF_000151845.1 Pteropus vampyrus | reverse complement strand
TGATTTTCAGTTTGAGAAAATGTTTAGTGAGATTTGAGTAATGATGTGAATAGACGTCTATGAAAAGGGACCTGCTGGTAGGCCTCAGGTGAGGTTTGCCAAGTGAGAACTTTCCTAAGGAGATTAAAGAATTTTGAGGTATCTTTATAGTCAGCATATTATTTCAGGCATTCTCCTGGACAAAAAGTTGAAAAAAGTTATAGTTAACCAAATCTCTAAAAATTAACTGAAACAGAATCATAGAATTTTGAAGCTGCAGAGGGAAGATAGAAACCATTTTTCCAACCTTTCCTCCACTTTGTGAATTAGAGAATGAAGGCCTTCTGGTGTTAAGGTCAGAACTAGAATTAGAATTAGAATCTAGGTCTTCTGGCTTCTAATTCACTAGAATGTTTGGGAAATGAGTTTCAAGTTGATAATCCAGCTCCATTCAGAGAACTAAAATAAATGTGTTCCTAGCAAGAAAACACATCTTATGCACATCCTAACATTTTTATCCCTAATTGTGATTACAGGACCATGTGTTTTCTCAAGTGTATTTTTGTTTTTGTAATTCCTTACTCTACTAAAATTTAGATTTTCTTTCTAGTCTTAGAATTTGATTTTATTGGGGTGGGGAGGAAAGAACTGCTTTATATGTTGGGTTCTTAAGAGGGAATAAACAGAAGTTCAATAGTTATAAAACTATGGTTTGTAGTAAACAAAACGTTTCCAAGCCTTTTTTACTTGCTCCTAGGTTCAACTCCTGGAGAAGGGGAATTATATTGTACATATTTTCTTATAATGTCTAACACATTACACAGTCAATAAACATTCACTAAATTAATGAAATGCATGATCAGTGATAATAGAGACTGTCTAGTTTGGTATGCATGCATCGCTGCCATAAGAAAGTTAAGTAAAGGTCTATCTTTTGGTATGTAGAGGCTCTGTTGAACTCCCTTTCAAACTACAATCTAAGGACGTGGTTCCATAGTGTAGCGATTAGCACGTCTGCTTTACACGCAGAAAGTCCTGGGTTCCCACCCCAGTGGAGCCACTGTCTATGGTCTACGGCCATGCCACCCTGAACAAGCCTGATGTCTGATCTCGGAAGCTAAGCAGAGTCGGGCCTGGTTAGTACTTGGAAGGGAGACCACCTAGGAAGACCAGGTGCTGTAGGCCAAAAAGAAAACCTACAATGCACATGTGAATATGATTGCTTTCCCTTGACTTTAGAAAAGGAAAATAAGAGCTCAATTAAGAAATCCGACCAAATGTTTTCTTTTATAAAATACTTCGTATTTTATAGGTATCTCTCATGTTTTCTCACATTATTTGATTGTAAGGACCAAACAGGTGAGTTAAAGCAAGGGTTATTTCCCTAAAACTTTTTCCGTGTAAAATAATCAGCTATTGGTATTCGTAAAATATTATTCTAACTTATCATGAACTCCACGATGGTAGGAACTATATGTCAGCTTGATATCTGAAACAGAGCTTAGTGCATGGTAGACATTCCAATATAATCATTTGAATATTTCTAGAGCTTGACTGTTTGAATGTATTTTTATAAACTGCTTTCAAGAATCCTTTTTATAAAAATGTTGTAAAGATGGTTTTATTTTTAATTTGTTTTTACTTCTTTGTAATATAGAGAAGAAAAAGTGTTAGATCTTACCTAAGGTCACAGAGCTATTGTGTTTAGTATTGATTCAAACTCAGATTTGCTTATCAAAGCTGGTTCCTTCTATTGTGAAATACTGTCTTTCTTTAAGATTCAAGATTTTAGGATTTAGTTACTAAAGTGTTTTTTTAACTTTGAAGTGTTTTTTAAACTTGAGGGCAGGTACCTGCCTCCCCAGCTGTCTATGCTTCGGCTAATGGTGATGTGTAGTAATATCACTTTCTTGAGACTTGAAAAAGAAAATACAGCTAAGCGTGTTCTGCCTTCTTAGGAGCGTGTGCCTCCTGATGCAGGTCTCGATGCCCTGTGTTCTCTTTGCTGCTTTTCCATCAGAGCTTCGTTTGAAAGGCGGAACGAATGCTGAAATGGCACCACAGATCGATTACACAGAAATGGTAAGGGCTTTTGTAGTCGACAAACTAAGATGATGATCTCATATATTCCGAATCTCCATTCTCTATTAAGTATAACCTGAGTGTTTTCGTGTACATACCTGTTTATTTCTTCATGGCGTCTCGCTCTGTTGGGGAAGAGAGTAAGAGATTATGTTTACTTTAGACTGAGAGTTGTATCTTAGAACAGTGTTCATAGTGAATTCTTTGAAGACCTCAAGTGTACTTATTATATAAATTACTTATTATATAAATTAGATATTTTATATATACAGGAATTATGGTTTGGAAGAAAAAAAACTTGAGACAGGAATTAAATACTGTGTTTGATTAGAGTTGGTGAGAATGTGGAGAAATTGGAACATTTGCACATTGTTGGTGGGAATCCAAAATGGTGCAGCCACTATGAAAACCAGTATGAAGGTTCCTCAAAAAATTAAAAATAAAACTGCCATGTAATGCAGCAATCCCACTTCTGGGTATTTCCAAGAGAGTTGAAATCAGGATCTGAAAGAGATATTAGTATTGCCATGTTCATCGTAGTACTAGTCATAGAGCCAGCATATGGGAACAACCTAAATGTCTACTGATGGATGAATGGATAAAGAACATGTTGTATATACATACAATGAAATATTATTCAGCCTTAAAAAGAAAGAAATTCTAGAATATGTGACAACATAGATGAACCTTGAGGACATTTATGCTAAGTGAAATAAGCCAGTCACATAAAGACAAATACTGGCATGATTCCACTTACGTGAGATATCTAGAGTAGTCAAATTCATAGAGTCAAAGAGTGGAATGGGGGTTGGGGGAAGGGAGAAATGGGGAGTTTCTGAGCATGGTGCATAAAGTTTCAGTTCAGCAAGATGAAAAAGCTCTATAGATCTTCTGTGCAACATTGTACTTATAGTCAACAGTAATGTATACTTAAAAATTTGTTGAGGGTAGATCTCGTGTTATATGTTCTTCCCATAATAAAATAAAATTTTGAAAAAACGAAATACCATATTTTGACTATAAAATTTTAAAATAATAAAACTCAATATTGGCGTGTTCTACAGCTAGTGGGAAAGTAACCTTTTCCCCAGGTTTATTGAAGCGTTATTATTTATAGTAAAATTCACCCTTTTTAGTCCACAGCTCTGTGATTTTTGACATACGTTTGTGAACAAGCCACCATAATCAAGATACAGAGTTACTGTAAAAAATTTCCTCATACCCTGTGCTAGTCAGTCTCACCCCCTAACACTGGCAACCACTAATTTGTTTTCTGTCAGAGTTTTGCCTTTTTTTCAGAATGTCATGTAAAAGAATAATACTTTATCTAATCTTTTGAGTCTCTTTTTTTTTTCACTTGCCATAATACATTTGAATTCATCCACACTGCTTGTATCAGCAATGAAAGCGAAGTAGTGTTCTGATATATGGAAGTACCAATTTGTTAATCCATTCATCTGTTAAAGGACATTTGGGATTTTTCCAGTTTTTAATGATTATGAATAAAGTTACTATAAACATTTACGTGCAGGTTTTTTGAGTGAATGTAAGTTTTCATATCTCTTGAGTAAGTACCTAGGAGAGGGATTACTGGGATCTAATAGTAAGTGTATGTCTAACTTTATGAGACACTGCCAGATTGTTTTGGCACTCAAAAGTGTCTGCATTGTTTTTGCATTTTCACCAGCGCTATATGAGAGTTTCTACATTCTCCCTAGCACTTAATATTCTCAGAGTTTAATGAAAAAAATTTTTTTGCCATTTTAATGGGTGGTATAATCTTTTTAAATTCAGTTTTCATAGGATCCATAAGGAAAGTTAAACTTATCTCTCTTCACTTAATCTCATGTAAGGAAATGACCCTAATTAAATATTACAAAATGCAGCAAAGGATAAATGTTAACATTTATTTGAATAGAGCATTAATACGATAATTATTATATCGTATACATAAAATATGTAATACTGAAAATTTGGAGAATGATTAAATAAATTATGCTAGAACACCATGCAGTCATCCAAATATTTAGGAAGAATTTTATGATGTCGGGAAAATGCTTTTGTTTATAATGTTAAATAGAAAAAATAAGGAGAAAACATTGTACATATAGTGAGATGTCAACTGAATAAAAAAATTGAGATAGCAGAATGGGCCATTGTTCACCAGTACCCCTAATTTCTTACAGTGGGTCGCATTGAGAAGGGTCAGGAAATGCTGTCCTCTGGGCTAACATAACCACTGGGGTCACATATCCTGAATTGCACCTTCTTTTTTATTAGGTAGACTTGCTCAGCCCTAATTAAATGTGAAAATTTTAATTTTAGCTATAAGTCAGTTATTTTATTTGAAACATAGAACTAGCCTACACATTTTTATATCACTGTTTATGATACCTCATTACTAGCTCAAAGCAGAGCACTTTTGTGTAATAAATATACTTGTTGAATCAGTAAATATTGGTGGTTAAAGTAACAATAAACTGATTTTTCAGGTTTTCAAGCCAATTGTTGAAAAATTTGGTTTCAGATTTAATTGTGACATTAAAATGAGGTAAGTTACTTATTTCTTAGCCTTTAGGCCCACTATTTGTGGTAAAAATAGAAAAAATAGACCTTAGAGAACTATCATTCTGGAGCCCACACATTACCTTACATGCGCTTTGTGGCTTAAAAATGATAAGCAGTAGAGGCATGGGGACTTGAAAGCAGCTACATGTGATATTCGCTTATTTTGGAGGAGAAATATTTTTAAGGAAAGTCTGCACTGAGACATCTTCATATCTTTCATTATCTATGCTCAGCATGGATTGAATGCTTACAGTGTAGACAACTGGAGTAGGCACTACAGGGTCATAAAAGGGGTCCTCTCCCACAATGCAGTCAGAATTATTTTCCTAAGAAACGCATCTGGCTTATTTCTCTTTAAGGCTTCCCTTCTGTCACATAATAACAAGGCCAGAGTTCTTGACGTGACATTTAAATGCTTTGAAATCTTGTTCCAATTTACCTTTCTAGCTTCCTACCCTCTCCTCTCCTTTCAACATACCACATATTCTAGCTACGTGATTACCTGCTAGTCCCGTCAACAGACTTTGTGCCTTCAGACTTCCATGTCTTCGTTCATGTTATTCCACCCCTGCTCTCCTAAAAATTGGAAATCCTCCATTTTTCAAAATGAAACTTGTAATTACTTGTGTGAATTTCCATGAGCGTGCCTCAGTTAGAATTCATGTTTGTACTTCTGTCAAAGTCCTTACTGCTGGGTTGTGTTCTGGTAGGTTGTACGTGGAGCCGTCTCCCTACCAGATGGGGGGTTCCTGGTGGATAGGCACACTGTCATTCTCATCTGTGTGTTCTCAGCATCTTCTGTAGGACACTGAACGTTATTAACATTTTATTAGTGTTCAGCTATTTAAGTATTCATATTGTTTATGGAGCACCTAGTATGTACCAGACATTGTTTTAGTCCCTGGTATATAGCAGGGACAAAGTAGACAAAGGCCCTGCCAGCAAGCAGCTGATATTCTAAAACAGCCCTGTCAGACAGAACTTCCTGCACTGAGCAAAATGTTCCCTGTCTGACATGCTAGTCACAGCCACACACGACTGTTGAGCACCTGAAATGTGACCAGGGAGCTGAGTTTTGAATTTTATTTAATTTAAATTTAAACGGTGACATGCAGATTGAGACTACCACATTGGACAGCACAGGTCTATAACATTATTTGGAAATTTCAAACAATTATGTGGTTGGATGTCATTCATGTTATCTTATGGTAAATACTGAGCTTTATTTTTGTCGTGAATCAGTTTGTGTTTGTCATACTTTTCATAGGGGCTACTACCCAAAAGGGGGTGGTGAAGTGATCGTCCGAATGTCACCAGTTAAACAATTGAACCCAATAAATTTAACTGACCGTGGCTCTGTGACTAAGATATATGGAAGAGCTTTTGTTGCTGGTGTTTTGCCATTTAAAGTAAGTTGTTTAGATGGTCTTAGAAATGTGTGTATGTCTCGGTAAGTATTGTATCATCTAAACTTTGAAGTTATTGAAAGATCTTAGTTTTTAAATAAATCTTTTTATTAAAGTTTTTTCTTAAAATTCTGTACTCCCTACTCTTAAAAATCAAATTTTTATATAATGTAAAAGTTATTTTATTTGTCTTTGAGGGCTTGAAAACAATTGTAAAAATAATAATTTATTTTATTCTATTTTACTGTTTTGCCACAATAGGTAGCAAAAGAAATGGCGTCGGCAGCTGTCAGGTGCATCAGAAAGGAGATTAGGGATCTGTATGTTAACATCCAGCCTGTCCAGGAACCTAAAGACCAAGCTTTTGGCAGTGGAAATGGAATAATGTGAGACAATATGCTTTTTCCTAGACATTGGTTGAGAGCCCCCAAATAATTATCTTATTTAAATGAAAGATTTATATTTTTTTAGTTTAAATTTATAGTTTTAAGAAGGTAGATTTTAAAGGACATTAATACCCAAAACAACAGCATGATGAATTAAGATAATTATTTTATTCCAAATTTTATTCTGAGGATGGTTTGCCTTCATTACATTATAAGAGCCCTTTTCTTTATACAGTGAACTTAGATGTTGAAGCTAATCAGAAAGTAGCCTTTGAAGCTGAGCCTAAGAGAAATATTGCACTTGCTTTTCTTACCCCAAATGTGAAATCAGTTTACAAGCAGATGTATTAGAAATGGCAAAGAGCTTTTTAGAAAAGAAATATAGCTATTATATTAATCCAGTTAGAAGTTATCGATTTAAGTGTTTTAAAAATGCCTTAATTGATTTTTTAATGTGGATATTTAAATTTTAAAGTCTTTTTCAGTTTTTCTTAAAGGGTTTAAAGTAAATGCATACTCTACATAATGTTATCTAAAACCCAAACATCTCTATAGGAAGGCTTTTTCATTAAGATAATCATAAGATATTTATAGTACAGTATGCCAGTGAAGTGGTATCTTAATGCTGATGACATAACTTCTGGGAGGGCCATTCCTTACCTGTGAGTGGATTAGAATCAAGTGTGACTTGTTTGAAGTATTGAAGGATGAAGACAGAGAATGCTAATCATGTCCCCTCTCTGTATAGAGAATTTCACTTTTGCAAAGTACTAGCCAGATCTAGTTTTTCGTGTTTAACAGTCACTATTCTCCAATACTGTATTTGCATGTAATTTTAGAATATTGATAGCATAGGTAGTAATACTTTTTTTTCCTATATAGCATTATTGCTGAGACATCCACTGGCTGTTTGTTGGCTGGATCATCGCTTGGTAAACGAGGTATAGATAAATGAAGGGAGTATACAGGTCCCAATGCTAGTGTAACATTCTTAAATCATGTTGGGATGAGAATGTTATAGAATAATGGATGACAAGTTTAAAAGGATACAGTTAACTGATTCTCTTTCAGAGTCAATTAAATTTTTAGTTTTTCTCTCAACTTTATACTTTGAAAAATTTCAAACTTATAGAAAAGTTGAATGACTAGTGACTGTCCATACACTATCCTCCCAGATTCACCAGTAGTGTACATTTAGCTACAAGTCCTGTGTGTTTATGAACCATTTCAATGTACATTGCAGGGATACTGAATACTGTAGCATGTATATCCAAAGGACAATGCCTGTATAACCAAAATGCCATTTTTACACCCAAAGAATTTATCTATTATATTCAGATGTAACCACTTCCCTCAAAAATATTTGTTAGAGCAGTGTGGGATTTTTTTTTTTTTTTTTTGAGTACTTAGAGCATTTGGTTATCATGTCTGTTTAGATTTTTTTTTCTTTTTGACTATAGAATAGTCTGTTCACCTCTTTTTTTTCCTTTCATGATATTGACATTTTGAAAAGTCCAGTCTATTTTCTCATAAGATTTCCCATAGTTTGGGTTTGTCTGATTGTCTCATGATTAGATATAAATATTTGCAGATGTTAAGCTCTCAGAAGATTAAATATACATGAAATCTTATCCTAAAAGTCCCATTGGGTGAGTTCAGAGGTGTAAAGAATGTTATACCAGTGCTAACAGGGATATATTAAATGTTTTACATCTTAGTAATTAATTTAGTTTTTCTACATTATGCCTGTCGTAGGTGTAAATGCAGACAAGGTTGGAATTGAAGCTGCTGAAATGCTATTAGCCAATCTTAGACATGGTGGTGCTGTGGATGAGTATCTGCAAGACCAGGTAATGACACTTACAGGATAAAAACCTTCGAGCCTATTAGATTTGAATATTTGGTAATTTAATTAAATATGAATTTTAATCACTCAGTTTCAGACACTGATTGGCATTTCCTAATTCAGTTGGTTTTTAAAGTATTATTCTGGAATTTATATTCCTCAGATTTCAGTCCTCATCTTACTTGACCTGACTACAGCATTTAGCACAATCAATTACTCTTTCATTCTTGAAATACTTTCTTCACTTGGTTTCTGAAATACTGTTATCATTTTGTCTCACTGGCCATATATTCTAGTTTCTTTACTAGTTTGTTATTGTTGTTTTCATCTTCTCAAATTCTAAATTTTGGAGAGCCCGTAGGCTCAGGCTCATGCTTCTTTTCTGTATCTGTATTCATTCCTTCAGTTATTTTGTCCCATTTCTGGGTTAAGTACTGTCTGTATGGAAGCTGACAACTTCCAAGTTTCTATCACTAGCCCAGACTTTTCTTTTAACTCCATACTCATTATATCCCTTAATGCCTGTCAGCATCTCCACTTGATGTGTTATAGACCTCTCAAACTTAGCACATCTACTCACATTGAGAAATACTAGTGAATATTTCCAAAAAAGGTCTTTTTAAAGTCCACTCTTGATAGATTTTTCTTTCTACCACACTTTTCTCTCCTTAATCTCAAATCGGCAGTCTATGTTTAGAAACGTATTCTTCAAAATTTCTCAACCAGTTTCTTAAGACAGTTTCCCTTATTTCTAGTCTCTTCCTTCTTGCCCAGGTTTACTCTACACTCCCAGTAATTCTATATTGGATGTATTGATTTACCTGTTAAAATGTTGTAATTTTAGAGAGTGGAGGAAGCTTGTCATTATATATACCAGCTTGTAGAGATATTTGGTCTGATTAAATATATTAACTTTCAACTCTGTATTTTATTCTTAACCATTAATTAGAAAATTCTATATTGAGGACTGCTGCTAAGCATTTCTTTTTTTTTCAGCCAGCTCCCCAATCCCCCTCCCATCTAGCAATCACCAGTTTGTTCTCTGTATCTGTGGGTCTGTTTTCATTTAGTTTGTTTCTTTTGTTCCTTAGATTGCTCATATAAGTGGAATCATATGGTATTTATCTTTCTCTGTCTGACTTATGTAACTCAGCATAATACCCTCTAGGTCCATGTCATTGCAAATCGCAAGATTTTTTTTTTTTTTTTTTATGGCTGAGTAATATTCAGTTGTATATCTATACCATAACTTCTTTATCCAATCATCTGTTGATTGGATTACTTCCATATCTTGGCTATTGTGAATAGCGCTGCCATGAACATAGGGGTGCATAGATCTTTACAAATTAGTGTTTTGGTTTTCTTTGGAAAAGTACCCAGAATTGCAATTGCTGGGTCAAAAGGTCGCTCTATTTTTAATTTTTTGAGGAACCTCCAGACTGTTTTCCATAGTGGCTATACCAATTTACAATCCCACCAACAGTGTACTGGGGTTCCCTTTCCTCCACATCCTTGCCAACATTTGTTGTTTTTTGATTTATTGATGATAGCCAATTTGACATGTGTGAGGTGATATCTCATTGTGGTTTTAATTTGCATTTCTCTGATAGTTACCTTGAGCATCTTTTCATATGTTTATTGCCCATCCGTGTGTCCTCTTTGGAGAAATACCTATTAAGGTCTTCTGCCCATTTTTTAATTGTGTTGTTTTTTTGCTGTTGAATTGAATGAGTTCTTTATAAATTTTGAATATTAACCCCTTATCAGATGTATCATAGACAAATATCTCCTCTCATTCAGTAAATTGTCTTTTCGTTTTATTGCTGTGCAAAAACTTTTGTTTGATGTAGTCCCATTTATTTATTTTTTCTTTTGTTTCTGTACCACACTTTGAGTGACACGGATTTTCATTTATCTTAAGTCTTCCAGAAACCTAAAGAAATAGAAGTTATTTTAGCTATTTTGATTTCTAGTAGTAGTATTATATAGAAAGCAATAGAATTTTAACTCCAAAAAGTAGTAAATATTTTTATTTTTATTTTTTTCTATAGCTGATCATTTTCATGGCATTAGCCAATGGAGTTTCCAGAATAAAAACAGGACCAGTTACACTCCATACACAAACAGCAATACATTTTGCAGAACAACTAGCAAAGGTGAGTATTCCATCAGAAAGAGTAGTTGGTTTTTATTGTAGCCAATTTGGGGTCAGATTTTAATAACCAGAAAACTTAATCATAATCATAATTGCTATCACTCACTGAGTACTTCCTTTGTGGCAGACGCTGAGCTAACTCAGCAGTTTATCTGAATCATCTTACTCTCTGCATGACCATTTTCGGTGGCTATTTATTATTATTCCTATTGTACATACAAGTAAAGTGAGGCAGAGAGATTAAATTAATTGCTCAAGACCACATGGTTTCTCAGTGGCAGAGCTGGACTTTGTGCAAACCCAAGAAAGCATATATTGAAACCCATGTGTGGTACTGCCTTACAAAGTAAGTAAAATGTTTTGATGAGAACTGTGAAATCAAATCACAAGAGATTTGTAGCTGGCTGTAAATTTAAGTATTTGTATAAAATTTTTAAGTATTTTACTTTTTTGTGATTCCGTTGATAGAATATTTGCTGAAATTCTAATATTTGCCGATCTTCTTTAAAAGAGTAGTTACAATTTTTAGTGAAAGAAGATTTAACATTATATAAGCTCCTATTTATACCTTGTCTACAGAATTCTTAATTTAAAAAAGTCATCAGCATGTATATTTCACCCATAATCAATATAATTTCTTTATAAAAAATTTGGAAAATAAAAGAAAAAACCTGCCCATAATTCCCTCTTTCTAGTAAAACCAATGATGACATTTAAGCATTTTTCTCCTCTGTTTAAATTATTTCTCTGCATTTTTTTTACAGCTAATGCACACAGTTTCATTTCTTGCTTTTTTCAGTAATGTAGCATATTTCCATTTTGCTATAGTCTTTATTATGTAATTTCATAAAGTAATATAAAATTTGTAGCTCAAAATTTTATGAAGGAAGGGGCTGACCTTAAGCATTTTTTAAAATTATTAAAGTAATGCACACTAGTTAAAAAAATGAAGTATTGCAGGGTTGTACTAAGCACAAAGCCACTGTTGCCCTACTCCTAACAGTTTATTTGTATGATTCTTAATATATACTCTTTTTGTTGTTATTATTAGAAAGCACAGGTAGATTTTGGTTAAATTGTAGAAAATGTCTGAGAGGAATTGAAGACAAATTATATTTGATGGCAAAAGATAATTAACTATTTTTTACTTTTATACTTATGCTAAACTTATATTCATTATAGTCTTCACTTTTCATAGTATTTTGCATATAGTAGACAACTCCCATTTTGTTTGAAGTGAATACGTAGTGCAAAGTGCTGTGAGCTGGAATTGATAGCTGTAGTTTCTTGTTCAGTTTTGTTGTGTTTTAATTGAGTGACTTGGGGCAAGCTGCTTTGTCTTCCGGTGACTTCGTGCGGATAATTCATCTGTAAAATCAGGGACTGGGGCTATATAGTCCCTAAAGGCTCCTTCCAACTAGAAAGTTTTATAATTTTTCAGTAGGTTGGAAATGATTTCCATAATTGTTACCTGTGTCCTTATTTACATATCGCTTGTAATTTGAAAAAATATATGTCTATAACTACATGATAATTTGGCTGTCTAGCTTACAATTCAGTGTATACTCATTCAACAATAATTTCCAGGGGCCACTATGTGACAGCACACTGCCACAAAATACTGAAACTGGAATAATTTGTGAATATTACTGTTCAGCAGGGCCCCAGAATAATGGTTTTCAAATTGTATTCAAAGAATTCTAAGGTTTTAGGAACACTTGAAATGCCTTTGCCACAAATTCAGTCATCCTACTCAGTTGTTTTGATTTTAATTTAGTTTGTTAGAATGAACACATTTGCTTTTTAAAAAAATTCTGTTTCCAGACTACAGTGATGGAGATCAAATATTTCAAAGCCAAACTTGAATTAGTTACCAGGTGGAAAATACACTGTGAAGCCCAATAAAGATGAAGGAGGGTGTTAGTCATCACCTCCCCCCACCTTTCTTCTCTGAACTAGATCTTTCTGAATAGTATTTTTAGGGAATTAAATTAAATACCTGAGAAGGTAAAAGAAGTATAAATGCATCAGTGCTATGTTTTAGAAATATTTTAGGAAATATAGTGCAGAGGCATTATAATTAACAATTGAGATTTTAAAGTTGATATTTGCCGACGCCATGCTCCTCAGGGTTCTGATTCAGTGTGTGTGGATTCAGGCTGTGTATTCTGACAAAACTCCACAGGTATGTATACCTCCAATCAAGAACCGTGGTTCTGGAACAAAATATTTTATATCTAGGCTATTGAAATTCTCATGTCTTGATCTTTGTGTCTCTAACATCTTCAGTAAAACAAGTTTGATATTAACTACCTGCTTGTTTAAGCTGGAGTTATGGGCTCTTCCCTCCAACCCTCTTCATATTACTTACGTACTAAATACTCTTCTGGTTTCAGGCTCAATTTACTGTGAAGAAATCAGAAAATGAAGATGATGCCTCTAAAGACACATATATTATCGAGTGCCAAGGAATTGGGATGACAAATCCACACCTGTAGTGTATTTACCTTTTAAATGATACCTCAGCGATGTATTGCACTAATTCATTTCATAAATACTACAAAACAGCAAATAAGAAGTAACTTATTAAAAGACCCAACTTAAATTTGGAGATGAAGTAGAGTGTTCTAGATTTACTATGCATGCTTCATCAAATTAATCTCACTTAGAATATCTCCCGAGGTATGAAAAATGAAATAGAAGATTTGGTGGTTATGTCTAATAGCTGACTTCAGTATTAAAGTATTGATATAAAATATTCTTTTCTCCTGTTTTTCTTTATGTAATAAATTAAGTCAGGAATGTAAATTTGATCTGTAATTTGTGTATAGTTCTAATCACTTTGCTGTATTCTCATGTAAACTATGAGACAACTTTATGCACACGTACTTACTGTGTCAACAATAATTTAATGAACATTTTCTCATTCTAAGTACATGTACCTTCTTTCTAATTGAGCACTTGGTAAATATTGATTTCAAATCTGTTGAATATGTTGTGAAAGACAATGAGAATTGTAAAATTTCAACCCCATATATATGTGTGTATGTGTGTGTGTATATATGTGTGTATATATATATATTTTTTTTTTGGCTTGTAGTATTAAAAAATAATTAAGTACCTTTAGAACAGATTGTGCTTTTCATTTCTCTGTATTATCTCACACCTAGCAACTTCCACATTTAGATTACTTCCTGCCCTGTAGGCAATTGAGGTTATGACTCAAATGAAACCAGTTTGGTGTATCAGCTAAATATGCTGTACTGTAATATAATGAGAAATTCATTAAAATTTGGTTCCATCTTGGTGATTAAAACATAATCCAGGATATAGATCCAGAGGATGATATTTATCACACATTCAGAATGTGCTGAGTTAGTCTGTATAGAACAGTATAATGAAAAAAAGTTACTTCATGTGCATGATCGTAATTCTTGTCAGTGATTTCAGTGTCCTCAGACAGTTGGGTTCAATTTGCTTTGAATGTGAGGATGACAGTATTGCTTGCTATTTATATTTCCACACTGTAGATACATTTTATGAGTTCCATTTTTATAACAAATGAGATAAAGTATCGTTCTATTTTAGAGTAAAACTATATTTTTAATATAGTCTTCAGAGGGATTGTGATATATTTGGGGGTTTTCAGTTTAATGTGAACTTTGCAGCTTCTCACAGGGCGTGGAGCAGTGTGAAAGAGGTTGGCTGGAATACAGAGATTGGGAACTTTAGAGTGAGAGATTCAAGGTCAACCGTGTGTGAGTTTGTGATTAATCTTGTCTTGGGCGTGTCACTCTGGTTGAGTCTCAACTTAGGTAAAATGAAGATAGGACTTAAGCAAAAAAAATTTTTGGTAATCCTAGAAGTGATTTGAATTTCCATTTATTTTCCTCAAACAAAATTGTATTTCTCTACTTGTATGTCTAAATTCTATTTCAATGTTTCTTTTTCCTATATATTCAACACTATGTGTACATGGACTTAAAGAGGAGTCTTCAAACCACCTTCAAACAGATGTTCATACCACTTGGTTCACAAAGCCTTCCCATGAATTTTAAGTTTGTGGTTGTCAGTAATTTTCAGAAAATTTGTTTTCAGATTTCCATCCTTAAATATGTACTTCCACAGACACATGATCTGATTTTTTTGTATCAATCTTGTTGAGATATATTTCTATAAAATCTTACTCTTATATTTAATAACATTTCAAAAAGTATATTTGTTACACTCAATTGTATAGTAATACTAATTGTAATTAACCAAGCCAGAAGAAATTTTAAACATTTTTAAGAATCTCATGTTCACTGGAAATTTTAAAACAATGCAAATTAATGTGCATATTTTTATTGCAGAAGGATATGACAAGGTGAGCTTTTAAGCATAAAAATATAAAATTGGGGAAGTGGAATGTGAACTTTTAAGCATAAAAAATGTAAAACTGAGGAAGTGGAATGTGTTTTTTTAATGGAGATGGTGGATACCAAACAGCTATGTTTTTAGAGTCCAGTGGATAAATTTAAGAGACTTGGAATAGTTTTATTTTAAAATGGCCGTACAGTCATACCTGGTTTTATTGCACTTTGCAAACACTGCATTTTTTTTTTTACCAATTGAAAGTAAGACCCTCCACCAGCAAAAAGATTACAACTCGCTATAAAGGCTTGGGTGATTATTAAAATTTTTTAACAATAAAGTATTTTTAACTAAGGTATGTACTTTGTTTTTTTTAGACACAATGCTATTGCACACTTAATAAACTATAGCATCGTATAAACAAATTTTATATGCACTGGGAAACCAAAAAGTTTGTGTGACTCACTTTATTGCGGTATTCTAGAACCAAGCCCCAAATCTCTCTGAGGTATGCCTATAAAACTGAAATGAGAGCCTTTGCTATAATTTGAAATTTATGATGAAAATTTTTGATGCCCAGATATCTGGTTAAACAATATTTCTTTGTGTGTATGTGAGGGTGTTTTTAGAAGAGAGTAGCATTCGAATTGGTGAGCCGAGTAGAGCAGGTGGCCCTCCCAGTGTGGGTGAGCATCACCCAGTTCCTTGAGGGCCTGAATAGAACAGAATGGTGGAGAAAGGTTGCATTTGCTCTCTGCCTAACTGCAGGACTTGGGACATCAGTCTTCCTCTTAACCCTTGGTGCTTCTGGTTTTCAGGCCTTCAGACCCAGCCTGCAATCTGCACCTTTGGCTCTCTGGCTCTCAGGCCTTTGGACTACACCAGTGGCTTTCCTGGCCCAGCTTGCAGATAGCAGATCATGGGACTTCTCAGCCTCCATAATCACATGAGAAATTAGCTTGTAATAAATCAGTCTCTCTCTAAACATATATTGAACTTCTCAACATATATATCTCCTATTGGTTCGGTTTCTCTGCAGAACTCTGGTACAAGTGATGTTGCAAGAACGTACAAGTTTGAAGGAGGGGTTCTCTGGAACTGGACATCAGATCTCTCAAGAAGGAGTACTTTTTACCTGATGATCAGGCCATGAGAGCATTTCAGCTGATACTCAGACTCTAAGAGAAGGGGATGCATCCTGGCAGGTGCTTGGAAGGTTCAGGTAGCATGGCCCAGAAGGTGAGAGAGCCCCAAGGGGCTAATATTCCTACTGCCAGAGTGTGTCAGGGCCAGCTGAACGAAGCTTGGAGTCATAGTTTGCTGCTGCTAACAGGAACTGGAAGCAGGAAGAGTTCTTTCTCCCTTCCTCTTTCCAACCGCACGCAGGGCTTCCCTTTTGCAGAACCGAACCAGAAGTGAGTTGTCAGGGGAATCTGGAAATTATAATTTACACACCCAAATGTTATGGAACAGTTTTGAAAGGTGTGCTTAGAGCTGCGAGACAGTAAATAGCCAGTAGAATCTATCCTTTTGGTCATTCAGCATTCACATGTTGCTATCTTACAATAACAATAACATCTTTTTGCTTTTGCCTAACAAAATACAGCTATCCTTTTTGTAAACATATTTCCATCCTCTTAACAGAGGGCCAAAAGTCCCACCAGTCACTATAACCATCTCTGGGTGATGTTAGTGTCTATTTTACTCAATCCCACCTGAATATTCTGTAACATATAGACTGTAAAGTTAATAATAGTCTTTATGTGAAATAAAAAGGGACGATGAAGGGGAGGGGAAAAATAAATGAATATATATCAATATGTATAGAACAAGCAAGGAAGAAAGTTTGCATAACTGCTACGGTCCTGTGTTCTTAGGTTTGCTATATACTCTATGTTCCCTGTACTCTCTACGGGCACCACAGACAGGGAGGTAATCTTAATCTTCACTCCCAAAGGGTCTACGTCTTGGTGGTCTGTCTTTAATGTGTTGCTGTGGTTTTGCCTTGATTTTTATTACTGGATTTGAGAGTACTCAAAGGTGCCTCAGAGAATGCCTTGGGCTCTACACATAGTCCTTTCTGCCTTCATTGTTATAGCACCACTCAATTCACCCTTATTAATTGGGAGCAATTGCCCCAGCAAAAACGGTGATCCCTTCTTTGTTGTTTCAATAGCATGAGAAGCTCAGCATGGGCAGTAGAAGTCTCATCTTACAGTTCATTGGAGCCATTATTGTTGTGACCCCTGGCGGAAGCATTTTTCCTTTGGGAATTAACACCTCTAAAATCAATAGCAATCAAAGTTTCAGGGATGGAAAGTAAAATTTGGGTGGTTGTAATTAATTATAATAGTGGAAGCCCACTCCACTTCCACCCCTCGATCCATGTATTCTAGCTATGGAAGAATAAGTACCCTATATTAGTCTCTGGTCCCAAGGATGGCCCACATCCTGTAAGATAATGCCCTAACTTACAGAGTGTTGTTTCCCAACTGGCACTGTAACTGGATTTTCAGTAGGCTGTTTTCATCAGCTCTGCTGCTTCTAAGGTATGTCATACCTGGCATCTATCTATGGGCATGAACTCATTGGTACACTTTAGCTGAGAAATGAATTCCTTGATCAGAATCAGTATTGTGTAGATCAACCGTAAGTCCACAGATAGTCATTACATTTATCTGTTGTGTAGCTGATTGCTTCGAAGCTTAGCTACTTAAAACAACAAACATTTATTATTTCACAATTTCTGTTGGTCAGGAATACAGGACCAGCTTAGTTGGGTGGTTCTGGCTCGTGGCATCCCATGAGGCTGCAATCAAGCCGAGCCACTGGGTGGAGCTACAGTCATCTCAAGACTTGAATGGGGTTGAAGGATCCACTTCCAGTCTCAGGTTTGGTTGTTGCCTTGCTTCAGTTCCTCCCAGGCTGAAAAACTGTGGGCTTTTCCATCCGGCTTCTCACAAAAATGCAGCTTGCTTTTCCCAATACGAGGGACAAGAGAGGGACAGAGACAGAAAACCCCCAATCTTTTTATAAACTCATTTCAGAAGTGATACCCCATCATTTCTGCCATAGTTTTGTTAATTAGAAACAAGCCACTAGTCCAGCTCAATCTCAGGGGAACGGGATTACTCAAGGGCATTAGCAGGAGGTGGGGATAGTTGGGGGCCATTTTAAAGGCTGCCTACGACAGTCGTACAAGCAGAAACAGACCATTAGGGTTTTGGAGTAGATAACCGATGTTTTCAGAAATAGCTCTTGGTTTGCTACTGGGCCCTGGTAGAGACTGAACTGAGCTGCGACATCTAAAGACCTTATGACCATGATGAACCACATGTTTTCTGATGCACCAAGATACTAAGTTGGGTGATAGCATCAGCAATCCAACATCAAGTGGAAATGGTATTAGGTGCAGGTAGCCTAGAAGATGTAAGCACTTTGCATGAGAGGATGCTCAATCTTCTCCAGCGCCTACCCCTGCTAATCATTGCCACTCTACCAACCTATGGCCCTGTAGGGGAGTTCCCAACCACCAGCTGACTGAGGAAGAAAAAGCTAAGGCCTAGTTTACAGATGTTTTCACAGATGCTGAAGCAGTACAACACATTCATTCAGGGGAGGCCCGCAAGACAGTGGTGATGGGGAATCCTCCCAGTGGGCAGAACTTGAAGCAGTGCAGTTGGTCGTCCACTCTGTCTGGATTGAGAAATGGTCAGAAGTACAAATACGTTGATTCACGGACAGCAACTGGGGACTCAGAAAAAAAAGGTTTGGTAGATTGGTGTCAAAGGATGGGGGAAGAGGTATGTGGATGAAATTTTCAGAAAGAGCATAGAGTTTGAAAAAAAAATGTGTCTCATGTGAATACTCACAAAGGGCATCCATATGGAGGAGAATTTGAATAACCAGGCGTACAAAATGACAGGCTCTGCGGCTGCTAGTCAGCCTTTTTCTGCAGTTAATGCAGTGCTTGCTCAGCAGCTGCAATGGTGGGGGCAAAGGTCATGCGTGGGCCTGACAACGTGGACTTCTGTCACCAAGGCTGCTCTGGCTGTCCTCAGTACTCAGCGCCCAACCCACCAGCAGCAGAAACTGATCCTGAGCCCTCCACAAAGAACTTTCCTTGAGAAAGATTGGAAAACTGCCTCATGGGTGATCACAATGGGGAAGGCAGCAATTTCTCCTTACTGGACTGCTCTCCTTACTCAGAACATGGGCTTGCCTTCTCTGACCACGATGTTTCTGCCAACATGACTATCCTTGAACTAGTGGAGGTTTGAGACAATATTGCTTCTAACCAAGGAACTCATTTCTAAGTCATCCTTAGAAAAAAAGATAGGAAGGTACTATATCAAAATGTTAAAAGTAGCTGTCTAATGGGAATTAGGGTAATAAGCATATATATTGCTGTTTCTTTTCATTTTCTCCTATTTTCCAAATTATGCATCTGGAATAATATATTAAAATAAATTGTAAAGGCAATTGAAGATGGTTTTTAAACTACACTCCTGAAAGCGTTTAGTTTCCTGAATAAGAAAGGATTGCTTGGAGGCCACTCGATTTTAATCATGATTTCAGTTCTATTATTTTTAAACCACTCAGGCACAGACTATTGCAGTCTCAGTGATTCTCAAGCTTCAGTGTATGTGAGCATCGTCAGGGAATCTTACAATGATACAAACTCCCAGTCCACTTCTCCCTCCAGAAATTCTGACTGGGTAATTCTGGGTGGGACTCAGGAAACTGTATGGTTTTAAAAGGACCCCCCAAGTGAGTGACTGTTGTTTAGATTGTTCACATGACACCCGCTAAGGAACAGTGCTCTAGATTTACAGGAGGCTCCAAGGCTGGGGAAAAGCTGGAAGAATTCAAGTAAGATTTGGGAAGAAACAGGTGCAAGTTGTTATTGTGTTGTCAATAGGATCAGATTCCAGAAAGACAAGTAGAAAGACAACCCCAAATCCTTTTTGCCTTTGCTTAGCCTTGATTCAAAATGTAGCACGTCACTGCACTCACATTACCCACCTAGCCGAGCAGAACAGCCCTCTATCTGCATGAGAAAGGCCACGCAGCATAATGGTGCTGCTATCAGATTGCTCTCTCCTGACCGTATCTCAGCTGCCTGCAAAGCCAGTGGAGACAACTAGATGTGAGTTTGAATACCGCTTCGCCACTTATTAGTTGTTGACTTTAGGTGAATTAGCTAAGCCCTTGGAGCCTTAGATTTGTCGTGGGAATATTTTTGATCTAGTCTAGAAGTATGAATTGAAATATTTAATCATTCTAGATTATTTATGTGGTATTTTATAATTTATTCTTGTAATTATTTTTGATACTTTTAGTAATTATTAATATTTTATTTTAAATATTTTATATTATTTTATATTTATTGTCTTATAAAGTTAAGAGGACCAGAATCTCTGATACTCCTTCCAACTCTAAAATTCTTTGTATATTCTACTAGGATCCTATTTGTATTATAAACTAAGTGGAAACATTCAGGTTTTTTTAAATCACAATGTTGAGATTTAAAAAACCATTAAGGTAATTCTGCTTCATTGGGCAGAAGAAAAAATATAATAACCAATATATTCCTAAATTGGATGAAGGATAAGGCAGTGATTACGTCAGGCGTAATGCAAGTATGAGATGAAATTGTAGGGCCTCCTGAACTAAATAAAGGTCATCTTCGGACCTGTCCCTAAGTGCTGCGTTATCGGACAAATTCTGTGAATGTCCCCAGCGAACTTTCTGTCATAGAGAAAGAGTGTCCATTGATGAGAAACTGGGGTTCCATCACAAACGGCTCCAGAGCGGGGGTGTGCTGCTAAATTCCTAAGGAGCCTTTGAGCTGAAATGGGCATCTCATCTCTCTCCTGATGTGTCTCAGATTTCCACCCCTCTCTGTCACCACCAGAAAATACAAAGGGGAAAGATTTTCCTATCAGAGACCAGGAGCCTGGAGTCCTGCCTTTTCCCACTTTCTCTTACTTTCTGGCACCCACCTTGTCTACTTCAACACACATTGTTTAGGTTTATGTGGACACTGACCCTGATGGCATGGTGGGGATTCTGAAGCACAAGCACTCCACAGTTGAGACTTTTTTTTTTAAGTGCACTTCATAGAGTTATGCATACTTGCCAAATGGACTTGTAGGTTTAAACTACAAAACAGATACTCTTCTTGACATTTCACTTAGCTCTTAGGTCTCTGTAAGGACTTTACTCTTGGGAGTTTAGTCAACTCCGATGGCCCTTATTCCCCCTTTCCACACTGTGGGCCTTTCTTTTCCCTGGAGGACTTGCCTTCACCCTGAGAGGTGGCAGGCAGCATCGCCAAATCAAGGAGACAGAGTAAGTAAGTAAACCAGGTTCAAGAAAGTTTGTGAAAAGCCCCCAAATAAAACACGGTAGAAATGGAAGGGCAAAAATAAAATAAATAAAAAAATAAAACAAAATAAAATGGAAGGGTTATTCTCAAGTCACACAGTGGGAAAAAGTCTGTGAAAGTCAGGAGTCATGAGCAAGTTAGAGGTCAAGCCCGAAGAGCATTCAGGAAACTAGAAGCAAGTACAAAACTCCACATACAAGAAGACCTTGCACCTGAGCTGCAGTCGACTACAGAAAGGAAGCACCGTATAGTGTTCACTTTTTGCTGTCCTGAATTCTTGTTGTATGAGAGACCCAGGTGACTTACTTTCCCACACAGCCTAGTCCAATGTTCAAACACACTTTCCCTCTCTTGAAAGAACTTGATTCCATTCTGTCTATGATCCACATCTATACTCTGGCTGTTGATAGAAGCTGCAACACTTTCCCCTCATTAATTTAGCAGGTGTATCTTCTCTTTTCCTGTCCTAGTGTTGCTGCTTTTTCTGTCCTGCATTTTCCATAAAGATCCTGGATAAACTATTTTTTCCTCTGTCTTCTTATTTTTGTTTTGTTTTTTTTCTGTCAGACAGTGATATTCTTCCTCTTGGGTTTCTCTCTCTTCTTCCTACTTACCTTCTTTGTAGTTAGTTGATCTGCAGTTACACTTTTCTACATTTTTTCTGGCACGCATTTTGGTTATTCTCTTAGAGTTTCCCCACTTTTCTCTTGTAGGTATTTTTAGCTTATCACAACTTTACTTCCTGTTTCTCCCCCATTATCAATCATCTTAGATAAAGTAGAGATTATCTGTCAGGAATTATCTTGGCTCAAATACATTTTTAGCCTTTTCAGTGTGGCTACCAACTTGATAAAAGTTCATTATCTTGCATTGAAACAATTTATGTCAAACTATGTTCTGTAGAAGAATTAAAAATTTTTTGTTTTTCCAATTGAATGATTATTTAAAAATTTAATATAAGCATATTTAGGGTCCCAATTTTATGGCCAAATGCTTTTATAAAATTTTAGTGTTCACAGTTGCACATATAACTGTATAGGCACCAAAGAGAACAGGGGTAGACTTAACATATAGGTGACACATTTGAACAAAGGGAGGCTGAGTGACACAACGGTACATTGTACAGATGAATGTTTTTCGGTGATTCAAATACAGAAAACTAATGGGAGAAGTGAATTGGCGCAGCCAAACTAAAGCAGATCTATACTGGGGAAGCTGCCTCTTTTCACAGGTCATGATGGGCAGCAAGATAGCATCTGCGAGCAGGGTTATTCAGGTAGTCAAGCTTCATGGTCTATGAATAAGGTTCCCTGACAAAATTGGTCTTCATAAAACCAGTGTAGCAGAAGTTTTGAGATTAGCAGGACTACCACCTCACTTTTCTCCAATTTTAAAACATTCTAAGGGAAGTAAATCACCAGATTGGCTGATGCATCAGGGTCCACCAGACACTGTAAAAATAATAAAAACATTACCTCAGAACTACAGAAGGAAACTTGTGTATCAAGAAGAAATCGAATTTATCCAACGTGGAGATCCAGAATAATCGCTGGCAATGTGACTACTGTTTGTCATCAGACAAAAGAGTACTCTTCATAATACAAAACTTCCAAAATGACACATGAGAAATTGTACATTAAATGCTTTAATAAATATTCTGTAAAAAAATATAGAAAATTTAGATGGACACTTGTATTTCCTAATTTATGTATCTTGGTCAGCTTCTTCACAAACTTACCAAATTGTTTATGTACTTTATCCTTATTGAAGTTCACATTTTTAAATGTTAGCCTATTAATTTACTCTTGATTATCAAGTATTGCCAATTTTGAACTATTAAAAGCACACAATGTCTAGTGAACCATCAGAGATTTCCCATAATTTCACTTTTCTTTCAGTTTTTGTTTAGACATGGAAAGAATTTATCAGAATTACTGCTTTGGGGAAGTGATTTTCCTGAAATTGAATGAGGATCAGTGAAATAAAGACTCCATTATTTGTTTGTAATTCTCTTAACATTTTTTCATTCACAAAGTTACTGGAGTATAACTGGCTTAGTAAGCCTATCTTACTCTAAACAATAAAAAATATAGCCAAGGTAAAGGCAGTGACTTTTTGGTATTAAGACAAGGGAGTTATTGCAAAAGATTATTTGTAACCTATGTTCAGAAAAAAATGGAAAATAAGAGATCAAAATGAATATAGCATAGAAATAAATCTTCGAGTAGAAATTGTAATTTATTGTGTTTTTAGGACTGTTAAGAAACTCTTGTTCTTCTGTTTATTTTACTGTTTTGGTTGTGATAATGTATGCAAATTCTGGTAACCATTAACTTTCTCATACTTAATGTCTGAAAACCTCATAGGATCAACCTAAATATTTACCTTGTGAAGGCGATTTTATGAAACTTTAAAAGGGTATTCCTGTGCCAAGGGTATATATTATTGTGAAAGTAAAACCTCACAAAGCTAAATAAATTCTTTTCTATACCTTAAAAAAACCCCTATACTGGAGCAATGAATACCAGTTTAAACCAAATTGCATCATCAGTCACTTTAACGTACTAGTTAAAATAATGTTACTAATTTGAATGAATGTTATTCATTTTCAGATTTGACATAATTAATTTATAAAATTTTAAAACTTTTTAATTGTAATATATGGATTGTAGCTATTTTTCATTTGAGGATATTTACATAACATAATAAATTCAATTTGTTAGGCTTCTGCTTCTAGCCAGGATAGAGTAACAGGAATTAGATTTATTCTTCTGCCTGAGACAACTCAAAAAGTGAACAAAATCTATGGAACAATAATTTTCAAGATTTTAAACATCAGGCAGTAGAGGATAGCTTGAAGAGCTTGAAGACAGATACAGTGAGCCCTGCAATTGTCCCAGCTGACTGGCCATGGCACAGGGAAAGGAAACCTAGGAAGAGTCTGGTGAACTCTCTGCATTGAGGATACTGACTGAGGGCTTGAGGAGACCTGCATGGCTAGAGTTGACAGGATAGAACACCAGAGTGGAGAGAGAAAGCATCACAGAGAAGTCCAGACACCTGCAGAGTGTTTGCTTTGAATATTCAGAGTGCTGAAGAGTGCATGAACGTGAAGAAATTACCTGAGGCTGTGACAAAATCACCTGGAGAATTAGAGGGAGTAGTACTTGGTGCTCACATAGGGCTAGGAAAAGTACCAGTCCACTGTCTCTTCCTCTCCCCTGACTCTGCTGAATTAGAAAACCTCATAATTCACAGGACATTGTCTAGAGCACTCAGAATGGTCATGCCTTAGATGTAGGAATAATTAGCTCTAGAAGAAATGCTGAATTGGTTCCACCTAATAGTCCTAAAAGAAAAATCTATAAAGACTAAACTGTCTTCCATTAACTTAACTATAGCCCAGAATCAATTTCAAGACTATTTACAAGAATAAAAAATATCCAGTCCCTAAAAAGGTAAAAAACACAATGTCTAGCATCCAATCAAAAATTGCCAGCCAATCACTGCTGCAGGAAAATATAACCCATAATTACAAGAAAAATAAATCAATAGAGACTCACTCAAAACTAACAAAAATATGATTATCAGACAACATTAAAATATTACTATATTATATTATGTAAAATATTACTATAGTATATTACTATATACGTCCAAACAGCTAGAGGGAAGATGTGATATGTTAATTAGAGACATGGAAGATATAAACAAAAAGATGCAAAAGAACTTTGAAGGATGAAAGCTATCATATCTGAGATGAAAAACTCATTGATAGAATTAAATACAGATTAGACATTGCAGAAGAGTAGATTAGTAAACTTGAAGATATAACAATAGAAATAGTCCAAAATGAAATATATAGAAAAAAAGTGAATTTTAAAAAGTGAATAAAGTATCAGTAAGTTATGGAACAACTTCAAGCAGTTTGATATGTTTGTAATTGGAGTTCATAAAGAAGTGGGGGATAGAAAAGTATTTGAAGAAATGACGGCAAAGTATTTTCACATTTGATAAAAAATATAAGCCCACAGTTCTAAGAAGCACAACAAACACCAAGCAAAAGAAGCATGAAGAAAACTACACTAAAGTACATCATAATCAAATTGCCCAAAACCAGTGATAAAATCTTAAAAGCAGTCAGAAAAAGAAGACACACATACAGAGGGACAAAGATGAAAGATGTCTGCAGATTTCTCTGAGAATCGATGCAAGCAAGATGACTGTGGAGCAACATCTTTAAAGTACTGAAAGAAAAAAAAATGTAAGCAAAGATATCTTCTAAAAACGAAGTAGGTAAAAAACATTTTGGACCTATAAAATCTGAAACAATTAACCATCAATAGACCTACACTACAAGAAATGTAAGGAAAACGATACCAAGGGAACCCAGAATAATGATGAGCACCAGAAATGGTAACTCCATGGGTATAAATATATAAGGTTTTATTTATTTATTTTTTTTGAGCTTCCTTCCACCCACTTAGAGCTTTTAAAAAGAGAATAGGTTGTTAAAACAAAAAATAATATTCTGTGGGATTTATAATCTAGAGAGAAGTAAACCGTATGATAACAGCAGCACAAAGGCTTGGAGGAGAGAAACGAGGATACACTATGATCAGTTTTTCGTGCCATCTGCGAAGTGGTATAATCGGTTCTGCTTCTGTGACTGTGCTCTAACTGATACAGACTCCATGAGAAATATGGTGAGATTTGAATGGGATTACATTAAATCTACAGATTCGTTTCTGTCTCTCCTTTGACTTATATCTTCATTGAAGTCTTCTAATTAAGTATTATCACTTTTTCAAAGGAGTTATGCTTCTTTTGTTATTCCTAGTTACTTTATATTTTTATTGCTATTGATATGTTTTTTTTAAAATAGACTTTAATTTTTTTAGAGCAGTTTTAGGTTCACAGCAAAATTAAGCAAATTTTAAGCAGAGATTTCCCATATACCCCTGCTCCACTTATAAACATCAAAGTATATAAAAGTGCCAAAATAAAGCCATCTAAGATCCAACCACTATTGGGACTTACATTTTTGTATGAGTATCAAAAGAGAGATGGTAACTAAAAATTTTTTAAAAATTGGAATCATGGTCAATATAGTTGTCCAGTCCATCCCCTACCCCCAACCCATAGATCATGAACATTTCCTCGTGGACATATAAATTCTTCAGAATTGTTGTATTTAAATCCAACAATCCAGAACAGCAGCAGAGTTCACTGGGCAGGACCAATGTGACATCCAGGCTACTCAAGAGACTAATTCCCTTGGGGTAAGCAGGACTGGACAAGACAGCAGAACAGCAGAGAAGAAGGCTGTATTGTTTTTCAGTGGACATCGAGTCTCCCAGGCCCCACCCCACGGTGCTGTGAGAAACAGAGCTGTTCCTCAGAAGGAGGCTTTGTGCCTTTGTCTGTCTCTGGGTGTATGTGCTCACCCCTGAAAGTCCCAGACCTGGGGCAAAGACACAACTCCTCAGGTAAGTAAGAGGGAACGAGGAATATGATGAGAGGAGAAGAGTAAGGTGAAGTTGAGGGAAAAGAGAAGAAAGGACAAACCCAGGAAAGACAGCGATGTCTGCTATGTATGATCTTTATTTTCTAATTTGTTTGTTGTAAGAGAAGCAGATGGCATGAGAATCTTGGTAACACCCAATTGGGAGTCTGAAGACA
>NW_011888787.1:13818799-13831572 GCF_000151845.1 Pteropus vampyrus | reverse complement strand
TTTTTTTGAGCTTCCTTCCACCCACTTAGAGCTTTTAAAAAGAGAATAGGTTGTTAAAACAAAAAATAATATTCTGTGGGATTTATAATCTAGAGAGAAGTAAACCGTATGATAACAGCAGCACAAAGGCTTGGAGGAGAGAAACGAGGATACACTATGATCAGTTTTTCGTGCCATCTGCGAAGTGGTATAATCGGTTCTGCTTCTGTGACTGTGCTCTAACTCATACAGACTCCATGAAAAATATGGTGAGATTTGAATGGGATTACATTAAATCTACAGATTCGTTTCTGTCTCTCCTTTGACTTATATCTTCATTGAAGTCTTCTAATTAAGTATTATCACTTTTTCAAAGGAGTTATGCTTCTTTTGTTATTCCTAGTTACTTTATATTTTTATTGCTATTGATATGTTTTTTTTAAAATAGACTTTAATTTTTTTAGAGCAGTTTTAGGTTCACAGCAAAATTAAGCAAATTTTAAGCAGAGATTTCCCATATACCCCTGCTCCACTTATAAACATCAAAGTATATAAAAGTGCCAAAATAAAGCCATCTAAGATCCAACCACTATTGGGACTTACATTTTTGTATGAGTATCAAAAGAGAGATGGTAACTAAAAATTTTTTAAAAATTGGAATCATGGTCAATATAGTTGTCCAGTCCATCCCCTACCCCCAACCCATAGATCATGAACATTTCCTCGTGGACATATAAATTCTTCAGAATTGTTGTATTTAAATCCAACAATCCAGAACAGCAGCAGAGTTCACTGGGCAGGACCAATGTGACATCCAGGCTACTCAAGAGACTAATTCCCTTGGGGTAAGCAGGACTGGACAAGACAGCAGAACAGCAGAGAAGAAGGCTGTATTGTTTTTCAGTGGACATCGAGTCTCCCAGGCCCCACCCCACGGTGCTGTGAGAAACAGAGCTGTTCCTCAGAAGGAGGCTTTGTGCCTTTGTCTGTCTCTGGGTGTATGTGCTCACCCCTGAAAGTCCCAGACCTGGGGCAAAGACACAACTCCTCAGGTAAGTAAGAAGGAACGAGGAATATGATGAGAGGAGAAGAGTAAGGTGAAGTTGAGGGAAAAGAGAAGAAAGGACAAACCCAGGAAAGACAGCGATGTCTGCTATGTATGATCTTTATTTTCTAATTTGTTTGTTGTAAGAGAAGCAGATGGCATGAGAATCTTGGTAACACCCAATTGGGAGTCTGAAGACAGGGTGGGGGTGTGTGGTGCTTTGCTGGTTCTGACTTTGTTATGGAGTCTCACGTAAAAACTTGGTGAGTAAAAGTCATCTTTACTCCATGCAAATGAGAGGCAGCATGAGGTCATTGAGCAAAATGCCAATTAGTGATTTTCGTGTCCCATGTCCAACTCTGCATTCTTTCTAAGGGAACAATTTTATATTTTTCATTCATCAGCTCCACATTTTCATCTTACTATTTCACTTCAAATTCGGTTTGAATAAAATTAAACTCATTGCCCTGCCTCCACCACTTACCCAAGTTTATCTTCCCTGTTTTTTATTTTTATTATTTTTACTTTAAAAAAAAATAAACCATATATTAAGTACCTATAACATGGCTAGATGCTGTGCCAGGTACAGGCTAAGGCTAAGCCTCTCTGGGCTTAGGGGATTTACAGCTCAGGTGGTGGGGGCTTGGAAGGTGAGTGGGGAGACATCTTACAAGATAGTTCACAGAAGTGTAGTTATGCAATGGGACCGGAAACTATCCTTAAATTCCAAATGTAATCAACCAATTAACCCACTCCTCTCCATTTTTCAGTCAATATTTAGACTGAGCCCTGATCACTTTATGCCTGGATAACCACATGGCTTCTCTCATGGTGACTATGTTTTCCTGGTACCACTGCCAAACTAATCTCATATGCAGCTTTCAAAACATCAGTGACTCCTGAATCAAGTTTACACTCCTCCACTAGCTTTTCACTGTCTCTTGAATTCTGAACCATGTTCATGTATTACCTATCCAAAAAAATTTTTTAAAAGACTAGAGATTTTTGTTTAGCTCAGATATGGCTGTTCTAATTTGACGAAGGAAAAGTTTTATAATAGCAATATGATGGTGGAAGTAATTGTTTCGTGATCTGCTGCTCAGTTAGGCTAAATAGCAAATTTTTTTGTATTTATCCTAGGCTAGGATGCGAGGGAGGGTTGACCACTCTCTAGTCCAGGGCCAACTCTCACTGAGATGAAACATAGGTGCTAGGGTCATCCTTTCAGTAAGGCTGTGGGTGGGGCAGTCACCATGACTGACATGTTTGATATAACAGCACAAAGAAACTGTAAAATACTCCTTGGTTGATCTTCATGGCTACAGCTGCAGCATTTTAAAATTGTGAGATGAGGTTGATCCTTGACACTTTCTTACCTTACCTTTTTTTTCTCGTCAGGATTCTCTCCTGTATATATCCTCCATATATGTCAGCCAGTGTCCTCGGTAAGCTGTTAACTGGTAAGCTTTAAGGTATTAACCCTCTAAGGAGGTTCTGCGGTTTTATCAGAAATCCTAAAAATCAAAAACACTAAAAAGCCAAAAAAAAACCCCACTAATGTTATTGTGATCTTTCCGATGCTTATATCTTTACCATTGTACTATCTGACTAATTACTAAGGCTGATCCTGCCTCTCTTCTTACAAGGTCATTTACATAATATAAAAATTGAATCGTTTTATTTAATTTTTTCATACCTTGTCTCATTTCACAAAATATTTGAAGTGACTTATAATAAGCACATACCATAAAAAGATGAGCTACAAACAAGAAATTAAAAATCAGACCCAGAGAAATAAAAACTGGGGTAGGAAGTCATGTCCAGGCATAAACGTAAAACACAAGTGAACTGCGAGAGCTGAGTTCGGTCTAGGAATCCTGGAGAAAGTGAAAAGGGAGACACGATATGTCACTAGTTATTCCCTCCCTCTTCCCTCGTCACCCCCCAAAAGCCCACTATTTTCTTAAGGTAAATACAGAGCTTTTCCGAACACATGACCCTAGAAGAAATTTCTCACATAGAGCTGTAAGTTTTTATTATCACCACTGACTCCACCTACCTTTGCATAATAAAGGGCACAGATCCAAAAAGAAAATAAATTTTACCCGAATTAAAATGGAGCGAACGGTTAACTTGTGCATTAGGCAAACGACTTGGAGAGGGCTGTGTATTTGTTTACCAGTTTATATCTCAGTAGCAAATAGCTAGGGATTTAAGCATCCTCATTTGTGTGCTTCAGACATATCATGCAATCACCTGATACAGTTGCATCATTTTGGGGGGTTCATATGAAAAGAGCTGAAGTGAGGTTCACTTGAAAATTCTGTTTGCTGAACTTTGTGATTTATGTATTATTTTATAGTGTATTTAAGTTGTTCTCCACGTAATTAAATCCTTTTATTTAATGGGCCACTGGGGAAGTCATCATAGTTTCTAAGCGAAAGTTTTGTTCAGCTTGTTGTATTATTGACCTGCATGAAGAGAAAGTGTATTGATTAAAACTGTAATGGACATGAAGCTAGGAGGGTTAATTCAAGCAGTACACGACGGAATCCAGGTCTCATTCTATCTCGGGCCCTTTAAATGACCATATCACAAACTGTCTGAAACATGTTCGAATCTCACCAAAAACACTTCTGTCCGTGGGATTCTTCCAGACCACTTCTCGTTCCGGGCTTCCGTTACTTGCTGCGCTCTGTGACCCCGCTGGTTTGGCCCCTCTCTCCAGGCTTCGCTGCAGGTCTTCTTCCTTACTGACCTATTTGGACCCACTTCTGCAGCCGGGCCCTTGGCGCTGTTCCCTGGGGATGATCTGCTGTTCCGTCTTTGGCCCTGCGCCCTGAAGCTCTGTGGAGAGGGTGCTCCTGCCTTCTTCAGCTCCCGCCAGCCTGACCCGGCTTGTTCCAGCCTACCGTGCTGTGATCAGTGGTTATCTCCTTTGTGTGTTGACTGGAGTCAAAGAATAAGGAAATCTAACTGCTACTCAGAGTTCTTTGACAAAATGAAAAGGCTCAAGGGTATATTTATTCACTCATCATTCATTCATTCATTCATTCATTCACTCATTTGTTGTCCATTGTGTGCCAGGCACTGAGGACACTGAGGTAAAAATGAGACACTGTCTATCTTCGCAGAGTCGGATTAATGGCAAGGGAGGAAGTAATGTTCAGGCAGCTCTTTGTGTGTGTGATTTATTTATCGTTTAGTTACATAGTGGACATAGGTGACTGGACATTTCAGCAAGTGTGATATGACAAAGATGGCGTATGCTTAACCTCAGCTATTAACTGATCTAGCACGGTGTTTCTTGGGCTGGGTGATTTTGCCTCTCCCTCTTGCTCCAGAAACATTCAGCATCTGGAGACATTTCTGGATGTCAAAACTGGGATGTTGCTACATAGTGGTTAGATGTCTGGGATGCTGCTAAGCATCCTACAGTGAATTGGACAGCCCCCATAACAAAGAATTATTGAGTCTAAAATGTCAGCAGTACTGAGACTGAGAATCCCTGGCTAGTGTATGCGTTACTCTGTGTGTTTCTGAGAGAACAACTATCAGGAAAGCTTCTTTTAGCCTGGTATTTATTATTCTTTTTTAATTTTTATTTTTCAATTAGAGTTGACATTCGATATTATTTTATCCTGGTATTTATTATTTTAATTAATGGTCGACATTTATTGAGTGCTTATTGTATGTCAGGCATTACGGTAAACACTTTAAATGGATTATCTCATTTATTATTATTAGCTCTATTTTACAAGTGGAGAAACAGGTTTCGTGGGGTTAAGAAACTTGCCCAAGACCTCATTGCTAACAAGTGGCAGAGCAGTCAACGCGGGAAAGTCTGGCCCTTCACTCTTTGCCACCACAAACAGCATCTCTAACTCAGAGGCCAGGCCTTCCCTTCGGCTATGCCTTAATTCATTAGAAAATGCTTTAGTGACAGACAAGCTAGTTCAGCCCTCTGTTGGTTATGGGACTCTGCCAAAGCCTGAGGGGAAAGAGGGGTTGACATAACAGTATATAATTCAACCTAAGTTTGGGAAAAGAGAATTTAACATTACATTAAACATCCACCTCTTGTTTATGGTTAATTGTTCTCCCACATGGGTGTGAGTTGGCTCATTAATCTGACCCAATTAAACAGAATCAACCAAAACTATTAGTCACATCTACTTCAGCTATGATTGTGTTGACACAGCAAATGGCAACACTATAAATAGTGGGATAGAGCTAATAGGCTCTGATGCATTCAGCTCTCTTTCTTATCCGTCCACTTTTCTTTATCTTATAATTCTGCTTTACTAATAACTTTCTGGGCAGCTTTTGGTAAATTTTAGGATCAGACTGCACTTTTTGTCGCTTTGATACTTTCTGAAGGCAAAGCAGCAGTCCACTGTCATCCATACCTTTACTTGCATTACAAGGCCCAAACACTGAGACTGTAATTTGATCTAGTTCCTTAACCCTATAATCTAACTGATAGAAGGTAATCTAACACCATGTCTGACCATGTGATAGGGCAGAATTCTTCTCACCTGAGTACAACAGGCTCATGCCACCCAGAAGAATGAAAAGGTAACTCAGAATATGTGGGGTCCTTACAGCCCAAGCGGATACCCTTATGAAGAAGAGGAAGTATGGGCCCCACAAATCGCAGGTTAGTGTGAAGTGAGTGCGGTTTGGTCCCATTACATTTCTGAAATGGCTTGCTCTGAGATGTAGATATGCGTACCCATAGATTTGGCTGTTTTATTTTTGGGTCCCAGAGGTATGTGTGGGTACGGGCATTTTTAACATGCTCTAGGCCTTTTTACGAAGAGTAACTTTCCTAGATTCTCTATCTGTTTGGCTGACAGTGAAAATGCCCTTGTACTCAGGGCCAGTAACAGCTTCTGGTGGGTTAAATGTCAAGGATGTTGATTTTCTTTTTTTTTATTATGTCTATAGTATGAATTGTTATATAAAGAGGAGGTTGGCAGGTGACGATTTTTTTTGTGAAAATTGTAGCACCTTTTCTTCTGCTTGTTACCAAGACTGCAACATGCCATGCACAGTACTGACTACCTCAAACGGTTTCTCTCACTTCATCTGTGTAATAGCCCTTTTATTTATTTATTTCCATTTTACAGAGGAGAATGGTGAAGTTTATATTAAATAACACAAGTCAGATTAAATCATACAGCTAGTAAGAAAGCAGCTAGGCTGGGATTTAAATGCAGGTCAGCAGATTCCAAGATCGGTGTGATTAGCCACTTTTCTTGCACTGGAGACTCCTCTTGGGCTCAGTGTTGAGCTGATGGATTGTAGAGCACAGAGATAATGGGTAAAAAAGCAAAAGGATAGACTGGGGATAAAGAAGTGGAACTTTTTTCCAGGAGACTGACTGGATATCAATCTGTTTCCGATTTTTCTCAACCAGGTCCTGCTTCTGTATTTCACAATAGTTCTAAAAGTGGCGAACTGCTCTAAGAAAACTAATGTGACTTTCCAGATAGATAATACAATATTCCATGAATTCCATTTTTAAGGGCACACATTTTAAACATTTTCCTAGTGTTACAGATCTCAGACTTAATACAAATACAGTTTCCTACACTGACCTTTTCTCTTTTCCCAAGAGGCAAATAGAAGCTTAACTAAAAAGATGCTTAATTACTAGTAGTGAAGTCACTTGATCAGAGATGTAATATGTTGAGTTATAATTTCTATCCAAAATTCTGTACGTCTTTAGAAGGACGTTTCACAATAGTTAAGCTTTGAAGTCTTTGCACAAACCAAAAACTTTTAGGGGAGAATAGGAAATGTAGGTTCTTCTTGAATGCTTTCCATTGCTTTCTGACTTTCACCTGGTTTGATTCTCAGCTGTTACACCCACAAAATTTTCACCTAATTCATCTGCAAAAGATGGTTGTAGAGCTAGATGAATCTGATATTTATTTCACTGTAAAATATATTGGTACCTAATGTTTATTGAGCACTCAGCTCTCTGGTCCTGCGCTAAGATTAGGTATTTTATATTATATTATGTCATTTCATCTTTACAACCGCATGCGTAGGTACTAGTGTCATCCACATTTTACAGATGATAAAACTGAGGTGAAGAGAAGTTTGGAAACTAGCTGAAACCTCACAGATACTGACAGAGCTTAGACTTAATCATAGGTCTAATTTCCAAGTTAATATTTTCAATTTTTGCCTCAATGGTGTCTGGACTTCAGACAAATGTGGATGAAATGTACAAGAGTGGTTTTTTTTTTCTTTGCTGAAAATCAGAGTGCTCTATTTTTCAACCCCAACACAGACTTATAGCTTAAAAAAACTCCATAAGCCTCATTTATTGTAAATGGAAGATCACAAAATCAGGAGGCACAGGTTGTGTTGCGACACTCCAAATGCCTCAGCCTGGTGGTAGAAACTCACCTTTATTTTTCTAGTTTTATATCCCAGAACTTCCTTTCATGTTCCCTTTGTTCCAGCCACACTAGACTACTCATCATACTCCAAACAGGCTTCACCTTTTTATGTAACAAATTCGTCAAGGATTTAATACGTGCAAGGCAGCCCTTAAATTTGGGGAAATTTTAAGAGTAGTCATTCCACAGTCTAGTGGGGATGCCAGTCTTGGACTGAGATGTCTTTACTGCAGATCCTGGTATGATAATGCCCCCAAAGAGAGGTACAGGTAAATTTCTGAGGGAACACAGGAGAGGGAATGAGTAAGTGTGACCAAAGTATCATTTGAGCTGTTTCTTGGCTAAGAGGATTTTGGCAGGTAGAGATGGTAGAAAGGGAATTCTAGACCTTCCCAAAGCTGTGGCATCAGAGTGTGGAACTCTGAGCCTCTTCCCCATACCTTGCCTTATGCATCTCTTCCATTTGGCTGTTCCTGATCTGCATCCTTTATAATAAATGGATAATAGTAAATAAAATGTTTTCCTCAGTCCTGTGAGTGCTTCTAGCAAATTATTGGACCTGAGGAGGGGTTTGTGAGAACCACTGATTTATAAGTGGTTGGTCAGAAGTATAGTAGCAACCTGAGACTTGTGACTGGCATCTGAAATAGGGACAGGCTCATGGGACAAAGCTGTGGGGTCTGTGCTAACTCCAGGTGGATAGAGTCAGAATTAAACTGGATTGTAGAACACCTAGTGGGTGTCTGCAGAGAAATGAAGAATTGCTTGATATGAAAACCTCCCACTGTTTGGTGTCAGAAATGTTTTGAATAGAAACAGTAGAGAATTATCAAAACCTCAATTTGTTTTAAAAGGTGTTTCTTGCATTTTGAAGGCATTAGTACGCTATGAACATTGCTGGACATGGGGTGAGAGTAAAAATCCGATTTTATGCCATGTGTACTTTTGTACCTGTGGTTTTTAATTATATAAAGTCTAGGAAATTGTTAATTAGACAGTAATACTCAGTGCTTTTTTCAGTGATTTATATTTTGGAACGCTTTATGAAATTTAATTATTCAACCTAGAATGTAAGAAGTAGATTATTTCATGGTCAGAGTAACTAAACTCCGCTTGAGAGCCTGCGATTTTTCTTAACTCAGCAAACTCAATAACTTTCAACATGTGAGACTTCTTTATGATTAGAAAAACGATACTAGATATTCTTCTTTAATGTAACTAAAGACATACTTTCCTTCTCTCTATTCCTATAGAACGTAAAAATGTTATACCTCTAACATCATTTGAGAGCTCACCCATTAATGCTGCTGAGAATCTGGCACTGGGAGTTAAGCCCCAATTCTCTTATCTACTCTATGTCTCGGTGTCTCAGTTTGGGTGTCTTTTGTGAAAAGATAACCTGTCTGGAACTTCTTATCCTCTTTCAAGAGTACCTCTTGAAAATAGGTACCTTAAAATGTTGGTGTTCCCCATGGCTAATTCTGGTTTTCTTCTTCTCATTCCATATACTCTTCCTTGGAGATAATTTTTATTTAAAAAAAGTATATGATGACTACTATGTGCTGTGCTCTGTTCTAAGTACTTTACAAATAAATGGCTTCATCTTCATGGTGTTGAGAGATAGGTACTCTTATTTTTCCCATTTTATGAATTAGGGCACTGAGACACAGAGAGGTTAGAAATTTGCCCAAAGTCCTGCCACTGGTGAGTCAGGGCCAGGGCTTGGGCTGCAGGAGTCTGTCTCCAGAGGCCATGCTCTTTATCATCTCATTATGCTTATCCTAAAGTTGAGACTATGCCTATTCCGAGAGACTCATACCTGTCAGTCAAGGCCATTCACCTCTCCTGAGCATCAGATCTATACATTCAAGTACTTAAGATGTATTTCCATCTTCTTGTCCAGTAAATACTTCAAATTCTGGGTAGCACTAGCTTATCTCATTTTTCCCCCCATGATCTTCTATAGAAAATGGCATCACTTTCCAGCCAGTGAAAAAGTCGTAATTCTGAGAGTTATCCTCATTCCCCCCTCAACTTCTACATAATCTGTTTTGCATATCCTGTCAATTATGCTTCTGAAGATGTCTTGAATCTGGCCTTTTCTTTATGCCCACTGCCATTTACCCTCATTGTTTCTTTGCTGAATTGTGAATAACAGGGGTTCTAGTTCATGCATTAACCGTGTCCATCACTGGGATTCATATATGCTTGGATATATCTGATGAACTAGTGGGGAAGGTCCTCTAGTTGCATTAACTGTTCAATATTGGGCACATCTGAATAACTCTGAGCCTCATTATCACCATCTGAAATGATTATGTATGATTAAATGTTGTGGCTAAATGATAATGTATGTGAAAGGCTTGCCATACAGTCTGGAGCATAACGGTTATTCAAAAATAATAAACATTTTAACTAATTATCTTCTATGTATATGCAGTTACATGATCTTCCTAAATATTACCTTGAGTTTTGCATAATAGCTAATTACATGAGTTATATTATACATTTAACCCTTTTCTCTTTTCTAATTTATTCTATTAAAAACAGAGATGGCCTATTGTTTCAATTTCCATTCCTTTGACTTTTACCACATGTGTTTGCTGGCTGAATTTATTCTTTTGTAAATTGTTGTCTGCATTCTTTACTTTGTTGTGATAGTTGTAACGTCTTATAGATTTGTATACATTTTGTATACATTGTAGTATATAACATAATACTCATTATTGTCATATATCCTGAAAATATTTTCTCTGCTTCGATTCTTACCTTTACATTTTGGTTAACTTTTTACCTAGTCAAATTTGTTATCTTTTCCTTTGCAGTTTCTTCTATTGGGCCTAAGCTTTTCCCTCCTGAAGTGATTGGATAAATAGTCAATAACCTAATAATTAAATCAAGTGTTTGAGTTTTAAAATATTGACATCTTTCATTCATGTGGAATTCGTTCATAAGTGGGTGAGGCATTTAAATTATTCCCCCCATATTTCTAATCAGTTATCCTTATGTCATTTATTGAAATCCTCTGTTCAGAATTGCTTTCTATATTTCAAAATTTTTTGTATGGTCATTTCAGAACCAATATTATTATCCCAGAATATCCTGTGATCCAATTTATCACTATATATCTCAGAGTTCTGAAATGCTGTCTTAGCTTCTACTCTATCTTATTGTGTAAACTCTATCTTATTATATTTCACTCAAAGAAAATATTAGTGCCCCCAAAGCTGAAATATAGGCTTTTAATGTGCCTTCTCATTAACTAAGTCTTTTGTAAAGCCAATCATCACTGATAGTCTATGCTTAGGAGCAAAAGGCTAAGGGCCTTTTCTGAAATTTTTACATGGAGATGACAGTGCACAGTAGAATTTATTCTCTACTCCTGAGTTCTTACATCATCCACAAAAATCACAGAAAAGTGTCCTGCTGAACACCAGCTGATAACCATGGTTTGGGTCTTCTATCAGCCCTAAGGTATGGATGTCCACTTCTCCCCCATCATTCTTACTTTTACTCCTACCTATCTCACCTGTCTCACTTATGGAGCCTGCTTGCTTATCTGTATCTTTTTCTAAAATGTAAATTCCTTAAGAAGTCTGCCTTGCCCTTGGTTGTAATCCTAGCACCTACCACAGTGCCAGACAGATAGACAGTAAATTTGCTGAATGGATGGTGCATAAAGAAAATATATATTGGATGCTATGGGAAATAAAACATGGTTATGAAGAGAAATATTTTACCTAAAATATGTATGATGTATTTTAGGATAAGCAGGAATTATTTTTGTGTGTATTAGATAATTCATATCACTTTTCCTGTATTAACAAATCTGAATTATACTTTAGATGTAATCTGAAGAATAACATAGACTCCTTGTGCAGGAAGGTTTGGTACATGGAAGATATAAAGTGTGTTTTTTTCCCCATGGGAATCAATATAGTTAGTTACAGGCGTTAATAACAGCAACAGCAAGAACAACCATTAGGAATCTATCTGATAATTCTATACCATTTTGTGACTGGAAACAAAAGGAAACCAAAGGTCTCCTGTTAGTTTACTGAATATATTATTTTCTCCTGAAGTTTCTGCACAGGAGTAGGCACCAGAAAACCTAGAGTTCCAAAGAGGCATCGAGGGTTTCCATGGGAACCATAGGGAACAACATTTGTGTCCCAGGCTTCTGGAACAGAACGATTTAAAGAACGGGAGCCAGAGCAGGGGAATTTAAGAATCCACTGAGGATGTGGTCCTTGGCCCATTGTACCCTAGAGACAGTACCAGGGCCACAGGCAATCAGAAATGAAGACAACATTCCCTCATACCCTGTAGAGTTGTCTTCAGTGATAAAAAGAGCTTCTCTGTGAGTGTATATTCTGCTTATGTTGTTAAGTAGGAGTAAAGTAATAATACCTAGATACAAATAGATATAGTAATTTGCAGCTTGTAAAAATCAGATTTTGGAAATAATTTAGTATTTAATATAGGCTTTAATATTAATAACAAATATTTATGCATAATGGCATGACACTGTAGCACTCTTATTTAATTCAACTATTATTCCTGTTAGAAATTATAATACCTTTTTAACGCCAGAAGAAACAGTCTAAGATAATGCATATAATTAGTAATAGAGTGATGCCTAAAACCTGGGCTTCTTATTAAAAATCCAGTATTTTTTCCACAACTTCAGGCTGCAAATGAACTGATTTACATATCTAACTGATTCACATAAGTTCATCTCCCAACATTTTAATTACTCATTTAATCATTCTCCAAACATCTGTCGAACATCTGTTTTGTGGCAGTTTCCTCATCTGTAAAATGGGAATAATAATAGTACCTATGTCATGGTCAACTGATGTGATAATAGAGATCTAAATTGCTGTGCTTGGTTTTCAACAAAACTTAACTGTTATTATTTTCCTGACAGAAGCATGCACGGAGTATAGCTGGGACATGTGTAAATGTGCGTGTGGGAGTGAATACGGAAACTTGAGATTAAAACATGTTGCTCAGCAGGATGGTGATGGGGGTGGTGGTAGCTGACATAGTAGTGATGGGGTGAGGAGTGGTGTGAGGAATATTATTTTATATATTTTTTGAGAAAAAAAGTTCATATTTTTATTTCTTCTCCAAAAAGAGTAAGAAGGATAAATAAATCTAGATGAGTAAATTCTGTAAATTTAAAAACTGCATTGAGTTGCTAGCGTATTTGAAAAATGTAGCAAATTAGCCAATGAATTGAGCATTATTAAGTATATAGACCCGGTCATGGAACTTTCTTTTACCTTCTAAAATTACGTTAGTCTTTACTGACTGCATTAGTCAAGGGT
>NW_011888787.1:13798910-13818749 GCF_000151845.1 Pteropus vampyrus | reverse complement strand
TAGAGATCTAAATTGCTGTGCTTGGTTTTCAACAAAACTTAACTGTTATTATTTTCCTGACAGAAGCATGCACGGAGTATAGCTGGGACATGTGTAAATGTGCGTGTGGGAGTGAATACGGAAACTTGAGATTAAAACATGTTGCTCAGCAGGATGGTGATGGGGGTGGTGGTAGCTGACGTAGTAGTGATGGGGTGAGGAGTGGTGTGAGGAATATTATTTTATATATTTTTTGAGAAAAAAGTTCATATTTTTATTTCTTCTCCAAAAAGAGTAAGAAGGATAAATAAATCTAGATGAGTAAATTCTGTAAATTTAAAAACTGCATTCAGTTGCTAGCGTATTTGAAAAATGTAGCAAATTAGCCAATGAATTGAGCATTATTAAGTATATAGACCCGGTCATGGAACTTTCTTTTACCTTCTAAAATTACGTTAGTCTTTACTGACTGCATTAGTCAAGGGTGAGATGATTATTGAATTGTTTTATTTAATGTTCATGAAACCAATATTTCTTAAGCTATGTTCCATAGAACTCTGGTGTACTATTAATAAATTACAGGGGTGAAAAAATAATTCAAGTTTTTATAGATTCTATGACAACAATAGCAATGACAGATAATGTAATATCTTCTATTTTTTCATTCTGAGTTTAAATTACTTCAATATTGTCTCTAAAATTTTGAAGAAAATAGTTAAGATATTTTACATATACATTATTGCTTGGTACTTCATCATCTCAAAAGTTAAAAAACCTACAAATTAAACAATATAAGTTAAGCTAAGTTAGGAGAAAATTGAGAAAAGATTGTTGGCATTAGAGCAAATAATGAATACTGCTCTTATTTCTACCACTGATCGGCTATGTGACTTTGGAAAAGCAATTCCCCACAATGGACCTCAGTTCCTCTCTTTTCTTTCCTCTATTTTGCCACATAATCTTTTACGAGAATTATATAAAATAGGCAAAACTAAGGTGGGGCCTGTGCTACCTTGGGCTCCATGGAGTCTTTTTGAAAACCAAAACTAGCTGTTCTTAGTTCTAGTTCTTACTATCTTTGATTCTGGTTTGGAATTCTTAAACAGGCTTTGGTGACTAGTGTGAGCAGATCACACTAGGCCAAGATCTTAGCATCTTTGGGCAGCTACATATGAGCCACACTGTCTACATATTTTTGTATTCTTCTTGTAACTGTAATATTTTTGTATACACATTTTACTAAAAGCTACTATAAATTATTTTTGGTATCAGAGAAGGAACTAACTATCAAACTAAACAATTCATATAATTTGAGTTTCAAGTTACTCAGCAGTACAGTTGTCTACTGTTCCTTGTTTCATAGTTCAACTGAAAATTTTTAAAAAGAACACAAAGTCTGTATTCTATATTTTCTTTGGATAACATCATCATGACTGAATAAATTAGTAAAAGCATGTTTTAATGACATATCCTGAGAAATGATAATTTTAAAAGAATAGAATATGTAAATAAAATAGCTGTCAAATCTTTGACTATCTTGAGCAACTTATTCCTTGCCCTCTTCCAACGAGAGAGAATATTTTCCTTTTTTCTTGCAGCTAAATGATAAAATTTAGCTCTTTCATGTTTTTTTTTTTTATTGCTTTTTTTCTCATTGGAATCTTCCAACAGTGCTTTTTTCTGTTATCAGAACTGCTCATATCAGGCCACCGCTGGCCTACATTCAGTTCTGGAACATACTTTTATCACAAAATGTAGACAAATTGGAGAAGAGAGTAACTGGACAGCAAGGGGGCTTGAAGCCATGTAAATTGAGGAAAATAGGGATTTAATCTGGGGAAGACCAAGGTTTGGCCGTGGTCCAAGGGAGCTGCATTTTTGAAGAGTTGGCATGTGCAGGAGTGACTAAGGGTGTTCAGTACAGTCTCAAGGGGCAGAATTAGAATGAGAGAGTGGTGACATATTTCAGAGCAGCCTCTAGCAGTGAATTATCTAGCTTTGCAGGTGCATAAGCATAGGCTTCCTGCTGCTGTTCAGTGTGTCCAAGGCAGGACTCAAGTGATGTTTGCAGAGTTAGACTAAATGTTGTTTTCAAACCTGAGACACTTCTACACTTAACTGTTAAATTTCTATGTATAACCTTACCTTCCTTTTCTGTAGTTGAGTGCCTCTTAATTCTTAGTATTTCCTCTCTGTGCGAAACTATTGTTTAAAATAAAAGATCATTCCTAACATTTATATTAAATTGGGTGGTTGGAAAGAAGTTTCTTCAATTATCTTCCTCTGTAGACTGTGAAATCATGACTTTATTATGAAACTATGACCAGTAGGAACTTTGACCTCATGTAATTGAGAGAATAAAGGGTTTTATGATCTCATTAGAATCTTGACATGTATGTGCTGTGTGTGCACTACCATTTTTCTTGTGGAATTTTCTATAACATTTAGATTGCGCAGCTTTTGGTTTAGAGAGTTTTGATTATATTGGCAATCACTTATTTTCCTTTCATGCACCATTAAAAAATATTACTTATAGAGTCTTCAAAATGAATATTATAACTTCAAAATTTTCATTATAATGTAAATATGCTAAGGAAAAATAAACTTTCATTTTGAGTTCTTAATTTTAAGGACTTCTATTTATTCAGGTCATAATTTACTCATCACCAACATTTCTGAGCAGGAGAATTATATGAAAGAAAATGTTTTTAAAAATTCATTTTAGAAAGTAACAGGAATGTGTTCAATTAAATTTGCCTTCTCTGAAAATGTAGATTTAGCATTCTTTTAATTAGATTATTTAATTTAAGAAATTAAAATTTTATTTGTTGAATGAGAACTTGGACTTCTTTTTCTAATGTAAATTTCTAATGCAACACTGGGATGAAAAACTGTTAAGAAATTTGTTAAGTGGATTTAGATTCTACATGAATTTTAAATCAGTTAGTGTAGAAAAAGATCGCCGTCATTGAATTAATTTAGACTTTTGAACAAAGTGGGTAAGTTTATTCAGGCTTTCACATACTTTGCTTTTCCCTCTCTTTCACATATAAAATCTCAATTCGAATTTTTCAATAAAATAATTTGAATTGGCCAACTCGATTGTCGACATCAAGATTTGGGGGAACAAATATCTGGCAAAGTCGACTAACTGTGTGAGTGTGGACAACGTATTTGAGATGCTCCCTTCTTTAGATAGAACTCAATAACCATGGCCGGTGGCCTGTAAAACATGGAATGCATCTCGAGTGGAACTCTCATTACAACTCATCTCTTCAATACTTTTACTGTTTTAAAAAACTCTTGAGATAGTTTTTCCTCGTGTGAAGATTAGGGGATAATAGAAAGTACTCTTTAGTGATTCTCCCAGCTTTAAATTTATATGGTTCTGGCCTTAGAGTCGGGTGTTAGGGTAGGTTTTTCTTTTTACTATCCTACAAGGGCATGGTCGATTAGAATTACCGAAACGTTCCGGATATTTTTTCTTAACGTCGAAATAATAATAATTGCCTATCGCTTTCTGTGCCGGTTGAGCATTTTGGATAGCCCACAAAACTGCCTAAGGGCTAAGACCAAGGATTTGAGCTTTACTCCCAGACCTCGGATCCCTGCTTCCAAGTCAGAGTCGGCTCCTGACTCGTGCGCCCCCTCTCCCCCAAAGGGTAAACAAGCCACTACAAATCCCAAAAGCGGGTGCAAATCGAGCAATCACTCAGAGCGCATGCTCTTCTGATGATGAGGTTGGAGCGCCATTTTCGTATGGAAGAGTCTGCCCTCTAATTAGGCGCGTCTTCGGGACACCCAGCGTTAAAGTTGTTCAGACAGTACCAGGAGCCTCACAGAAACAAGCCAAAGCCTTTGACAGGATCCACTCCCTGCAGCGCTTTGGCCGAGACGACATAAAGAAATTATTTTGTGTCAGTTCTTCCGTGGACAAGTGCCCCTCTTTCCCTCCTCGACTCCCTCTCCCCTTCCCTCCCCCTTCCCGCCCCCCTCCCCCGTGGCCTCGCCCCCGCCCCGCCCCGCCGCGGGACCACAGCAATATAAAGGTTAGGCATTTGTGATGATTTTACGCCTACAGTGGCGGTCCTAATGAGAGTACTGGGGAACCGGATGGGAACGTTTTCCCCCGTGAGAACAAAGCACAAATTATATCAGAGTCCAGTATGTGTAGAGGAAACCAGTGCGAGCTCTTCTAAACTAGGAGGTAGCGCTTCGCTTCTCTTTTCATTTTATGTTTTACAAAATGCGGATACATTAGAGGTGGAGATTGAAAGATTAGCTAGAGGTAAGGCAGGGCTCAGAGAGCTGAGGTCCTTAAGAGTGTGTACGTGTGTGTGCGCGCGCGCGCGCGCGCATGCAAGAGTTTAGAAGAACCGCGGGTGAGTGGGGCGAGAAAGAGAATAGGAGACAGAGAAGAAAAATCTGGAGTGCGTGCAGAAAAGGAAGGGGTGCCGGCGCATCCTTGGAAGCAGCCGCAGCGCCCTCCCCGCCCTCCGCTCCCCACTCCACTGTTTCATTCATAAGTTTCTTGTCCCGAGGCCCCGCCCGGCTCTTGCTGGCCGAGGACCCTGCTTCCCGTGCAGCAATTGGTGGACGGCAACAAAGCCTTAGCAACCAGCTCTTAGTGACCCGCGGGGCGCCTGGTAACGAGCACGGCCGCTCGGGAAAAGGAGAGGGGCTGTCCCTTTAAGGGATGGCCGCGGAGCCGTGAAAGTGGAGGGCGCGGAGGGAGGGCGGGGAGGAAGGTCTGGGGGCGGACCCAGGGGGAGGAGGAGGAGGAGGAAGAGTTGCTGCTGAAAGGAGGTGGCGAGGGAGGAGCCGGGGCCGCTGCTGCCAGCCCGCGGGCACCGCAGTCCTGCCCGCTGCCGCACGAGTAGCCACGGGCGCGATCGGGGCCAGACGTCTGCTCCTCCATGAGCACTTTGGGAGCCGGGAGAAGACTTTGCCCGGCCGTGAGAGCTGGTCTGCGTTTCCCAGGCGCGGCGGCGGCGGCGGCGGCGGCGCAGCAGGAACAGCCGGGGCCGAATCGCAGCGGCCACAGCCCGGGGCGTGTGCGCCCCGCGCGGAGCGGGCTCGGGTTCCCCACGGAATGTCCCCGGGGCTCCCGGCGCTCTGATCCCCCGGCCGCCTCCGCCTTCGGCGCCTGCTGCCTCTTGCTATCGGGCTCGGTGTTCGGGACTGCGAGCGCCCCGACTCCTGGGCAGTGGGGGAGCCCCCGGGGGCGGTGACCTCAGCTGGCCAGGACCCAGCCCTCCCCCGCGCGTACCTCGCTTAAGATGGCAGCGGAGTCAGGGGAACTAATCGGGGCTTGCGAGTTCATGAAAGGTGAGGAGCAGCCTCCCCGCCTCCTCCAACCCTCCCCCCCCCCGCCCCCAACACTTCACTTCTCGCTCTGAAGTCCCAGCCACTACCCCCGGCTTCCCCCGGGGTCCCCAGTGTCCCGCAGCCGCTGCGCGCGCTCCCAGCCCCTCTCGCTGCGTCTCTCCCCGAGGACCCCCTGCTTCCGGCCTCTGTGCTTCGGGCGTCCCTCGTTCCCTCGCAGCTCCCTCGGGTGGCCTCTTCGCCCGCTCTTGGGACAGCGCCCGCTTCTGCCGGGCTCCTGCACCGGGCGGCTAGCGGGCATCCTGCTCCGGGCGATCCTTTAGGTCGCCTTTATCTTAACTCCCTTGCTGGCCTCGGTTTTCAGGAACCCCCCGCCCCCCACAATCACACCCCGTTGTCTTTCTTCCTTTCCTCTTCTTGAAGTCTCCGGAGCTGCAGGCGAAGGCTCGCCTCTTTCCTTTCCGTAGCGGCTGAGGTCTGGCGATTTCTGAATCAAACTTGCATCTCCAGTTCTACGGGTACCCCCAGGTCCCCTGTTGGCCAGAAACAAGGGAGATAATGGAGCTATGTCCCCGATGAGCCCCTCAGTCAGGTCCTCTTCTCGCCTCTGTTAATTTGTGCTCTTGAGTCTCTGACTCTTTCTGGGAGAGATCAGGTTTCTGCAAGAATTCCACGTGTTAATGGGTCTTTAAATGATGGGTAGCAGTTGTTATTTTGTTCTTTCGTGTATTATCACCACCCCTACCTCCAGCTTCCCTACTTCTCATATGTTTTCTCCCCTCTTTTGAACTTGTCTTTCAGATCGGTTATATTTTGCTACTTTAAGGAATAGACCAAAAAGCACAGTAAATATCCACTATTTCTCCATCGATGAGGAGCTGGTCTATGAAAAGTAAGTTTCTTTCTTTCTTTTTTTTTTTTTTCTCAACCATAGCTTGTTGGCTCTTTGGTGAGGAAACACTATGCCTCTCCGTGTCAGCTTTATTCACTTCCCCCCAGGAGTGCAAGTAGCAATACCAATTTTTTAAGGCTCAGGTGCTTGGGGAAAGGTGCAGGGACAGTTAACATAATTTGAACCTGTCAACACCTCAGTCCTTTTAGACCTCTGTCTATATTAGTAGTTCTTACCACCAGGGCAGACGGCAGCTGTGGATTCCTAACCCTCCCAGAGCAGGGTCAAGGAGACAGACACTCTGTCCTTGCCAGACTCTGTAATGGCCTGTGACTCAGTCTCTGAGTGTTTATGGAACACCCACAGAGTCCAGGGCAGTGTGTATCTTACAGGTGCTTTAGCTCGATGTCTTCCGTTGTCTCTCAGGATGTTTTTGTTTGTGCAGCTCATTTTTTGGAAAGTGGGAAACATTTAGCTGGAGGAGGCTGTATTCAGTTCCTATCTGTGAGTAAGGTTTTACCTGTATGAGAGATTATTGGGTTATTTTATGTGGGTGTTCCACACTTAACAGTATTATTTTCTTTGCCTTTGAGGAGTGCTATAGGAGTGCTGATTTACTTTCTTTGGTTACTTTGCTTCTGTGGGATTAGGATTTGAGAGTGTAAGATGAGTGTGGAGCTGTTTTCTGTGAAGGACCATTGGTCTACAGGAAAAAGATATCTTAATACTATAAGTATAGTAAAAATTTCATTAGGGATAAATCTCTATTCAGTAAAAGCGACAAATAAGGAATAAGAAGGCTGCATTGTCTTGATTATATGTCATTTGATTAAAAGAGCTGGTGTTACAGAGTACTCTAATATATTGAGTTAAACATTTAATTTTACTTTCTTGTTACCTAACTGTACAATTAAATGAACATAATTAAGTGAGCCATAGTCACTCTACTAAGCTTCCTAGAACTTGTCCTGTTAAATGAGATTTTGACAGTTCCAAGGATTTGTGGGCACCACCAGGCATTTATTCTAAGAGTGAGAGTATTCTCGACCTTCAAGAGCATATCTTTTATTTGAGGGAAAACAATCTTTAATTGTCACTTCAGCTTGAAACTGATGTCTTCAGGACATTTCTCTTAGTGGCGCTGGGAGCAGGATGCTTCTTGAATGGCTGAAGTGAAAGTGGGAATGAAAGAGCCCTTTGCTGCTGCTCATGAATGCCCAGAGTTCCAGCAGCAAAGAGGTCTAAATCCCTGGTGTCAGGTTACAGCTCAGCTCCTAGACAGAATGGAGTAATGCATGGCCTGTTCCCTGACCCCTTGCACCTGGATGATGTCACTGCCTGGAGTGTTTATTGAGTGTTCATTCTATTGTTGAGAATATGCATTGTACTGGCTTTCTTTTGGTGAGTCGAGGGATTGAGGACCTCTCGTGAGGATAGGGGTGGTATATGTGCCAGTATGTTCAGTTCTGCAGTGACTAATGTGCCAGAGGTTGTTTATGAACAAGCTGCAGTCATTGAGGTCCGAGTTGCCCCTCTTGGGATTGCTGGATGGTAGATCCTGCAGAAAATTGTGCTCAGTGGTTTTTTGATTCTTGTATTGATAGATGAGGATCATTTTTGATGTGATTTTAATGTTGGCATTTTAGGATAGGGCTACAAATTACATTATTCTATTGTATTTCTGGTGTCTTATAAAGAAAAACATTCTGGAGAGACAATTCAATTTATATTGTGAGTTTTGACATCATTTGAAACTGGCGAGGACTCCAGTCTTGGCAGAGCATTTCACTTGGACTCACCCAACTACGATAGCACAGAAGTGGCCATGGTTCTCATCACCCACAACTCCATCTTTCTTGTTACCCCAACATATTACACTGGGCTAGATGATGTAGAGAATACAATGATGATGAATGTGCATGTTATCTTCGAGGAGCTCTAAGACTGATGGGAGAATGAATGACAGGACGGCCGTTAGAGATATAGAGAAGATAACTGCCACAGAGAAACATGACCCCTGTGCTGAGAGGGATGTGCAAGCCGGAGGGAGCACATCTGGGTGAGGGGTTCAGAAAAGGCTTCATGGAGGAGCTAAAGTTGTCTTGAAGGCCAGACAGTCTTATCAGACAGAGATATGAGTGGAAAGTTCCCAGAAAAAAGAGCAAGGATGAGGAGGCAGGCTCTGGATGATGTTGGGGGACTAGTAAGTCCTTTAGTTTGCCTGGCGTGTATATAGGCCAGTGGCTATGTGCAATCTGAAGCTGAAAAGTCAGTTGGGGACAGATTGAATGTCAGGGTGAGGAACCGTAGTGTCCTTAGAATGCCATGGGACTCTCCTGAGAGCTTTGGGGGCAGGCCATGGTACGACTGGGTCTGTACAAACTGCAAATAATGGCAAATATCTATTGAGCATTTAAATGCATGCCAGACGCTGTTCTTACTGCTCCACAACTATTCATTTTATTTTCACAGCAGTTCTATGAAGCAGGTACTGTGATTATCCTTAGTGTGCAAATGATGAGAGGAAGGTACGGAGAGGTTTAGGTAACTTGCGGAAAGTCACAGAAGTACAAGTAGCAGAGCTGGAATATGAAACCAAGCCCTGTGATTCTGGAGGACATATATTCTTTCAAAAAAAATTAATATGAGACGAGATCAGGCGTGTTCAGGGTGGTATGGCTGTAGACTAAAAATAGCATCATTTAAGATGGATTAATTAGATAGGAGGTAGTTGAAGGCCACTTAGAAAAATTCTAGAATGTTCAGGGGGAAGAAATAAGTGCCTAGATTAGGACTGATGGCAATGGTAGTGGAAAGAAAGGATCTAAATTTATATGACTTCGTAACAGATCTGCTGGGTGGCTTGGTGGGGTGCTGAGGAAATGGGGGAGTCGAAGAAGTGCTTGAGACAGCTTGTGTCACCATGAGCCTGCTGGAGCCGTTAGCTGAAACAGGAAGTAGGGCGGAAGAATTGGCTTTGGTGGGGAGATCAGGCATTCCATTTTGGTCAGGTTGAGTTTAAGTAATTTAAGGGATATCACGTGATTTTGAAGATCTTCAGTTTGGGAGTTTTCCCCACAGAGATGATGACGCTGTGAGAATGGTGTGATGTCTGGGGAGAAAGAGAAGACATCAAAGTCTGTATTTCATAGGCAGGGCCAAGGTGAGAGGAGAGAGAGAGAGAGGTGGGAATGAGCGGCTAAGAGGTGGACAAACACTGAAGGAGAGAGGAGAAGGGGGAGAGGGACATAAGCGTGGAGTCCATCTCATCGGCTTCACTTCTTGGAAGTAGAGAATGAGAGACAATGCAAAGCCCTTAGAATGACATGTAGTAAGTAACCTGGGTTCTATCTGTGGAGGATGGCCTGTGGCGAGAAAAGATGCGAGTGTCATATTATAATGTACATGTCTCTAGGGGAAGGAGTATTATTAATACACATTATCACAGAGGGCCTTGTACTGCCCTGTTCCTGTGTATTTATTTGCTGAGTGTATAAGTGAATGCTGCCTTTCTGGCTAAATTATTGCCTTGGAAATGCAACGATTATTTTTGAATCAAGAAGACTCTTTAAATATTAGGCTGTGGGCATTCTGGACACAGCTGTGTTTTGTGCAGATTTTTGTTTCGTTATAAAAGGGTGATAGAGCTGCACGATTGAAGTGGCAACCTTCTGTGAAGCTGGTGGAGAAAAATTTTAAAAGTGGCCTCATGGGTAATGCTATTTATTAGAAATGAAAGTGAATTTTATGCTCGATTTATAAGTAGAACTCATCACATTAAAAAAGGGCTTGAGCAGTTTTAGTAAAGTGTGGTTGATAAGAAGGCATACATTTGTCCTTGGGTTGTGATTTCACAGATTAGAGTTAAAATCAGAGTATAGGCTAACACACTTGTGGGACAAAAGCAGCCCATAGAAAAGAAGGCTTTCGAAGATTTATCTGCCTTTGATTAAGCTACAAATAATGTGCGACTTTCCAGAAAGGCTCGTTCTTTTGGTTTTGGAATTGGACCCTGCAATACAAATACAGGCTTACTTTTCATAACTTGGCTCCATTTTTTTTTTTTTTTTGGCTTAAAAGTTAGCAAAATAAGATATGTCAGTTGTTATAACCTTTGTGTGACCCTCATAACAGCGACGATGGTGTAGGGTTGTTAATGCTGTGGTGGGTAGTATAGAAGGTAGGGTCTTTGTTTTCAGCCTTGCGCATTTTCATTTCTTCTCTTCTTGTATTTGCAAAGGCAGGATATTGAAAATGCAGGAGAGAATACTTCATGGACATACTCTGGAGACTGGATAATAAGCAGTTTTTGTAGTGTTTTGAAGAATTTCACCAAATGTTGTAGTGTGGAAGAATGAGCCGCCTCTAATGAGAACTAATTAGCTAACTTGAATATTTAAATAATTTACAATGTTCAATTTTCATTTAAACTGTATTAAATCAGCCTATATGAATGCCACCAGGAACTTTTGGATAAATAATTTATAAAAGAATGATTTCTTTTATGTAGTCTGTAGCATAGGTTTGAGTAAATATGTAAACCTAGGACATCTTTGAAACACAGAAAAACTTCTCTTGCTTGGGAATATTTGTGGGAATGGAGTGTTTGAATTAAATAAAAGTGAGAAGAAACTTTCACTTTTAAATTTTTGTTTCAAATTTAATATATAGGAAGTAGGTTAATTTAATGGAAAGGTGGATGCCATTTAGGCACAGGTACACATACAGATATATATGTTCTGATGGAGCCTTAGAGCCATCATTTCTTACCTTAGCTCTCATAAACTTCAATCGTGTATATAGAAGAGGTGATCTGTTTGAATTCAAAGACAGATTTCACCATGGGAATAAAAATAAAAGCTAACATTTGTATTTATACTGTTGTGCCCGAGAGTGTTCTATGTGCTTTACACACATTAAGTCAGTTAATCTTCAGAACAACCCTAGGAATTTGGTGCTGTTATTATTTACAGATGAGAAAACCGAGGCCTTGAGACGGTAAGTAGTGCCTGGAGTCATTGAGCTTGTAAGTTCCTGAGCCTGGATTCAAGTCACAGGCAGTAGGCGCTGGAGTTCAGGCTCTTTGGCTTCCAGGATGTTTCCAGTTGTCTTGAGCCTGTAGGGGTGGGGAGGGCTCAAGCCAGCTGTGCCCCTCCCTGGTGCCCTTGGCCCTTCTAACTTGGGTAGTGATGACTTTGATGACAAATGTGCTAGTTACAGTGTGTGCACAAACTTTATGTCTAGGCCATACCTGAGAATGTGTGGTGGTCGTTAAAATTTTTATTTTTCCCCTCACAATTCCACTTTTGTGGGTATAATTTTACTTTTTCTCCTTTCAGCGGACTGCCAAAAGAAAAAATAAGTTGAGTTAATTATCATTATATGTTAACAAGATAGATGAAAACAGAAAGAAGCCCAGTTTGTATAAGCCCATGAAAACTGCTTTGTAGGCTGCCTGGTGAAATATTTTTGCTGTTCAACTAGTGTAACTTGGATTTTAAAAGATGATAGGTTTCTACCGTCTTCCCCCTTTCTCTTTCCTTCCATCTTAGCCTTGTAAAAATAACTCAGTATTGTTCAAGGCCGCTTTTTTTCATGTTCTGTTTTGTTTTAAGCATGTGCTTGAGTATGTGTATACCTGTGTATATAACCAGCAGTAATACATAGTATACATTATGAGGAAATGAACATATCTGTATACATTCACCAGTCAGTTCTTAATTGCATGACCCACTTGAGTCAAATTTTACCTTCTAGATCTTGATGTATTTAAACACTTGCTGTTTTGACCTCTTAGGCATTCACGGGAGATAGCTGGTCACTCATCTTCATAAGGACCAATTGTTACTCAGTTGTTTCAGTTTTCTTGAGATAAGCTCGGCGAAACTGCAAAAATTAACTGAGGTGCTAAGGACTCAGTTGAAAGAGGGCGAGTCTTAATCAGGCAGCCTGAGAGAGGGACCCAAGTGGGCTGTCAAAAGGGTGCCCAGCGGGGGAGCTGTCCGCTGGCCAAACTTTGCGCCCTAGCACCACAGAGTGGCTCGTTTTGCTTGAAGTAGGTTTCTAAGACATCAAATCTTCTCATTTGTAAGTTAGTTCATAAACACATTCCAAAGCCAGAAGTAAATGGCTTTTACTTAGCCACGACTTAATACACCTTTGTGATTAAAAAAAAAAAAAAAGGTAAAAGATGATACATTTTATGGGAAATGAAAAAGCATAACTTAAAACTTGTAAGTGGTTGAAAGTGGCTATAGAAGACACTAACATTAAAATTAGCACTGTGCTAATGCTTTGGGGACACAAATACATAAAGAAGGAAGTGGAAACAAATACAGTGCAGGGCAGTATGTGAAAACCTCTTGCAAACGTATGTCTTAAGAATCCAATAAAGGAAGCAATTATTACTGCCCAGGGCGATAAAGAGTTCACAGAGTGATGTTTGAACTAGCTTTGGAAGGGTGTGTAAGAGCAAAGTGTATATTTTATGACCTCTGTGAGGACATGTACTACCTGTTTTTGCTTGCCATTGTGTCCCTACATCCAGCACAGACCTGGCAGAGAGGTGGTGCTCAGGAAATTTTAGCTAAATGAGTGAGTGAGTAAGTGAGTGAAGAATGAAGGAAAGAAAAAAAAGAAGAGATTTCAGTGTTTGGGAGTAGCTAGATTCTGTTGAGGGAAATATTTGAATGCAGAGAGGTCCCATGTGAGGCTGATGATGGAGTTGGGGACTGGGTTATGGGAAGCTTTGGGCTCTCACTTCTGCTGGTTCGTGAATGGCAGGGAGACTTAGCAGGGTCGTGCTTTAGGCCCGTACCCCCACCCATGGGAGGTGGGGTCTGTTGGCCTGTGGCAGGATTGGATTAGGGATGTAGCAAATAGAACAAAAAGGCCAGATGGTGAAGGGGCTAGAAAGGATGGATTGACTGTGTTTGAGACTGACCAGATGAGGGAGTGTTAACGGTAAGTTCAAGGTCTCTGGTTTAAGTGACCGGGAGAAAGTGACACCTTCAAGTAAACCATGTATGTAAATCAGAAGGAGGAGATGCGTTTTGTTGCTTTGTTTTATTTTGTGGGTGGGGAGACAAAATGGTGAGCGGGGGCGTCTACAATGAAAGCAAAAGAGGATCTTTGTCTTTTGTGATTCTTAAGCAGAAAGTAGCCAGCGCCTGTTCTGGGTATTTAGATTTTTACTTGTGGAAAATCTGGGAAGGTGGCTGGAAAGACTTATCCCAGGTTCCTTCCTGGCTCACTGATTTCAGTTGGCTTTTCTACATATAAGTGTGGCATTCATGGTTTCTTAAAAAAAAAAAAAATGTTTTTTAAGCTTTAGTTTCAATTTACTTAAGAAAAAGTTGATTTTCTTAATCAACTGAATACTTTCAGGACCACCAAAGAATTAGATATTGAATGAGAACCATCAAAAATATTTCTCTATTTATTGAAAACACGTAATATTTCCAGTTCTCAACAGCTTGGAAGCATCTGGTAAATGATCAGACTTATTCGTGATTTATAGTGAATTCTTTATAGAAAATAGCTTGTGTGAACAATAGTTTTTAAACAAAATGTTGCATTTGTTTATTAATTTAATATTTTGGTCTCAAAGATGTTCACATCCTATAGCTGAATCGAAGAATTTGCTTGTTTGGACTCATTCTTTTGTTATAAAATTTAATTTTCTTTTGAGAACCAGAAAAGATGGTTTATTTCATATTTGCTCTCCTCACTGGATATACTCCAGTCATGCATTTATCCAGTTTGTCTGGGAATGTAGTATTTTAGTGAGGCAGCTTCCACAAAGATTCGGAAAATCACATCTTGAAATATCAAAGCATATTTCAAATATTCAAATATTAAAAATTCAATATCAAATGCCCAAGATTTATGATTTATGAAACCTTTGAAAATGAATCTACATTTCTTCCTTCGTAAAGAATTTACCGATTAGCTTTATTTTGGTAATACTTCGACTCTATTTTTATGAATACACTGGTTGTATTCATAAACCATATCAGCTTTATGAATACAACCATATCAGGGATAGTTTTAGGGGCTTCTGTGGAATAAAGAGCTCTCTGTTTATGGTGGTGCCTGTTTGTTGACCATCTGGTGTCTTTTAGTGGTTTTACCTTATTGTCAGTTTTTATTGATGACTAACTACAGTAGTTCGCCCTTATCTGCTGTTTCACTTTCCGCGGTTTCAGTTATCTGGAGTTAACCGTGGTCCAAAAATATTAAATGGTAAATTCCAGAAATAAATAATTCATGTTTTAAATTTCTCACAATTCTGAGTAGCATGATGAAATCCTGTGTTATCCTGCCCTCCTGCTATCTGCCTGGGACGGAATTGTTCCTTTGCCCTGCGTATCCACACTGGGTACAATACCTGTCCGTTAATCACTCAGTAACCACCTTGGTTACCAGATAGACTGTCACAGTATCACGGCGCTTGTGTTCACGTAACCCTTATTTCTCTTAATAATGGCCCCAAAGCCATTCACATAATTTTTATTACAGTGTGCTGTTATGATTGTTCTAGTTTATTATTGTTGTTAATCTCTCACTGTGCCTAATTTATAAATTAAACTTTATCATAGGTATGTATGTATAGGGAAAAACATAGTCTATATATGATAGCTTGGTACTATCTGCGGTTTTAGGCATCCACCGGGGGTCTTTTGGAACATACCCGCTACAGATAAGGAGGGAGTACTTACCATCAGTTAAGTGCTTTCTAGGTGCTCCTTACTGTCAGGTTAGCTTTTGACTTTACTGTCAACATACCAGCCACTAAGAGCGGCCTGCTCCCTATGATCTGTCTGATGAGTCTCAGAAACCAGACGTCACATTTCATTAGCCTTTGGTAGTATAAAATAAGGCTAAATACACTCTGAGACTGAGACTGTCTTATAAACAGAGCTAAAGGGCATGGGTTTTGTGGAAGGCTTTAGGAGAAATAGTATGACTTTATTTTTTGACTTGTGATTCTCCTCTGTATTCCATTTTGAGATTTCCGAATTGGGGCTCCTTATCTAACTGATTTCTTATTTACATTTTTCTTCCTTTTAAGAGAATGTGGAATTAATATAGCATTAGTCCTCGTGGTCAAATTATTGATTCTCTGAAATGTTAAAAACATTTCTAAGTGTGAGATAAAGAAAACAAAAAGGTCTCTTCTAGGAAGCTGTGGATGGCGGTGAAATAGTGCCTTTCCTGTTCTGCCAGACCCTTCACTAGAGGCAAATGTTAGGCTTATGTTCCACAGGCAGCTCTAGAAAACTCAAAGGTGAAGGTTTAGGATGATTTTTAACTTGGCAAAACTCTCAGATAGAATCGAAGCAGTTCCAAATGAAAAAAGGAGTTGGGTGATGTATATATATAGTTGGGGCAAGTCTTTTCAGACTGGGGTGGGCCCCATTTGGAGCAAGCTGGCAACATGATGCAGGGCCGATGGGGATGGGGCGCTCCTATATCCTAACCTCACTTTGCGCTAGAGAGGTGGACGATCTCACCATTCTCCGTCTCCCTTGCCGTCCCTTCCTTCTCAGGTCATTTTTGTCAGTTTCGTCTATGTAGTCTTATTTCGTACGCAAAACTAGTAAAACGTGTTATCTGATATCTCTCCCACATACCTGATATCTCTAATCTAACCTGGTGTGAAGATTAGAAGGATTAAATGGAAGAGGCAGTATTTTTGCAGATGAACCAACCACGGCTCAATATTTCATTCATTCATTTACTCAGTCATTTCGGGGCCAGGTGCTAGGAACACGACAGTGAGCAAATTTTAGCCCAATCCTGCTCTCCTGGCACTGATAGTCCAGTGGGTGATAGGGAGGATATTAAATAAATATTCAGACACAGGATTATTTGTAAATCTGAAGGAAAAACCTACGGTTCTTTGGAAGCACATAACAAGGGACCTGACTTGCAGAGTGGGGTGGGGGAGGGACTAGGCAAGAACTCCCCGAGGAAGTATGACAAGAGCTGAGACCTACAGGTAAGTATATATTATCTAGGCCAGGAAAGGTAAGGTGCTCAAGGCCTGAGGCAGGAACTCAAAGAAATTGCTTTGCTGGTAAAGAACTGAGGAAATGGTGCAAAAGAGAGAGTAGGGTCTGGACTGACCTGGGCCTCGCAGGTATGTTTTAGGGTTTTGGTTTTAATTCCAAGAGTTTAGAGAGGTAATGTGATCATCGCCGGGTTTTAGAATATTTCTTTTTCTTTTCGGAGCCTCAGTTGCTTTACGAAATGTGGGAAAGGCTGTTCTTTTATGTACAGGGCATCAGTCGTCCTTACGTTTCTACCGAAGCCATGTGTACACTGTCTGCGTAGCTGTCTGGCCTTCAATACCTGCCATTGAAAAGAGGTGTTAATTTACAGTGCTTGAGAGTGTTTCCGTGGGAGTAAATTTTAATCTTCTTAGTGCATTCCTGAAGTCTCCTCTTCATTTTATTAATCTAGGTCTGGAAGGGTGAGTCTAGAAAGGGGTTGTCATTAATTGGCTGGCTGAATGAGAAAGTCACAGAATTATAGACCGTGTTGCTGGAAGGTTCCTTGGTACCATCTAGTCTGTTCTTTGGCTTTTGAGGCAAAGTGGCAACACTAACCCGTTTTATAGAAGCAGCAGCTGAAGCTTTGCATGATCCTGCTACTTGTCCAGAAATGTCCAAACCTACAGAGAATTTTTATAAGAATTTGTTTGAGACAAACCGATGACAATTGCCAGGAAGCAAGATCTCAGATGCTTCAGAGAATGACATTTCACAGTTTCTTTTATGCATTTGAGATTAAGGAGGGAACGTAAGGAAGATTACCTGAGGGTTGGAGAAAGCCAGGTGGATTCCAGGATAGTTATGGTCATGCACTTTCTTGAGGGCAGTTGTGGCTTATTTCAAAGGTGTGTTCACCTAGATGCACCAAAACAGTGCACAGGGCTTGCTTAAAGCAAAAGCAAACCTTTTACTAAAACAGTGATATGCCTGGGGTGTGACTCCTCACCCCGTCTGCCCAGTTAGGAATTAATGATCAGATCACCCCGGGAAGCTACTTTCTGCAGCACCCCTTTTTTGTCCACAGCACTAAGTGGAGAAGGGTTCCTCATACTCCCGGTGTTGTGCACCCGGACATCCCTAAAAACTCAGACACTGTACCAAAGGACAGGAGTGAGAGTCGATGTGGGGTTCGCTCCTTTCTTGGTGATCTCAGCACATGTTGAACTTTATGCAGGTCAGTAAATAGAAAATAGAAATGATGCCAAGCTTCCTGATGTAGGAAGCTGCTTTCTGTCCTGTAACTTTGTCCTCCAGCTGTGTGGAAAGCATAGTGCATTTCAGGAAAGAAGCTGTGAGGTTCTTCGCCTTCGCCCTGGAGACATCTGAGGGAAATACCTTCTGTATCAAGAGTCAGCACGTTCTGTATCCAGAGCCAATACCTCTAGAGGGCAGAATGCGTCATATAGGGCCAGCAGCCCTTGAGAAACATTTGACCTGTTGAATGGGTCATCCATTATGGATAACTAGAGTCATAGACTCTCTAGACTCTGTAATATGATGTATATAATTACATATGATAATATATGTCTATAATATATCTAATAATATATCTAATACTATCACATATAATAGTCTATAATATATATAATGGCCAGAAATGTGATGTGATGTCATACGATATAATATAAATAATATAAGTAATATAATATAACATAATATAATGTAAATCAGGAAAGAACTTTAGAAGCCATCTAATTCAGCAGCTTCATTTGCTAGATAAGGATGTGGCATCCCAGAAAGGCTAAGACACGAGTCCAGGGACGTTGAGTGATCGAGTTGGGACTGGACCCCCTTGCTCTCCAGTGGTCTTTAGTTTTCCATCAGGTTCTGTGTGACTGGTGTGGAGCCGGGACGCTTCGTAGATGTGCAGATTTTCTTCCCCAGGAAGTCAACCTCAGTGTGAGACTGTGGTTTGTTATGTTGTAAGGGCTTGAGCAAAAACTCGGACTGTACTTTGATCTTAGATTAGTGTTTGCTGAGCAATTGAGGCCTTTTTGAAATTTGATTGAGTTTCAGCCATGTACAGCAATTTTTTCATCTGACCAGGGGGTACTGATGATAGCTCAGGGCTAGAGAGAGTATTAGGTGGTATGTGTAGCCCAGAGGGCTGTGCTGATTAATTTCACCAAAATTTTACACGTACACACACGTATAATCTCACTGTGCTTTGGAGGCTACTGCTGTTCGCATTTATCACATTGTAATAATATGTTTACTTGTCTTTTCAGTGGTGCTAAACTCCTTGTGGGTGGGGAATGGCGGTCAGCATGCTTTCAGTAAATACTAGAGTGAGCGAATGAATTAATAGACAAAAAGTGCCAGCAGCGTTGGTAAAAAATTGAAGAGTTGTCATGCCGAATATAATCAAATAGAGCTTTTTCATCCTATTTATAAAATAGTTAAATTTTTTTGTTTTTGTATTGTCAGCACTATGATTAATATGTTAACTTGTAGTATCTTGCTCAGAGAAGGTGGTCACACTTTTGTTGAATGAATGAGTATTGCTTGGAATGTAGCTTATCGTTCTGCTGAGTTGAAAATTTTCAAACGAAACTTCTGATATGTAAAATGTGCTTTAAGCGATGCTTTAAGCAATGATTCCTCTGGGAATGGACCCACTTAATTTAGAGTTTGTTTGAAAAACCCATCACAAAATAACGAGACATCATAAACTTCATAAATCTTGTGAGAAGAGCTAGACATGCTGGGTACAGCAGAAAGGTTTCTAAGCCCAATTTCTGTTTCCCTAAAAATCTGCAGGACCAACACTGTGGGCAGTGGGTGACCCTGTGGACAGTGGGTGGCCTGGGTAAACATTTGTTCTGATCTTTGGGCTCCCATTTATTTTTCTTCCCCAGAAGGAGGCGACTATCCCTTTTCTCCCCTCCCCACTTGCGAGACTCCTGTAAAATTTGATTTTAGATATTTATACTTACTGAATAAAAGACAGATTGGCTGATTTTCACTTAATCATGAGTTTCATCCTAGTGATGGACACATAATTTGCTAACCTTACAAGAAGAAATTTACACATAGGTGAGGAGGATTCATTGATTCATTGATTCATTCATTTGGAGGGGAAGCGGAGGGAACTCGGAAATAACAAAATATACCCATGGTTTTTATGCCCAAACGAGACCTTATTTTCCTTCTCTCCTCTTCTTTTCTCTTCTCTGCTTGGCTGTGGCTTGTCCTGGGAATTGCCAGAATGGAGAAGGCGCTATCCAATGTAGTTAACTCGAGGCTTAGGAGCTCACCGAGCCCTCAGGTTTCTTGGTTGTGTCTCTACAGGGCTTATCTCTCCCATTTCTCCTCCCTTTTCACTGTCCTCAGGTTGATGACCTTCCATTTTCTTCTACTCTGAACCCAATTCTTTCATTCTTTTGCTTTGGTTCCAAATTGCTCAAATACATATTTTACACTTCCTAGCACATTTGACTTATTTCAATTGATATTAATTTTTGTGTTTTAATCTTTCCTGCTAGCTAATGGTCTGGCTGATAAATGTGTTTCCATTTCCCCCCACCTCTGGCAAGGAAGGTTCTTACAAAGAAGAGTGTTGCTGTTGGAAGGTGTCTTCTTTAT
>NW_011888787.1:13790215-13797850 GCF_000151845.1 Pteropus vampyrus | reverse complement strand
TGAATTTTTAATTTATTTAACTTTAATGAATTTAAATTTAAATAGCACGTGTGGCTACTGGCTACCATATTGGAGAGTACAGATTAATGTAAAGATGAGGTCTGTATTTGATTTACTTTCTCCTGTGTTATTGGAGTATACCAATTTATTTCGTAGTGTTTGGTGAAATAGCTGTGTTTTTTAACCACATTGCATCCAGACTTACACATGGCTGAGCTGACTATACGGTTAGAAACTGTACGGTTAGAAGCTTTGAGTTTGAAATTGAAGTAGGCTTGTAATGGTTAGTATGAAGCTGGAATTTGTTCAAAACGAGTTTAAAAAGCTGAAACTACCAGAACTAAAAATGCTAGATTAACCTTAAAGTTCTGTGTCAGTATTCATGTTCAAGTAGAAAAAACAAGGTGTACTAGTCAAGCATGTTGCTTCTGGTAACCCAAAGACAAGGAGATCTCTGTGATGGACACAGGCTACCTTAATTAATGCCATATTGTGGTAGACGTGTATTTGTAAACTCTTCATTTTAGTTCCTTTAAATGAATTCTTGTTGACAGGCCTTGGGCTAGTCACTAATTAGGTGTTATAGGCATAGTACATTTTGGATTCATGGGTGTTTTGTTTATACCTACAGCACAGCATCGTACTGGGAACTTTAGAAATAAATCAAGAACTTTTTATTTCAAATAATTGCAAGTGTCTTTTTTTTTTTGAAATTTACTGTTATGAAACCAGCAGACAGAGGCAGGGACAGCTAATTTTGGTGTTAGTTTGAAAATATTACCAACTTGCCTAACACAAATAACACACATGTTGAGTATTTTTATGTAAGGCATGTGGTTACTGGCAGATTTGATGTAGTGTATTAATGTTATCTATGATAGTGTAACTTGGGTAGCGGAAAAATGAAATCAAATGATTCCCTCAAAATAAAGGCTTTTTAAAAAACAACTTGATATTTAGTAAATATATGATCTAGGGTGAATTGGAATCGAGCATCAGAATATCCATAATGAAGGCTTATTTGTTGAAGAAAATATTATGAATAAGACATTCTAAGCATATAAAGTGTGAGGTACAGTTCCTGAGTGAGAGGCTTATACTGTAGTTGGGCAGGTAGGATCTACATTTAAAAGGATAATTCATAGTATGGACAGTATGCATAATGGTGAAGAGAGGCTCGAGTCTAAGTTCTGGAAACTGAGAGAAGCACAGTGTTTTCTCAGGATGGACTGCAGGGTGATTAGGCAGGGAGAGAGCGAATTCAAATAGTGAAGATGTACGATGGAGAGGATTTGGACTTTGTTGCTTAAAGTGGGAATGGAGAAGGAAGGGATAACTTAGAGTAGTAGTTTATTTGATGTCTGAAAATTAAATTAATATTTATTGGTTGCCGTGCTGTGATTGTGGGGTTTTATGTCTAAGTGACTAGGAGAAGCAAAATGTTTTTAGTCCGGCAGGCTGATTTGAAGGGAGGATGGGTTGAGTTTTAGACATTTTGAATTCCAGATAATGAAGGACCCTGTAGATGTGAGGTCCAGCAGGTAGTTGAAGATGGAAAAGACCGATGCTGGGTCTCCAGTTAGGAGCCATCTGTTTTCCATAGGGTTATCAATGAGACTCGTGGTAGTGGGTGATCTGCGGACGGATGACCGCGCCCTGGAGATGCCAGTGTGTGGAGAGAGGAAGATGAGCCAGTGTGTCGTGGAGTGGAGAAAGTCCAGGAGAATGAAACAAAGACCTTCGGGTTTAACGTGCTCGAGAACTGAGAGCGAGGTTTGTGTGGAATAGCTGGAATTGGAACCCAGAGCACACGAGCTTTGTGGTTAAGTGGATGATAGAGAAAGTGCAGGCCATGTGTGTGTTATGTTGGTGTTTTTCATTGCCTGCTTTTCAATTTTTTGGAGAAGTTACAAGAAATAGGCATTGGAACAAAGGGAAAAGAGAAATATCTTCCAAAATTGGATGGAGGCTTTCCACACAACTTCATACCAATCAACACATACCAATCATAATCCTCAATCTTAATCTGATGGCATGCTTCTACAGTATAGGAGGTTAGGAAGCACATAAAACAGATGGTAAAATGTACAGTTTGAGAACTGACAGTGTGCTTCAGAAATGTATCTATGAATAATTTAAAGATTATAATTAATGTTTAATAGACTAGGTAGAATAAAAATAATTTAAATATCAAAGTAACATAGGCAAAAAGAAAGTAAGTACCATAGTAGGCTCTGTAGTTATATTAATTTCTCCCCCAATAGGGAAATCCAGTATTAATCCTATATAATTTTTTTGGTGGTTGTTGGTTTAATCTTTATTTATTTAATTATTTTTTCAAGGTATTTCTTTTTTTTTTATTTAAGTATAGTTGGTATACAATTTTATATTAGTTTCAGGTGTATAATACAGTGGTTCAATATTTATATACCTTACAATGTGATCTCCTCACTAAATTCAGTGATCTCCTCACTAAATTCAGTGCCAACTTATCACAATATTATTGACTATATTCCTGAAGATAATTGAAATTCTATTGCAATTTTAGTGAAAATAAAAATGAACATTGATGTTACTGAAAATTACATTTTTACTAACTACTTTTTAAAAACATCTCAGTTTCTATGCAGATTTTGGACCTCTGAATTTGGCAATGGTGTATAGATACTGCTGTAAACTGAACAAGAAACTAAAAGTGAGTATTGTGGTGATGCTTATATTTTGGCATTAAAAACTTGAACTGTGTTATCTGACCAATAGGAGTGCTGTGCACATACCATTTAGTTAGGTAATTTTGATCTTTTGAAATTGATGTGAGTAGTTCCCCTAGAAGTTGAAATTGATCCTCCTAATTACCCCACAAAGGACATGTTAACCTCTTTCATTTTTCAGGATGAATTGAAAGATGAGCTGAATGAAGTCATTGGAATAGTGAGCTAAGAAAGAAAGCACACATCCTTTCAGGTTGTCGTTAATGAGTCTATCAAATTCCCTCCTAGGATGATTTTTCTGAAGCCTTCAGGTCAGCGTCTAGATGTGGTTAACCAGGTGATGAAGGGACTTGTTATTGCTCAGCAGGAGCTCTGGAGCATAGCTTTTGCTGTCTGATCAAGACAGGAATTTTTGCATACCTCTCTATCATTTCTGTAGAGTTAACAGCCAAGTGAGATGGATGAAGTAGCAGTGATAAGAGCATGGACTCTACCTAAGACAGAATTTGGGTTGGACATTCAGTATTCATCTATATTTTTAATTTTACATATGGCTTTTTTTTTTTTTTTTTTTTTTTTGGTTCTTAAACTCTGTGCATGTATGAGGAACAGTGACATCTATATTCCTAGTTTTGGTAAACTTCTTTCATTGCATAGAAAGAAATATTTTTCTTTTCTTACAGTTTTCTAAATGAAGATCTTAAATATAATGTTTCAGTTTGGAACGTGAGATAATCCAGGACTTATTAACATTAAGCTCTTAAGGATAACTGCTAAACTATAGTGTTTGAGTAGGATAAAATGTTCTTGGTGTGATGTAGTACAGTGCCTTGTACATATTAGGTCCTTAGTGATCATATTTTGACTTGATTTTTTTTGTTCACATCTCATCTTTTATTCTTAGTCTTGTCTTTTATTCTTATTGTTTTTTATTCTTAGGTATAAGACAATCTATTTTGGAGAATTTCCTAAAAAATATGTTGTGTATTTATGAATTCACAAATTTTTGCCATTGATCTCAAAATCCTAAATGGTCATGAATGATATCAAAGAGATTTTTTTTTAGTTGATAATAATTTAAGATCTGTTGCAATTAACTTTTTAAGGTATTGTCTGACTTGAAAAGTTGTGCGTCAGCTCTTTTCACTAAACCGATATACATTTTTCAGAAAAGAAGCTACTGCCTGTAGTTTAGAAAGTGAAGTTGAAATTTTTGTAATCATCAAAGAAGCACGTAATATCCTTGCTTTCTTGATTAGTCCGATTAGTATGTGGTTGGTACGAACTGGGTGTTATAATTAACGTATTCTATACTGAACACTGTGGGTAAGTGGATACATAGGCTTGTTTTGATTTGTTTGCATTTATAAAGCTTTCTTTCAACATTTTGAAAGTTTAATAAAGTTTAGACAGTTCTGTTGGTTCATTTCAGTGATCAGGCAATCTATTGGATGACTGAAATGACGTTTTAGCTTTAATACAATTAGGGGATAACCTATTACCTGCTGAAGGCATGCATTTTCAAAACCCAAATGTTAATAAGTCCTGGATTATCTCAAGGCATACCGAATAGAATCTCTCGGTTAGGAGAAAAAGACTGACTTTACCAATTTAAAGATGCAGCTGCTTCCGCCTTATAGAAATCTCAGTTTCTTCAGCTATAAAATAGGGATTATAGCGCTCCCACGGAGAAGCGATTAGGCTTACCTCAGAAAATATAGGTGAAAGAGCTTTATAATTTTTAAAGTTCTACATAGAATAAAGTTACTAAGGTAACATTTGTGAATTCTGATAGGAAATGCAGTACAATTCTTCAACAAAGTTTATGAACACCTCAGCCTCATAGCTTTTGTTTCCATATGAGAAAGCTGTCTGATATAATTTTAAGAATTCAAATGACCACTTAGACCAGCTTCTTGATTTTATAGCTACAGACAGGGAGGCCCAGGAGTGGCATGCAACCTGCCCAAGGTTGCAGGATAAACTCGGGGCTAGATTTCAAGGCTCTTGACTATATTATTCATGATCCTTCCCTCTACCTTTGGTAGTAGGGTCTGATTTGATTCTCTGCCCATGCTCACTCACTGAGTTCACCTTGTTGTTCCATGGTGGCCTCGAGGCTCCTCTGCCCCTTTGGCAGCGACAGTGACTGCCACTGCAGCTGCTTTGCTTCCAGGCTTTCCAGACTCCAGGCTTTCCTACTTTGAATGTGCCCCATTTTGTTACACACCTCACCCATTCTGTCTGTCTCACCTTCGTGAAATCTCCAGACCCTCAGTCTCCCTCTCAGTCCACTGCCCCCTTGCTGGTGTCTCTCGCCTGTAGCCACGGTCACTCATTGTGGTGAGACCTTTGTGTGCCTTGCTTCTATACCTTCTGTCCTGCTTGCCTTGACAACTCCCACGCTTGACGTCATTCCTGGTGTATGATTTCATGCACTAATTTGCTGACTCAGTAAAGATTGCAGTACCTGTGCCCCTCCCAGGCTGCACTTCACCCCAAGCCACACCACTGCTCCACACTGTTGCTCGTGCTGCCCAGTCTGACTGGAATGCCCTTCCCCTCTGGTTTAATAACTCCTCATTCTTCGAGAGCTTGTTCAGGGACCACCACTTCTAGGAAGCTCATCCTCATCTCTCTGGACATGGTTGGAGGTGGCTCCCTTGTTTTCCAATAATTCTCTGTGCAGATCTCAATTATTGATGAATTATACTTACTACTAGTTTGTATCTTGTCTTTCTCAGTAGACTGTGAGCTCCTAGGAGATGAAGGCATGCCTTTCAATTTTGTGTCCCCAGTACCCAGCACAGGGTTACCAAATGCACAGAAAATTCTGTTGACTTAATCATGATCCCCTTGACTTACAGGTCCTCATTTATCCTTTTGCCTCGAGAGGTTTCAGAATAACCTGCCCTCAGTGCGTTTACATCCTTGATCGTCACTCACTGATTTCTTGATCCTTTGCTTTCTCGCTTTTGCCTTCCTTACTTTACTGGAACTGCTCCAATAGCATCTTAAATACCAAAGGCGATGGCATTTACTTGGCCCTCAAACTCTTTTACTTCTCTGAATAGTTTAGCACTATTTTAACCAATGACAACTTTTTAGAATTCTCCTGTGTGGTTTCCTAGCTCCTTTTGGCACATTTTCTTTTTTTTACGTTGGGAATTTTTATCTCTTCCAATAAAGCTTTCATAATTTCTCCCCTTTTATTTGATGCCTCATGTAGATAGATAATATTTTGCAGTGCATTCTATTCCAAATCTAAATTTCTTATTTTTTATATGTATGTCAAAAAGTATTTTTTCAAGCTGATGATTTGAGCTGGTGATTTATTGCCATTTTTTTTTGTGTGTGCATGTCAGTAGACATTTTATTCCCAATGGCCTTTGTTTTAATTATGTTAATTAGAATGGAAAATTATCCATCAAACATCTGCTTAGATTAAAAAACCAAAAATAGAAACCACCACCAACAAAAACTCGTTTCTTATTTTAAACTATACTTAGAAAAAGTGTAAATATAAGAATTATGCAATAATAGGTTGTAGTTTGCTATTTCTGGTCAATAGTTACCGTAGTGAGGGAAGCAGTCAAAAGAAGGAAGACTTATTCAAGTGAGAACAACTTATAAAACTTTATATGTTATTTAATGGAAAATGTCGTAATGATGGATCAGCAATTTTTAATCTGATATTTCAAGGGATCCATAAACTCCTGAAATTATAATTTTGTGTGTATTTACATTTTTCTTCAGAGAGGATTTGTAACTTTTTAACAGGTTCTCAAAGGGATTCTTGGCACAAACAATGCTAAGAACCCCGGGGTAGCATGTGAGGACTTTTAGAGGAGAAGACTGTACTGACAAAGACAGACAAGTGGTATTTTAACAAACAGAATACCTTCTTCTAAGTTAGTCATTTAAGAGAATCTTTCAATTACTATTCAAAAATCTGAAAGCTTTATAAGCATAATGTGATTTCAACGAGCTTTTTCTGAAATAGTCAATACAGTTTTTACTGTTGATTTCACTTTTCCTCAGAGGAAAATAAAACCCTAGCCTATGGGGAAAAAAACCCTAAGAGTATTACTGAGAAAAGGGGACTTTTTCTAGGGCAGTGATTTTTTTTTTTTTTTACCATTGATTTGTAATTAATAGGTTCTTGTGACCATGAGAATATTTAATGATATATTTGGTGACAGTTACGGTAATCTTGAGGACTATTTAAAAAGATCTAAAAGAATATTGACAGAAATGTAATTTTAAATGTACAAAACATTCCACGTAGCCCTTTCAGAGTAAAAAGAGAAGGGGCGAGGGCTTGGTGAAATGGATTGTATTAAAGCACTAAAGCACCTGGCAGATGGTGGGGGCACAGAGAATGTCCTTGTTGCTAAATGAATCAGTGCAGTAATCCTACCTGGTAACCAGGCACTGGCCACAGTATCAGGTGGTTGTACACAAGAACCTGTTTGATGTAATGATCAGGCTACCCTCTTATTATAACTACAAAAAAAGGTCCAGATTTCTTCATGAGGTTATCTTCCCTTTCAGGTTTATGGGCTTTGGGGCCAGGGGGCGGGGGGCGGAGGGAGGAAGAAGCTACATTCTGAAGACAGTTCATGTCGTTTAAAGAGGTGTCGGGGTTCTAAGGCAGTTCCAATTCACACGGGAGGGAAAGTACGTGCCGTTTGCAAGGCAGGGAGCCCTCACGGCCATTCAGAAATCTTCAGGCAAGAAGAACTGTTTTTATAGAGACTCGCTTCTTCTGTGTTGTCAGCATGATCAAGTAATCTTTATAAACCACTTTCCTCTGACATTTTGACTTCTGCTTTAATCAGATGTGCCATTTCATTAATGAAACATGCGGGGTTTGGAACAAAATGGACCACGCAGAGACACCTTTTCCTTTTTAAAGAAACTA
>NW_011888787.1:13763042-13790165 GCF_000151845.1 Pteropus vampyrus | reverse complement strand
TTAACAGGTTCTCAAAGGGATTCTTGGCACAAACAATGCTAAGAACCCCGGGGTAGCATGTGAGGACTTTTAGAGGAGAAGACTGTACTGACAAAGACAGACAAGTGGTATTTTAACAAACAGAATACCTTCTTCTAAGTTAGTCATTTAAGAAAATCTTTCAATTACTATTCAAAAATCTGAAAGCTTTATAAGCATAATGTGATTTCAACGAGCTTTTTCTGAAATAGTCAATACAGTTTTTACTGTTGATTTCACTTTTCCTCAGAGGAAAATAAAACCGTAGCCTATGGGGAAAAAAAAACCTAAGAGTATTACTGAGAAAAGGGGACTTTTTCTAGGGCAGTGATTTTTTTTTTTTTTTACCATTGATTTGTAATTAATAGGTTCTTGTGACCATGAGAATATTTAATGATATATTTGGTGACAGTTACGGTAATCTTGAGGACTATTTAAAAAGATCTAAAAGAATATTGACAGAAATGTAATTTTAAATGTACAAAACATTCCACGTAGCCCTTTCAGAGTAAAAAGAGAAGGGGCGAGGGCTTGGTGAAATGGATTGTATTAAAGCACTAAAGCACCTGGCAGATGGTGGGGGCACAGAGAATGTCCTTGTTGCTAAATGAATCAGTGCAGTAATCCTACCTGGTAACCAGGCACTGGCCACAGTATCAGGTGGTTGTACACAAGAACCTGTTTGATGTAATGATCAGGCTACCCTCTTATTATAACTACAAAAAAATGTCCAGATTTCTTCATGAGGTTATCTTCCCTTTCAGGTTTATGGGCTTTGGGGCCAGGGGGCGGGGGGCGGAGGGAGGAAGAAGCTACATTCTGAAGACAGTTCATGTCGTTTAAAGAGGTGTCGGGGTTCTAAGGCAGTTCCAATTCACACGGGAGGGAAAGTACGTGCCGTTTGCAAGGCAGGGAGCCCTCACGGCCATTCAGAAATCTTCAGGCAAGAAGAACCGTTTTTATAGAGACTCGCTTCTTCTGTGTTGTCAGCATGATCAAGTAATCTTTATAAACCACTTTCCTCTGACATTTTGACTTCTGCTTTAATCAGATGTGCCATTTCATTAATGAAACATGCGGGGTTTGGAACAAAATGGACCACGCAGAGACACCTTTTCCTTTTTAAAGAAACTATTCAATCTGTTTTATTTCAGCTCTAAATGAAAACATGTTTTGTTTTGTGTACAGCCAAAGAAAATTTTCAAGAATATCCCTTTCCTGGGAAAGTTGGAGGTAAAACAGGTAGAGGTCGTGGCTGCGCACAGGGAGACCTGTTCATTTTAACCACTTTTGCAGTGAGAGGACCACTGACTGCTATGGAGACGCTGATTGCTGCAGCCATTACTGACTACCTGTAAGAGAATGCCGCCTCAGTCACCTTGGTCTCTGGCCGTAATCTGCTTACTCTGACCACCGTCACAGGCAGAGCTTGCTTTTTAGGGGGGAGTTCATGGGCTCTATTTTTTCATTAAAGAGCATATTATCCAGGCTGCATTAATGTCTTCCTTAGCTCAATCACATACTGAAACATGCTGCTCTCACCAAATGACTTAAAGGTTTACTTTTAAGCATGGCAGACAACTTTACTAAAAGGCTGCTTAAAAATTGGTTTCTTTAAATTGGCCAATAACTCTTTTCTTTTTTTTTGGCTTTGAGCTTCATCGCATCACCATTTGTTTTTGAGTGGTTAAGTAGCCTGTGGTCTCCTGGCATAGCTGAACGAGTGCATGATTTGTATATGTCACCGTAATCCAAGCATAGCCTGGGCTATTTGCGATTGGGTAGCATGGCACCATTCTCTCTCCCTGAGTTGCCGTGACTTGTTTTCTGCAAGGAGTCATCTCACTAGAATGCAGCCTTTCACGTAGTTTTCCTTTCCAAGATAGGCAGTGTCTGTCGGGGTCAATACTCTCATTTTTATTTGTATCGTGTTATCCTGGCAGTCATTGTACTTTGGTTTATGAGTACCACTGAACATTTATGTGCTATATTACACATTTGTCATGATTCATATAAGAATGGTAAAACTTTGACAGGTAAGCAGTACTGGTCTGGAAATTTGATTTGATTAGGTTTGATTATGTTAATTGATAGATATTCAGCACTAAACCTCATCATTTATCTACTATTTTTTACATTGTTAAATTAAGCAATTATTGTACCTGTAATTAAGGTCATTCCCTTGGTCCTTGCTGTGCTGCGAATGTATCCTTAGGCAGTTATTCTCTTCTGTTTGTGATAAGCCTTTGCCAATATTTTCCCCTTGTTTAGCATCAAATATTCATTAGACTGTGAGGGCTTATGAGGCTCGAGATTGGGGTTCCGCTCCCTTTGTTACCATATTGCTCAGCACTGTTTTTGACACACAACAGGTGTTCAGTTCACACTGATTGAATCAATAGAAGTTTCTTCAGCCACAGTATTCCAGCACCAAGAGTCAGCAAACTAGTTGTCTGTGGGCTGCATTCAGTCCACAGATCTGTTTTGGGGGGCATGGGTGCTGTTAAAAATTTCGAATTCATGGTCAACACCTACAATTTTATAAAAATTTTCATTAAATTCTGGATTTCTGGCTTCTGTTAAATATTGCAGTGTTTGCTATGGGTCCAATTCCTACACAGGAATAGCATTGGAGCTCAGCCTGCTGTGGGCAGATAAGCTATGCTTTTTCAGTTTGCCAGATAACCACTTCTAATTCTTGGTCCCTGGGAGCCTCTGAATTTGGAACCTCTGAAATAACACTATTTAAGGCAGATTAGTTACTGAATCATTAAAGGAACTTGTTTCTAAGGTGTTATCACCTGGAATGCAAGAATTTATAAATTGTATTAAATTTTCTGAGGAATCTGGGGAAATGTGCTTTTTATAGCATATAAAATGTACTTTTTAAGGCATATGGTATGACTTGGAATTCCTAAGAGAATTTAAATGTCTTTTTGGGTTATTTGACCAGGTGAATAGTGTTTGAGGATTCATATAGAACATATCCAGGGGTTGGACAAGTCACATTTTTATGCGACTCTTCTCCAAAATTTAGCAGTATCTTAGCTAATGGATTTCAGTGTGTGGTTCTTGGACCAGCATCATCAGCATTACTGAGGAACTTGTGAGAAATGCAGATTCTTGGGCCCTGCCCCACTGGATCGGAAACTCTGTGGGGCTCAGCAGTCTGTACTTAGTATCACCCCAGATGACTCTGAACCAGTCTCTTAAGAGGATGAAATATAATGCAGTAATATAATAATAAAATGTAATGTTATTTAGATTAACTTAGATTAATTTAGATTAATATTCAGTTTGCTTTTATTTCTGAAAAGTTTCAATAATGTTGACCAATTCAGCCTGAGAATTATTTAAATTTTGAACGATGAAACTTGTTAAGTTTTTATAATTGAGATTTATACAAATTATCAAGCTCAGTGAGGGAGTTCTAGATTTCTCTCATCTACCACAGTTGCTGAGAGAACTCAACTCTCTGATGTGACGTACGAGATCAGCCAAGCAGGGTGAGCCAGGCCTGCTCTGGCTCTGGGCTTACATTCTCCTGCTAAAGGAGAGACAGCATGCACATTATATTCCGGCTTTGCCCAGGGTCTCTGGTTTGTGAGTCACTCTGTGTCTTGTCAAACCGGACACCTCTGGCACTGTTCCTGTTGCTTTGGGAAATGATGGAATGTAGCAAGTGACCAATAAACGTTAGCTGTTACTATTGCTGTGTTGTTGCTGTCTGTGTCAGCATAAGAAGGTTCAGAAAGGCTATCTATGCCAATTTCCAGCTACAAATCTAAAATAAGTGTGGATAGTGGCTGCAGGTTATAATTGTAATGAGTCATATGCAGCCTTGCTGCAAAGCAAGCAAAATAGCCCAGAGGTCTTAGTAATCTTTCTGTCATGTCTTCCCCTGTATATTTATGATTATATTTGCTTTACCAATTTCTAAATCTTTGCCATTGTACACAGTGTTTTCGTAATCTCTGAGCTTCTCATGTAAAGGGAAAAGAATCTTAATAGAGCAGATGGCTCACTGAACGCTAGAGGTGATGGTGTCAGTTTGCAAGTGCTTTCCTCGAAGAACCCGGTCAGCATACCAGCCCACAGAGGAGACAGGCCAGGGTAAGGAATAGGCAGCTGTCCAGTGTGGAGCTGTGAAGTTCCCTGGAATTAGGGCAGAATTTGAGAAAATATCTGCCGGACTCATTCATAAACTGTTGTCTGCAGACTGTGCCTTTCTTTCGCTGCATAGTTTTTCCATTAAAGATCTCGAAGGATGAGACAAATGTTCCTCTAAAGTTACCTTTGTCATCAGTGGGTAGTATTGTTTATTCTAGGATGATTTGATGTGTAATAAGGTAGTTATTATTTTTTTTTAGAGAGGGGGATGTGTTTAGTATTTGAAAGGAGAAAATATCAACTCATATAAAGCATCAGCTAAACAATTGGCAAATGTTTTGTTATGCCTGCAATTTTTCGTTCCAGTACCAAAATATTTCCTCTGTTGAACAGCATTGCTGATGTAAGACCAGGACAGGGTGACCCACAGGTGGGAGGCCTGGCTGTGTCAAAGAGGGAAATTAGGGCAAGGCCAGAAATACATACGTTTTTTCTCCGTTATCATTCACTTTGAATTAGTGTTGATTCCTCAACTGAGAACTCAGCTCTCTGTGATCTGACTTAGGAGATACTGGCCAAGTTTCACAAAGCAGATTATTTCTTGACTGTCGTGTTTTTGAGATTTAACTGAGAAAAACACTTGAATCCCCAAAACATCTAAGCAAGGTAAATGCTAGGAACTTTAAAAATTTTACCAAAAATCAGATAGAAACCCCTTATTAAAAAAAGCAAAAACTAGTTACTGTAATATGCAGCATGGTGACTATAGTTAATAATACTGTATTGTATATTTGAAAGTTGATGAAAGAGTAAATCTTAAAAGTTCTCATCACAAGAAGAAACTTTTTTTTTAAACTATGTATGTTGATATGTTAAAAAAAAAAAAAAGTCTGTTATGTTTCCATTCTGTAGGCAGCTTCCAAGAGAAGATATTTAAAAATAGTTAAAATGTCTAGGTAGAGTTTTGTGAAGAATTCCTTTATCCGATATAATTTCCAAAAGCTTCTAAAGTTTAAAAAATTCTTCTAAAGTTCTTAAAATTTTAATTTGTATTATATTTACTTAAAAAAATTTACAGGTGAAAACAAAGTTTTTTTCAGAATTCTGTCTTCCAGTTTCATGGTTCCTGTTTGAGATGATCTTTATATTCCATAAATTTTAGAATGAGAGAGAAAAATTAAAAACAAGCAAATGCAAAATGTTCGAAAACAAACAGAATAGGACCATTGGTGATGGAAGAACAGTAATATGAGTTTGTCACTTTTGACAAGTAGATTTGTAAAATAAATTTAATTTTCCATTATTGAATGATAGCAACAGTCGTTATGAAACCTAAATTCTTAGTGGAAAAGAGCATCAAGACAGATAATCCAAACTTGGAGATAGATTGTGGATGTTTTTCTTCCTCATAGGTGTTTTGGGGAACCAGGAAATGTCAGTAGTAGGAGTCTGGGAGCCAGGATTGCTGAGTCCTTACATTCATTCTGCCTCATGCTTTTGGAAGTCTGGCCTGTGGAAGACAGTTTTTAGGTGTTTGGGATTCAGGGACCACAAAAGATGCTTAGGTCATAAGACCCTTGACTTTCCTTCCAGTAAATCAAACATAACATTAATGGAGAACAATAAGTGGCAAAAACACACACACACAAATAAAATAAAATAAAAAAGGGAAATGTCCAATAGATAATAGCTCTAAATTGAGAAAACAAGGAGACAGGTGTCGGCACAATCAGTAGTGACCTTGAAGTTTTTGGATAACTTCAGTATGTTCATTTGACTAAACTGATTGAATAAAATATACTTCTAAAAATTTTATTTCATAAGAGTACATTAGTAAGCCTAGCTGGAAATAAGGACTTTGGTAATAAGAAACTTGCTTTGAGGCAAACATGTATTTCTCAAAGTTCAATTTAAAAGAGCAATGCCATTTTCCAGAGCTTGTGATTCTTGGTTATCAAAGAAATTCTTGGTTATCAAAGAAATGCATGACTCGGGGTGGGGAGGGTTTCTAGGCTCATTGCTGGGGTACCTGTTAGCTATGCTTCCTGTGGTTACATGTTAAAGCCAGAATGTTACAGTTCCATCTTAAAATAGACTTCTGAGTTGAAAGAGTTTCTTTGTAGAAAATAGCAGGGTAAAGGCAGGCATGTAATTGAGCTCTGTTACATTTTTAAGGGGCTCTAAAAGCAGATAATCTGTGGGTTATGGTCAATGTGTAAGGAGTAACAAAGTACTTTTACCATCAGTATGAATTTATAGATAAATATTAAAATGTACTTATGTGTCTGTAATGTGAAGACCATTTGTTAAAATAGTATAACTTTGGAAATGTGAGGAAATTGAGCAGATTTTATGGAGTTGCTTCAGTGTTCTCTTTGTTTTATATGTGAGTTTTGATTAATTGATTTTATTTCGACAGATCTTTTTATTTGTACAGCTCTTTTCCTGTTTAGCATGTGTACAACATACCATGTCACTTATTTTGGATTTAGTTGCATATCTGAGCATGTAGCATATTGCATGTGGCATATCACAGGTGCTTAATAACCATTTGTGTGAATCCATGAATTTAAAATATAGCTATTAAGATGTTTTCTATTTACCATTTGTTTTCAAATAATTAAAAGGGGCTTCTTATAGAACATTCTAGAAAGGAAATATTAATATTGGTTCTCTAGTTAATATAGGCATTTAAAATTTTAAAGAGGAAAATACATTGGTGGACACATTTAAAAATAAACTGTGTAATAACAAAAGTATAGATGACTTTTATGAGTGTCTTGTATGTAGTAAATGAAAAGATGAATGTTATCTATAAGATCAAGAGTAAATAAAAAGTGGTTCCTGCTAATAAAGATGCTAATAACTTAATTATTTCCTGCTGTATTAGTCTCCTTTCTTGGAGAGAAACATATTTGTTATATTGTCAATTTTTATATCACTATTGGGCTATAAAAAGTCTGAGCTAGTAACCCTCTAGCCCACTCCCCCAAATACTTATGTACAAATGCCATAGACATTAAAGTTATTTCACTGGTTGTGACACATCTTTGAAAGTTAAGAGGTGATGTTTATTTTCTGTATGTGTCAACATTGTCTCTGTGGTTGTACTAACTCTTTTTATTCCCTCTTTCTAGTCATACAGTTTATCAAGAAAGAAAATAGTGCATTACACCTGTTTTGATCAACGAAAAAGAGCAAATGCAGCATTTTTGATAGGTGCTTATGCCGTAAGTAATTTTTCATGATTATTTTCTACAATGAGGCCAATGGAATGCTAACACCGTCACGTAAAATCTAGGCCACTTCTTCAGTTTAATTGGGAGATGGTGGAGATTATTAGTAACTTGGGAATTAATCTGGAATGGAAAGTGTAGACTAGGTATCAATGGGCTGCTTATTCTCAGATTTTATTTTCTCATGGCTAATGACAGTAGCTTGAATTCCACGCTTGTGTCGGTGTTTTAATGAAAAAAATACCCATAAAGGATTATGCCATGAAAGAAAATATATATACGTACACACACACACACACACACACATATGTATGTGTGTATATATATAGTGGAAGATTTTAAAACACTGTCGAGGTGTTCCTTTTTTGGGATAAGAAGGAATCCTAGATTTCCTGGGGAAGGATTATTATTATCAACCCATTTATTCATCTATACAAGTGTTTGCCGTAGGCATACCGAATATAAATCCTGCATATAATTACAACTTCCTTAATAACTAAATAAGACTTTTTGAAAGTAATTTCTAATTTCAATTAGAAATTTTGTTCTTTGTAAGCACTAAAAGGTTAATGTGAGTTCCACAAGAATATGCTACATAATTTTGGTGTGACTATTTCTCGAATTTTCTGTGTGTACTGGGATTGGGCAAAAACTTGGAAGGCAGAAGCCATCAGGGCTAAAAGGCATTTGCAACCTATAATAGCTTTTTAGGGACGAGTGTGATACCCCGTTAAGAATACGCTGGTTTAAGGACAGGGGAGAGCGGTGTCATTTCCTGTCATCCTCAGTGGTGGGCGTGGTGAGGGGTCGGTGCTGCTCGGGAGCCTGGAAGCAGACTGCCGAGTGACCTTTCAAAGGCCTCCCTCTGAGGACCTTGACGGAAGGAGGCACCGGCTACTAGATGTCAAACTCTGCCACATCAAACCAAAGTCTGTGGAGGGAGAAGCCCAGAGCATTGGTGGAAAGGCTGTCACCTGTTGTGGGGTGTAGGCTGAGAACAGTGATGGGTCGTCGGCCGGACTGCAGCCCCAAGACTCAGATGCCCAACCCTGCCCACCTTTTCTCCCCCGATGTGGCTGCAGTGAAGCCTGGGTCCCTTCCCTGTGCTACTTTTCTTTCTCACTCTCTGTACACAGTATTTTTATATCGTACAAGGAATCATGACTAAGAATCATAAAAATGCCTGTTCACTGGAGTGGCTCTGGGATGATGGTAAGCCACTTTATCTCTCTTCGCTTTATTCAGTCTCCTTACTTGTAAAATGAGAGGGTTGGATATAATGACCTCGAAGTTTCCTTCCAATTCTGAGGATACGAGGATTATTTGTAGTGCCAGCCAGGCTATTGCTTTCATTTTAAGAGCAGACATGGAAAGCTGGCTGTGTGCATGAAGGTTCAGTGAAGTGCTGGTAGGCTGCATGAAGCAGACGCTCTCCCTTTTCACTTTAGGTTGATCATTATTACTCATTGAAACTGATAATTTGACGCTGTGTTTAAAATACGGAGAGTCCGAAATAACCTCTGGACTCAAGCCTCGTCAACAAGCGTGTCTTTCCTGAGGGGTTTTGTGACGCCGCGTCGCTGAGCATGTTATTCGCGAGTCCTCTGTCGTAAGGGATTGCCATCAAGAAGAGGCCATCTGCTCCCCCCTCCCCTCCTTCATCCCTTTTCTCTCTTCTTTACTTTTCAACGCCTGTCCTTCCGATTTTTAGTGTCATCCTTAATTTCAGCCTGACATCTTTAGAATTTTGAAAGGAAGCTTAGTTATAATAGATGCGTTGAGCTGAGGATAAAATACGTCTTCTAATGCACATGCTTCCACCACTTTAAAGCAACCAGACGAGAAAAAAGCAGCCTTGGTGTGGCTGAAGAGCTGAGAGCAGCACCAGCTTGTCTTAAGCATTAGTTACAGTCCTGAGCAGCCGTGTCAAGTAATTATTCTTGTATCGGTCATTTCCCAGTTGATTTTCTTTTCTAATTTGGAAATGTGTTTCCCAGAAGGCTTTTTGACACAACACTTAATAAATATGAAAACCAAGAATTATAATCTTTTCTTAAGGAGAAGTTTGTTCCTTCATATTGTGTATATGCATTTGATTGTTGATGCATCTTGTCAGAAGATAGTAAGTATTGTGCGTTATATGTATATCTCAGTTAAACGTTGCTGTTTGGATAAGTCATAATCTCCTGGGGGAATCTTCTTGGATTCAAAGGACCTTTAACTTTTGGAGCAGCCGCATAGCCTATATATGAGGCAAGCTGCGCAGGTGTGCTTTTTCAGAGAGAAGTCTTTAACAGTGAAAGTGTTCTTTTTAAAGTGTGGAATCAACTCTCTATCAAGGGGCACTGACTAATAAAAAATATTTGGTACTAAGACAAGCCTTTTTCTGTGAGCCCTAGTTTTCTCATTTGTAAAATTTGCATAGTACCATGGTTTCCTGGCCTACCTTATTATCAAGATCACGTGTCCAACTGCCAGTTTGATAGCTCCACATTATATTTCTAAATGACATGTCACATTTACTGTGGCAAAATGGACTATTTATTCCCCCAATCCTTGCCTTTTTAATAAATGAATGACCATCAGCGGCTAAATCAAAGGGTAATTGTCATTTTGATTCATTTTCTCTTCCCATATATACTCATCACGAAGTTTGGTCAGCTCTCCCTACAAAACATATATAGAGTCAAAATATTTCTTTCCATCCTTATTGCACCTAGCCCAAGCCACTGTCACCATTCTCCTAGGTGACCGTCACAGCTTCATACATTGTCTCCCTTTTACACTTTTGCTTCCCTTTAGTCTTGTTGCTACATGATTTTCAAAGTAATGTTTTAAAAATATACATTAGGTTATGCCATTGCCGTTTCAGATCTGTCTAATGATGTTCACTTTTCTAGAGTAAAATGCGACCTTCGTACCAATGCCATTAAGACCCTCCCTGATCTGGCCCTGCCTGCCCCTGTGGGCACCTGCTCACGGAGGATGCTTCCTCATCACACTGGCCTTCTAACCTTGGAAATTCCATGCTTGTTCTCACTAGATATTTCTGTGCTCTCTACGAGGAATATTTTTTCCTCAGGGTTTTACATTTCTGGTTCCTGCTAATGTTACTTCCTCAGAGAGACTTTCTTCAATTTTTCCCTACTTCCTCCACCTCCAGTACCCTCTAGTTCTTTGCTGTTTGATTTTCTTTATAGCACTCTAATTGAAATTATCTGATTCATTTATATATTTACTTGTTTATTATCTCTTTCCTAGGCTAGAGAGTAGGGACCTTGTCTGTTCCGTTTATTGCTGTGTCTAGTCGGTGATAAAATATTTAACAAGGGTTTAGGCCCAAGCATTCACCAACTGGAAGCAGGCCACAATGGAGCCTTCCTGCTGTGCTGAATCATGGGGAAGTCCAGGGTGGGGGGTGTCCCAGGGGAGAGATGAGGTAGCCAGTGTGGAGGAGGTGGTGTACTGCAGGGTATGGAACTGTGGGACTATTGAACACTGAGCATCAGCTTAGAACAGTGCCTGGCACATAATATTTGCTCCATAAATATCTACTGCATGAATGAATAATAGAATGAAAAAATATGAAAGAAAGAAGGAAAATAACTTCCTTTAGGTAACTTTGGAGGAAAATTTGAAAATGATTAAATTGGACATGAAGTATAAGTCTCGTTAACATCTGTCCCCATACATACTTAAAAATTTTTTTTTTTCTTACGATGAGTCTTGACCATTTTTAAGTGGTATTAGGTACATTTGCAATGTTGTGCAACTGTCATACCTTGCTTTTAATGTGACATCTTATGGCAAACAGGCACCTACAGAGCCAGGGCTTTGCTTGTGGCTTCTCAGTTAGATCGTGACTTTAAGTATGTCACAGAACCTTTTGTGCTTCTATTTCCTTATCTTTTAAGTGGAGGAGAGCCTTTTTATGTTTTATCTCATAGAGCTGTCATGAGTATCAAAGAGGAGATAAAATATAGAACATCGTGCTCAGTGGGAAATCCACAAACTCTTCTCTGTGGGTTATCCTAAAGCCAGAGTTGCTGGAGCGATGTGGCTGTCAGTGATCACAGCAACGCTAAGCAGATGACAGGCACCCATGAGTAGAGAAGGCCCTACTCCTGAAGCATCTCTTGATCCCTAAGCTGTGATGTCGTGGTCCTTGAGATTGAGGGCTCAGAGATGGAGAGACTGACTTTGCCGACCAGGTGTTTCCCTTCAGGACGATACTCATGCAGTTTTAGTGTTAGGAGTTAGGACGCATGGATCATTCAGAGCCTCCCAAATACTCTCATGAGTCTGAAGAAAGGGGCTTTAAGAAAGATGGCTTCTAAGCATGAATTAATTAGATTCTTGCCACATGCCTAAAGACTAGATTCTCACTAGTTACTGTGTTGTTTTCAGTTCATAGAACTATGATAAAGAGGCCAAGGAGAATTTGGATCAGGGCATGATGACTGAAGGATTGGAAAATGATATGTATAAGAAGTGACAGTAAAGGCAGTGGTTTAGCTTAGGGAATTAAGTTCAGAGTTAAAAAATTAAATTTTTCTTTTTTCTTTTTTTCATGTATTTGAAGGATGCTTAAACAGAGGTGATAACCACGCTGTGTTTTCCTTAACCCCCTTGTTAAGTGCTCACATTGCTAAATAAGGGGTCTAATTCTGGATTAACTGGGACTGGCCTGAACCAGATGTCATGTCTGAATTAGGGATGACACGGCTAAGGTTTGTAGACTTTCTAATCATGTCTGCGTCTGCTGTTTATTCTGTAGACTACACTTAAGGGCTTAGTAGTTACATTCTACCTTTAAGTCTACTACTAATTACAAGGAAGCCATTCTCCATCTGGCGTAGTGGTTGAGAGCAAATGACTAGCAGACCCACAGGCTCGGCCTCGAATCCATTTGTTAGTTGTATTGTCTTGAGCAAGTTATTTAACTCATCCAAACTCCCTGTTTTTCATCTTTAAAACACAGATACTAACACTCCCCCTGACAGGGTCGTGGTGAGGACTGAGGGGTCATGCTTACGAAGGTGTCGAGGCTGTGGCTGCCATTTCAGCACTTAGGAAAGGCTGGTGGCTTCAGGCAGGAAGTCGGGTGGCCTTCCAAGAAGTTTTTGGAGCCATTGTCTTACCTCCCCTGGAGAACTGAAAGATGCTGCCCCCTTTTCGTCTGCTTGTCTTCCCTCCATTCCATCCCATTTTACACTTACATCCTTCCTTGGCACAGTAGCACTCAGATGTTTGTTAATCTGATGATTGGTTAGGATAATTCACTGGAATGTATGAGAATGAGCTTTTTTTTTTTTTGCCCCATCCTAGGGTGATATTTGCATTTTAAAGGAAGAACCTATCTAAACCAAATGAATTTCTCATTTTCGAGATGTGTATTCAGGCATTCATTAGTCCAGTAAATTTTTAGCTAAGATGAGCACTACCCAGCACTGTGGAGGGCTCTGGAAAATACAAAAAATAAAAATTAAAAATTAAAAAAAAAAAAGAAAAACGAATACTTAGATGAAAATGAGGGCCAGATGAGCAATATATAATCAGGAAAAGTATGCAATAGGTAAATAGATACCACATTTAAATAATTATTAACTAATTCAACAAGTGTTTTTCCAGCCCTTATCATACATGAGGCCTTGTCCTAGGAGGTAGGGATACTGAGGTGAATGACTCCCTGCCTTCTCGTGTGGGTCTTGGGGGACCAGCATCAAACCTGGAGTGAGGCGGGGATCAAGGATGGCCAAGCCCAGTAGGCCAAGTTGATGAGGAAATGTAGATGGTGGAAAGGCGTAGAGAGGAGAATGTTTTTTGGGGGGCTGAGTATGAGTAGTTGGGAAAAGATTACATATATTTTAAACATCTATTTTGAAAAAAGGGGATAGGTAATTCAGTGAATTAAAATTTTTTTTAACAATTCAATTTAAAAGTGGCATAACCACAGAATAGAAGGAAAGTAGGAAAAATTTCCTGCAACAACATCATTCTAAACCTGAGCCATTTACTTAGGTATAATTGCAATGTAGTTTTGTGAACCTATTTTCACTTGGCTTACATATGTTTTGCCTTTTTGCTACCTAGATGACCAAATAATATTCCATTTAGTGGGCATACCATTGTTTGTTTAAAATTTTAGATTTTTTTAAAATTTCTTCATAATGTGACAAGCATTTTTCTGAATAATAATTTTTTTGGGTGAATTTTTGTCTTTAGACTTTCAGAAACAAGACTATTACTTTTTTAAAAAAAATCAGCATATTTTTAGGCTCTTAGAGCATATTACTGTGTTTAAGGAAATTTTCACTAAATTTGATGTTATGCTAAATCTCCAGTGTCATATACCTTTGGGTATAAACATTAAAGATTTAAAAATTTAATTGGTGAAATGATGCCTTATTGTTTTGCTGTTCTTTTTTCGTTGTTGTTAACAATGAGATTTCCTATTCCTATACTTTTGTTTCCAGGTTTATTAACTTTTTTAAAAGTTTGTGTTTTTAAAATTCGTTTCCTGTACTTGAACCATTAAAAGTTGAAAAGTGACTCTCAGTCTATTTCCTTTAAAAAAAGTAATTGTTTCTGTGTCTAATTTCTGTCAGTGATACAGATCCCTAGAAATCACAACCATTACTCCAAGTTTCTGTAAGAAATTGGAAAGTTTATATACCTTAAATTCTGTTACTTATCAAAATGCTGTATTAATAAGTCCTTCTGTAAACCTGAAATACAAAGGTGGTTAATTGGAACTATCGATTATTCAACCTGAGTGGTCTACTGAATATACAGAAAATTATATTTAGAACAGTATTGTTTAAAAGTGGTTAATGTGTGCGTGTATGTTGAAACCGATAAAAAAAGGTAAACCAGCCTAACTAACTCTGAATTTGTTTTTGTTTTCATTGTTTGGACCAAGCATGTTAGTTTCCTTCATCTCCAACTCACAATTCATCTGTAAATTGCAATTTCAGACTGCTTTAAATTGTCATTAAAAAATATAGGTTAAACAAATGTTATTTAAAATTATAGGTTACTTAAAATTATCCAGAAAAATGTTGGTTCAAAAATAATAAAGGCATTTACCTTAAATATTTAGTAAAAGAATAATAAAGTAGATGTCAGCTACTCGTGTTGTGTCAACCTCTGTGGCTTCTTGGTAAATCTAACAGATAGCATCTGCTTCTGCTTGTAGAACTTGTGGAGAGGAAGGGAGGAGTGGCGTGGCTGGGGCAGGGCAATTTCCTGCTTGCAGTTCCTTCCTTTGGTGGCTTGATAGGCAAGAATGCTTTTGTGATATTGCCTGCAAATGGGCCAGATAGGCTTTTATCCCTGCAGGCTTGTACTTTTGGTGGCTTTAAAACAGGTCAGGCTCCCTAAAATTTTACAGCATTTTTAATTTCAAACCCTTTGAATTTGAAAATTCTGTTAGTCTTCTGCAGATGGGTAGAGCAATATTATCTTTTATTCAGCTCTCCTTGCATGTTTCCTTTAGCTGTGGGCTAGGAAAATCAGCCGTGGCAGGGTTGTTTCTTAAGTTTCACTGAATAAATCTTTTTAGTATTTTTTTTTCCTATTCTCCTTTGGTCTTCCTGATTACAAGCTTCCACCATTCTGTAAATAAGCTCTCAGATTTATATGCACATGCACATCTACACACACACATGCTGTATTTAGTACTGTATATTTAAGGGCTGATATGCTGTGTATGCTTAAGCAATTTACTCACACATATTTGAATCTTATTAGTAGCCTTGAAAAGACATACTTTTTTAAAAAATTTATTTTTAAATTATGGTTGACATAAAATATTATATTAGTTTCAGGTGTACAACATGGTGATTAGACATTTATATACCTTATGAAGTGAACACCTGGTAAATCCGTTACCCATCTGACACCAGACATGGTTATTACACTATTGACTGTATTTTCTATGCTGTACTCTACATCTCTGTGACTGTTTTTATAATTGCAACATGTACTTCTTAATCCCTTCACCATTTTCAGTCAACTGCCCCCAGTCCCCCTCCTCTCTGGTGGCCATCAGTTTGTTCTGGGTCTGTGAGTTTGTTTCTGTTTTGTTTGTTTGTTATTTTATTTCATTCTTTTTCTATATATAAATGAAATAACGTGGTATTTGTCTTTCTCTGTCTGACTTATTTTGTAATACCCTCTAGGTCCATCCACGTTGTTGCAGATAACAAGATTTCATTCATGTTTATGACCGAGTAATATTCCATTGTATATATATATACCACATCTTCTTTATCTATTCATCTATTGATGGACACTTAGATTGCTTTCATATCCTGGCTATCGTAAGGCTGTAATGAACATGGAGATGCATATGTCTTTTTGAATTAGTGTTTTAGATTTCTTTGAATACCCAGAAGTGGAATCGCTGGGTCAGATTGTACTTCTATTCTTAATTTTTTGAGGCCCCTCCATTCTCTTTTCCATAGTGACTGCACCAATTTACAATCCCACCAACGGTGCACGAGGATTCCCTTTTCTCCACATCCTTGCCAAAAAGACATATACTTCTGTGTGAAAAAGCTTGTGTCCATTTGTCTTATTTACTTGTTTCTTATCTCTGTCTTTAGGGAAAGGAACTCCATTTTTTTCCCTACAACAGCTTCATCAACTAGAACAGTGTCTTATACATCATCAATGCTCGATAAATATTTGTGGCATGAATGACTGAATGTTTAATTGATAAACATTAATAACATTGATAAAAAACATTGATAAATAAGTTACTTTCCACAAATCTTGAAAGTTTAATATGGAATAATTTAAAAGGTGGAGTGTTTAAAAATAAATTATGAAGTCAGTACTAATTGTAAAGATAACAGCAAGAATCACAGTGTTTTGAGGCATTAATTTTTTTAAAGTTACTGAGTAAAACAAGATGTTTTATATAGTTCTCAAATTTTAGGACTGAAATGGGCTTTGTTAATATATACAAACATTTGAATTTCAGTATTATGAATGATAGTCTTAATTTTACCCCAACATTATTTCCGTTTTTCTCAAAAGGAGAAAATTCTTATTTTACGTATAAGTAGTTGCTAGCAAATGTCAATAATTTTTTTAACAGTGGTGCTTGCAGTCTCAGGATAGTTTTCAGTAAGAAGTAATCCAAAAGCTCAAAAGAATAATACTGGAAAAAGTTTTAATCAGAGTCAAATCTTTAAAGATTTTAAATGTATGCATTTTTTTTATGGTAAAAAAATTAGAAAAGAGGCACCCAAAGCCTTGAAGACATTATTTGTTATCAGAGTGTGACTTGAAATGTATTTGCAATGCCTGATGCAAGTGATTGGCCCATCTGGGTTGGTCTGTAATTACCCTGTCCTATACATGTCTGCCTGGGCCTCATCTGGTGTTTACGTGAGTGTGAACCATCTCTGTTTAATTTTACACAAATATCTGGACAGAACAGGCTCACATTTAGTCGTATCCCCAGTGCGCAGCTACAGACTTTCTAATCAATGAGACATCTACCAGAGTATATATAGAAACTGGAGTTAATACTTCCAAGTTTTATGCCAAATGAGGCTATCTGGCTGCCCAGTGATTTCCACCATGGTCAAATTTGATTGTTTATTGTTTTCTTTTAATTTAAAAATAAATGCATGTTAATTTAAAAAATCAACTCACTTTTGCAGAACCACTGAAGAACCTCCACAGGAAACTCACTAGGGAAATCCTTGCCACAGTCTTGCTTCCTCATTTGTTCATTTTAACAGGAAATAGTTGTTCGCTCCCTACTTCTTCCTGGTTCATCTGTTCATTCTGACATTGAACAAATAATTATTGAGCAGCTGTGCTAGGCACTTTTCTAGGCTCTAAGGAGATAGCGATGAACGAGAGAAAACCCCTGTCCTCATTGGGGGAGACAAACAAAAGGTCAGTGATAACTGCTACATGGTGATGTGGCAGTGACTGGCCGGCTACTTCAGAATGGAAGTTTAGAGAAGCCCTCTTTGAGGTGAGGACAGTGAAGCTGATAAAGAGGAAGAGCATTCTAGGCAGAGGTAGTAGCATGTCAAAAAGGCTTTAAGGTAGGAATGAATTTGGTATGGTTGAGGACCCAAGAGAAAGTCGATGTGGCTGATGCACAGAGCATGAAGAAGCTAAAGTATGCAATGAAGTCTGAGGTCTTTGCCAGAGCTTGTGTGTAAGAGGAGGAGTTTGGCTTTTATTCTCCATGAAATGAGAAGCTAGTAAGTAATTTGCACTTAAAAGGTTTTTTTAAACTCATCTTTTAAAACTCTACTCAAAGCTCTTTGTGATATAGTTATCACCATGTTTCAAGTTTCTCTTATGCTACTATGCCATAGTAGTCTGGTTATTTACATGTCTGCCTTCCGTAGTGTCTTCATTTTTTATATTCCTGAAATAACTCAGTGCCTACAGGTAGAAACATGAATGAAGAGGTGGATTTGTCAGATGGGTCGTTAAGGACATTGGCAAAGCCTGTTACTGTGCCCTTGAATTTCATTGAGGATGTAGACCTCCATTCTTATATCAACTCTCATTTCAAGCTAAGAGAATAATAGGTATAATTCAGGTATTTAGCCTCCTGACTTCTATAAGAATAACATTTATAACAGTGATTCTCAGCCATAATTATGAGTCAGAAATACCCTTTGGCTAGACTCATATCTGGTGAATCATAAGCTCAGCGGGTAGAAGTCAGGATACCTGTATCTTAAAACAGCTTTATAGGTTTTCTGAGTGTTATTTGAAGTTGTTATTCCCCTGGCTTCAAAGACACGAAGTAATGCACAAGGGATGCTCCACGGAGGCAGCATCGTATTTGCCTTGTTCTTGTTCTTATCCATGGTGCCCGGTACCAGTAACTCTGCTGAATGAAGAAATGAGTCACCCGTGTATAGAACTATGAAGAATTCTCTGCAGATCTCCTTTTCCTTTTTATCTCTTCTTCCTCATTTTCTTTACTGTGAGTAACTGCAATGCAAGCCTTGCTGCTGATCAAAAGGTGGGATAAGAAATTGCTGACTAGGGGTGAAGAAGGGTGTTTTCTGGAAATCGTGAGGTCTGCCTACATTAGGGAGCCAAAAGGTGGTGGATGTGTGTGTGTGTGTGTGTGTGTGTGGCGGGTGGGGGGGCGGGATTCCCAGTAGCTACAGGGAAGGTGGTTGAACTTCCTGTGTATTGTATGTATTGGATCCGTGTGCAATACATCTGTTGGTTGGGTGTAAGTTGCTTTAAGTGGAAGGTGCGTTCACTTGTTTCAGTTCTACTCTTTGTGAAATTAGTAAACTATTTAGGGACATGGTTACTTCTTTACAAATGTATACACATTTAAGAATGATTTATTCTATTATGTTCTTGAAGGATAATTGTGTCATGTGGCACATATTTGAATAGTTTGGGCTAATATACAGTAAAAATGCCACAGAATCCTTTCTGCAAACACCTGACTGATGTGCAAAGCTCTTGTTTCTCCTGCTTTCTCTAAGCAACAACTCTTTGTAAATACTGGAAGAGAACAACCAGTTCTTTGTTTGTGTTCATTGTTGGTTTTCTATTCTTGAGTCGGTTCAAAGAATAGTAGCTTACAGGTTACTGCGAGAGTCTAGATCTGAGGTTTAGTTCATATGCTGTGTGGCTTCTGTATTAGAAGTTTGGATAACATCTCACCTACATAGTTCTTCAATTTGAAAAATAATGAGATGGCTTTTTTTTTTGGTCCCTCAGGTACATGCTCTAGTTACTAAAATGAAAACAATGGATTGTCTCGTCCACCTTACCTCCTCCGAGGTGATCTTAGGCTGCTGTGAGTCCATGGGAAGCCAGCCATACCTTGGTCTTACTGCTCTCCCACCCCGGGTGGGTTCCATCCCTGGCAAGTTTGTCAGTCTTCCAGCTGCATACGTGCAGAAAGTTTTCGACCTTCCTTATTCACTTCTCAATTATTTTCCTTTAGTTACATCAAGAAGATCTTTCTCCTCTCATATTTGCCCTGCCTCCCATTGCCTCGGATTTGGAATCAGTCCTAATGAAAATGCCAAATATTGAGGAAAGCAATGCATTCTAAAGGGGACTTATAATAAAGTACCCATAAACATTTGAAATAATTCAGGGTTCACGTTAGAGTCATTATGAGCATATTTACTGAAAGTTTCAGGTATACAGTTCTATAAGACATCGTCTGTATATTGCATCGTGTGCTGACCACCTGAAGCCTAGTCTTCTTCCATCACCATTTATTTGACCCCCTTTACCCTCTTCATCCTCCTCCCACCCCCTCTTGAGGGAAGGTAGTTTAAAAAACAAACACATTTATGTATTTAGTTTTAGTTTTTGAAATAATGTTTTCTACTACATTTTATTTTAGATATGTGATTTTAATGATAATATGGGACATATTATCATTTTTAGACTAGCCTAGGAAACTAACAACTATCGGATTTTACTTTTGGTAAATTATTTCCAGAGATCTAAATATTAGCCTTTATAAATAAGCTTTTGTGGTATAATTTATTTTCAAGTTAAGGATTTTCTATAATCGGTAATAGGTGTTAAGAGGATTTAAACACTGATTTTTGGTCTGTTATAGTGGATCTCTCTACATTTTTATCATCAGTGAAGTTATGGTTCTTTGCCTTCAAAGCTTGATCAAATTCAGTCCTTAGTTTAAAGAACATGCTTTTCTCTTTTTTTCACTTTTCTTTCTAAATATGAAAGGTTTTATGAAATCTCATACTATAACTGGAAGTAAACAGTGAAACTCAGCACAAGGAGTTTTTCAAATGAAACCGTTCTATCTGAGAGTATGTATTATTCAAGTGATATTCTGGAGCAAAGTGTTTTTTTTGTTTTGTTTTATGCAGAGACTGCCTCCTGACAATGAATGATAGATGATACACATACCAGTGTTATGTTGACCTGTGCCTTGGACTCAGCTTCTGTGAGACTAGGGACTCAGGTTTTCTTGGGAACAAATATTTTCTCCTTTTCCCCTTTAAAGGGTCCCTTTAGACTTCTGTGTGCTGAGAGCGTTGGCTTAGTGTTTCCTTGGCTTGTTTAAAAGGGGCTGGGCTAGTTCATTGAGATGCAACCAGCTCAACAATGTCTGTGTTGGAACGTGAGCTCTCTTCAGGCAGGAAAAGCCTGTGTTACTGAGACGCTGCTAGCGAAAGATGTGGATTTGTCCTGCATGTAGCTGTCAGTTCTGAAGAACATCTTTTCAGGCTGGTTATGAAAATTCTGGTTCTCATCAAATTAAATGGGAAGACACACGTGGCCAGTGTTGTCTGCAGTTCTCCTACATGGCCCATCAAAGAGCTCCCAACGGTTTTACTCTAATTACACCCAGGAGAGTGGTGGAGAGAGTATTTCTATTCTAAACGAATTCTCAAATAAATAGAATAAAGTCCATTGTATATCAAATCCCAAATTAAAATGGGAAGAGGTCACATGAGGGTATTTCAGAGCAAACCTCACCTCAACTGAAAAAACCTCACTCATTTTCAGACCTTGTTTTTAGAAGGATGCCAGATGATTAAGTATTCTCAGGGCAGAAATAAACAACAATGACAGAGACCTGCCATCAGGTCTGTCTTAATTCTATAATTAGGGTTGCCTCCATATTTGTTAAGCAGATGCCTTGTCTTATGATGACTAATGGACTAAAATCTTGAAGAACAGGAAGAATGACTTACCTCCTTTTACAATGTGTTAAAGACTATGGGAGATAAGATGCATTCATTCTAGTTCTGTTTTAATTAGACTGTGTAGTACAATAGATTTAAAATAGACTGAATAAAATATAAGTTGTTTTACATATTCATTTACATACTCCTGGTCTATAATCAGACTTACCTAATTTGTAAGTGATTGTTTAACACCGAATATTTTTATTTCTGTGAGCAATTAGAACAAAAGTAGAATTAGTGCACATTTGAGAAATGTTTGCCTTTTCTTATTTTCCTTTTTTTTTTTAAGTTTTAAAGTTGAATACGGATTGTTTTCTCAGTCACTGGTTATAATGGGAGGAAATGATTAAGAAGAAAAATGTTACTAAAAATAATAAAATTAAACATTTTATTTGTGCTTTTGTGTATGACAATTAAGACAATGCTGTCTTCAGGAAAAAGCAGTTTATAAATTAAGTGCCCTGACATTTAAGAAGTCTGAGAACCAAAGTTGGGAGCCCAGGAAGCAACTTTAGACATTTTATGTTTTAATTATTTGCAGAGTTTCTTATCTCATAGTATTTTTCTAGATGTTCGTTCCAGGACGTCTGCGGTTCATCTTTTGCAGGTAACTCGTAATTGCTTTTCTTTCCTAAAAACAATTCATGAGAAGCTCACATAAGGAAAAATGGTACAGCATCAGCTCTCTTTAGGTTGCATGGACCTTTTTGGAGGGAAACTTGGGCCACTTCAGGGATCTTTTGATATTTTGACAATGGACTTGATAAAACAGGCCAGTGCCTTGATTTTATGGTTGTTGATACTATGGCAACCAGGAGACTCAGGAGGCCATTTGAAAAGGCAGAACAGGGTAATGTCTGTACTTTAAAATGAGAGGGTTGAACTAAATGATGGTCTCTGTGTTACGGTTTTTGTATATAGCAATCAGGGGGAGTGTTTACAACCTCATGTTTCGATGTTTGCATCCATGGACAGGCTTCAGAGCTAACGTGTCAGAAATAACAACAGTTGTAGGTCCCGATTCACATGGATACAGAGGGTGAAAAGGAGAAAAAATATCTGGGGATCAAAGTTTATCTCCTTTCTGTGGCCCCTTGCTATGGAAGAGCTGTGTGCTAGATACAAATCTGAGCACTTTGCATATATTATTAATTTATTTAATCTTTCCAACAATCAGTCTTATGAGGCAGGTAGAGTCATTATCCCCACAGGTAAGGAAATGGAAGCAGACTGTTAATGTAATATAGCTTATAAGTGAAAGAGCCTGGATTAGAACTCAGGCAGCTTGGCAGTGAACTCGGAGTACCTAATATTACATTCTGTCACCTACTTTCTAGATCAGGGGTCTCCAACCCCAGGGCCATGGACTGGTACTGGTCTGGGGCCTGTTAGGAAATGGGCAGAGTGAGCAAAGCTTCATCTGTATTTGCAGCCACTCTCCAGCACTAGCATCACCACCACCTCAGCTCCACCTCAGATCATCAGGCATTAGATTCTCATAGGAGCACCCGTCCCTGGTGCCAAACAGATTGGGGACTACTGTTCTAGATAGATGATCCATGTTCTGTGATCATGTGACCATGTTGTACTTGTTCTCACATAAAATGCCTTCTTTCTCTCCACTATTTGTTCATATAGCAGTCAAACATTTTTTGAGTGAGTGCTATGCTTCAGGTACAGTGTTGAGTCCTATAGATACAAAGAAATCCTACTCTCAAGCTTACAGGCTAGCCAGGGCGACAGACTACAGTAACCACAGAAACACACAATGGCAAACTGGGAGAGGAGTTCGAAGGAGAAGAACAGGCAGCTTTGAGAACATGAGGGGCCTGATCCCATCAGGTCACCAAAGAAGGCTGCCCTGCCAAAGTGACTGAACCACGGTCCCAAAGAAGGGGAGGAAGTGGCCATCTGAAAGCTGCCAGGATGCAAGGAAGGCTCGGGCCGAGTCAGGTCCCTTCATAGACCATTCCCCTTTAGAGCCTTTGTTTCACTATCTTTGAATCCTAATCGAGGTTGCAGACTTCCCCTGCGTCCTCACATGTGTGTAGGTTCCTGTGCAAATTGCAAGCATTAAGTGAATACCTATTGATCTTTGAGGACTTGTCTTATGCTTCCTACCTCCTGCTTCCTACCTTTCATCAGGTGCTGGGAGTGGCTGAGTGTAGCTTCAGAAAAGACAGACGGGAAGTGAGAGGGTGAAAATCTGAGTCAGGTAGTATCCCTTGACTCTCGAAATACTTTTTGTAAGTGAATACAGATCACTTGAGTGAGAGCTCATCACTTCAGTGAGAGCCTCTTTCTTACCCTCTGTTAGTGCATCACCGAAGAGCTGACTATGCCTAGTTTGATGCTCTCATATTACTGGGCTTGGAAAGTTAATTTCATCAGCTTCCGTGGCATTACCACCGAAGTCGTAGTGACATATTTTAAAAATCTCATTCACTAATTAAACTGAATTAACCCTCTGGGGTGGACGTACTCAGATTGTGGGAGAAGGGAAAAATTCCCCTTTCTCTCCTCCGGTTCCTTTGGCTGGCTGAATAATCAACTCAACAGGAAGCAGATTGACAAGAGAAAATCAAACTTAATCTCTTGTGCATGGGAATCCTGCATACATGAGAGAGTCAGAGATACAAATGGGGACTGAGGAATATAAGACATCCTGGGCTGGGGATGAGGTAAGGTGCTTTTGGGGCTTCAAAAGGTCATGACAAGATGATAAGAAGAGCAGACATTTAGTAAATTGAAGTTTGTCCTGTCCTGTAAGATAGGTCAAAAGAGGATATCTCTGATACACTCTTATGGGCAAGGACCCTAATTAAAATTCTTCTAGCTAGTATAACTAGGGAGACAGAAGTTTCTCTGGCGCCTGAAGCTAAAATTGCCTTTAGCTGTAAGTAACCTGTATACCACTGAGGCACATCTTGGGGTGGCTCGTTCTGGACCCCCACAGTATCTTATGTTTAAAACAGTTATTTATTAAACATATACTCACTGAGCATCTATCTGCCAGGAAGCGTTTTAAGGTCAACAAAGGTTTGAAAGGCTTGGTCAGTGTACTCCAGGAGCTTTCTATTTGAGTGTAAAGGAAATTCATCCCAACAGAGCTGTGAGTAGCCCATCAGGACGAGCTTAGGAGTACCCTGGGGCACCAAACTGCCTGACTCACTGCACCCTAGCCCTGTGACCCTGAGCAACCGATTCTTATCATTTCATGTGTAAAGTGGGAATGGGAATAATAAGGAACCTACCTCAGGACGGCTGTGAGGATTGATGAGCCGAATTATGTAAGGTGCTTAGAATAATGCCTGGCACTAGTACGGACTACATAACTTTTTTGTTTTTATGATCATTATCATTCTCATGGTCATAATCACTCTTAAGAGTCCCTTTACTAAGGAGTAAAGGGAAGGAATTCTGAGCTAAAGAAGAAAGGCATCATGGAAATGGTGTTTGAAATGAGGTCTAATTCAATAAGAATTTTAATAGGCAGAGATGCTGTGGAGAGTATTCCAGAAAAAAACCTCAGATACCAGGTGTCAAAGATGTTTAGGGAATAGTTGGAGGAGTCTAGGCTAGAGGATGGGGTTTATTTAAGGAACAATGACAAATTCACCTGGAAAGGTAGGTTGAGACCTTATCTTGGTGAAGCCTGGGTGGACATTTTGAGGATGATTTGATTTAGAAGTATTTGCAGATTAATTCTAAGAGGATTTTATTTAATTTACCAAGTTGGTCTGTTGTTTCTATAAAATTAGTCCAAACTTGATATTCATTATATTGCTTCTCAGTTTGTGGTAAACACAAACATTTTTAAATTTTAAGAGTTTCGTAATTTAATATTCATTTATGTGTAGACTATGCAAGTGATACTGGTTTTCCATTGATAACAATGATATGAAACACTTTAGAATAAATTAATTTAACTTAAAAGAGAGTGTGTATTTAAAGAGAAATGTCAGCACATCGTGCTACATGTGGTGGCAGAAGTGGGGAAGTGGATGCATAATTGAGTTTGGGAAACACTGATTTATTGATAAACAATATTTATTACGCTAGCTTGTAGTACTATAGTTTTAATTATGTTGTTAAATAAAAGCCTCATAGCTATTATATATAGATATAGGAACGCTGGCTCTTTAAGAATCTTTTATTAAAGAAATTGTGTTGAGTATTTGGACTTTTAGTACCTGGCATCAAAGTTATTTAAGCATAAAAAAACCACTTTAATCATTGGACTTCTAGTCAGTTGAAAATACGAAAGTATATGTCAAATGCTATTCTATTGAGAAAGTTTCTAGGACTTCATGGCAAGAATAGGGCAATTTCATATAAGTGATGTGTAAATACTCACTATTCTAGTGATAAATAAGTTTTATCAGTCAAAGGTTTGGGAAGATTCTTCCAGTTTGGATTTATATATGTTAATATCTAATGAGAAGAGTAGACAGCATATTTTTTTTTTCCTGAGAAGTAGAAAAGGAAAATCAGGATATTTAGAAGATACTTTGCAATTAATTTTATTCATAACATTTTTTAGAAATATTAGAATATCTGGTAACAAATTTTTGAGTGTTTGTTAAATATAGGTTTTACTTTTAGTAAGCATACATTTAACATTTCATAACTATTCAGTTACTCCACATTTACAAAAAAACGAATTAATACATGTCTGTACAAAACACATGAAACGTGGAGCTTGTAGCAAGTGTAAAGGAGAAGTACTCCTTTCTTCCCCTCACCTTCCCCTGGCCCTGTTTCTTAGGCACAACTACTGTCAACAGTGTGAAGTCACCTAATTTTTAAAGTCAAGTGCAATGGCATTTAGGAATTTGGAAGAGTAGGGACCTTTTTTCTCAGGTTTGCACTTCTGTCGCCTGCATATGTATTTTCAAGCAGATGCGAAGTATAGAGTTACTGTGGCTTTGGAGTCAGACCTGGGCTGGGATTCTGACTCTGCTCCAAAGCAGCAGTGGGAGTTGGAGAATCCTTCACCTTCTGAGCTTCGTATTTCTCAATGGCAAGGCTTAAATTAAGCGTTGCTTCCTTCCGAGATCTCTCAGGCCTCATTTGCCTGGCTCTTTCTCTTTTTAATAAGAGACATGTCTAGGAAGTTCTGATGTAAGAATCCATGACGTATTTTCTCCTGGAAAAATGGAATTTGGTATTTTAATGACCCCAGCACATATGCATTCGGCACTGCCCTCATTTATGAGAACATGTCACCACTCTCCCGCGTGCCTGCCATCTAAATTCCAGGAAGATTCCAGGGACAGGTAAAAGGTCATTGCTTCTACCTGTCCCTGGAATCTTCCTGGAATTTAGATGGCCTCTGTTGGGTTTTACTTTGCACTTATTAATAATTTAGCTCTGGGATAAAAATAAAAACAGAGACTCTCATCTTACAGTGTGAGAGTGTGGGTCCTGCGTGCTGAGTCACGCAGGTGAGATGAGCAGCGAAGCCCTGTGGGGGGGCCGGTCTAAAGGGTATTTCATGTGGGCCGCTGCCTCTGTCCTGCACAAGGGCTGCGGCTGCGTCAAAATGGAAGGGAATTAATGTAATTGCTCCTGAGGTGGGAAGTGTATTTTTGCTTTTCAAAGGTTGTTGTGGAAGCTTTAATTATCTAATCCAAACACAGAAGCTTTCTCCAAGCAGCTTTCCCTTTTAGTAGGCGTAGTCAGCTTTCAAAGACAGCAGCATCTTTGGGCTTGAAAATCACTGCTTTGTAACCAGCTCTATTTGTCTTATATAACCTACCCATTAGAGTACGACACTGTCCTGTTTTAATATTGGCTACTGAAAGCGTGTTTTAAGCTAGGATTGGTTTAAATGGATTTTTGTGATTATTTGAGCTGCGACTCAAGATGTGATTCCTTTGTAGAGTCTGGGCCTCATATCTAGATTATTCTCTTACAGTGGTTTCATTTTCCCTCATTTATTATATTTGCTTTGGTTGGTAGGTGCTTCATCAGACCTTCATGTTTACTTGTCAAATGAATGTGGAGCTTGCTTACTAAAGTTAGAAGTATATTTTTATGTGTTTATTTTAGTTTTTTTT
>NW_011888787.1:13749356-13761911 GCF_000151845.1 Pteropus vampyrus | reverse complement strand
TTCACTAGGCACTGAATTATCTCAGAGTACATCTTCTCAGAAGGACAGGGAGGCCCTCACTGGTCTTTGGAGCCCACGTAGTACAAGATGAAAAGGAAATTTTGGCAGCTCGGCTGCTGACTAAAGATCAGCATTATCACCATGACAGTTGTCTCTCAAAATGGAAGCTGTGAAATGCAAGTTTGGTGAGTAATTAAATTAGTTTTAGTCATTCTTTGATGGTGTTCTAAGTGTTGCTATTTATCTGTCATAGGTAATCTATTTGAAGAAGACACCAGAAGAAGCCTACAGAGCCCTCCTGTCTGGCTCCAATTCCCCCTATCTTCCATTCAGGTATAACTGCTTGTGAGACTTGGGCTGTAACACTTTGCTAGATGGCTCGCTGCTTTAGAGTTGGATTATTGTGTTAATTGTTTTAAGTCTGTGACCAAGATGTTATGTAGAATGAAATGAGGTAGTCATTTATATTATTTCCTTTTTGCAGAGTTTTTTTCTCCCTATCTAGTAACTAAGATAAACTAGCTTTCTCCTTTGAGGAATTAATTTTTTTCCTTAAATCCTTTTTTTTTTTTATCTTGACAGGTTAAGCACAAAGAGTGCCTGATTTATGAGCTAATAATTTGTTAGATTTCAGTAATCTACATCATTGATTTCATCCATTCATTCTTTCATTTCCTGAGCATTGATTGAGCTCTGACTGAATATCAGGGGCTGGGGATGTAGAATAAGACTTTGTAAGTATCTTCCTAGAAGCTTAGTGGGGACCCTAAATCACCTGTTTAACATACAAATCTAGTTTTCATCCTGAGGAAGGTTGTCTTTTCATTAGTGTTGGAAAAGGCCATGTTGTAAGTATCACCTGAAGAAGACCTTTTAAAATTTGGGTAAACTTGAGCTTGTTGAAAAAGTAGAAGGGAACATACATCAAAACTCCCACAACAGTCATCTCTGATAGAGTTGTGAATGATTCTAATACTTTTGCCTTTTTGCGTGTCCAAACTTACAACATATGCATTGCTTATTATTGTTACTAATATAATTATCAGCAATAGTGAAAGAAAGGATCAGAAAAGATCGAGGAGGCCTCTTTGTTAGCTTTGCTCTCCTGTAAACTCACAGAGGGCAGGTCCCAGTGCCTGACACTTAAAACTACTTTTAGTAAATATTCGAATGAATAAATTAAGACTAAATCCTCAGGTTCAAAGGATCCTCACCTCTGTTTCTCAGACCACAAGAGGGGGCATTATTAGTTGAGGGATTCCCTACGTCTCAAGGCGGGGAGGAGGAATGGGGGAGAGGATGCCTAGTGTGCTTGGTCTCCTTAGTGAGATCAAGGGGTGAAGTTCACTGTGAGAGGAGGCTATCCCCAGGCAATCTAGACTGTGAGCTAATTAGCTATCGAAGGGCAGGTAAAAAGCGACAGATTATTAAGCATGGTTCTATTTTTAGCTTATATGTGCTAGGTAATTAATTTGTTCCCTGAGAGCTAGAATGTTTGAATAATTAAGAAGATCAGAATGGAAGAAAAGATAATATGGAAATTGTTACCACTTAACATAGAAATCATCACTGTTACAATTGTAGCCTGTTTTTCTGAACTGTTTTTATTTAAATATTTGAAAATGTAAATTTTTTGGTTCAAAAAATTTTTAAATATGTAAGAAGGTTTACAGTAAACATTCTTTCTCCCATTGTTTCTCCTCATCTCTCTAGTCCTTTTTGGATTATTTCTGGTATTAGTTTATTCCTTCTAGAGTTTCTTCATGTACATATAAGCAAATAAAGATAGACATTCTCATTTTTCCCATTTTTATCACAAAATGTAGCATATACTAGTCTGTCCTTGATTTTTTTCACTTGACTCATCCTGGATATCTTTTCATAGTGGTAGCTAGAGAGCTTCTTTCCTCATTCTGTCTTATTTCTATATAATGTACAAGAACGCATTAACCAGTTCCTAATGGGTAGACATTTAGGTCATTTCCTATCATTTTACTTACTGCTTTTTAAATTCACATAGTCTCAAATGTATTTTAGAAGAAAGAAACTGAGACAATGTTATAAAGAAAATTATAGTATTGTTAGTCATAAAGAGATTTTAGTAATCTGTTTGCATAAGGATACTCATTATATGAAAAAAGAATGCTTAATAGAAATATGAGGCATATGTTCCTTGGTTTAGGCACCTATTTCCCTAACAGTTTGACCTTGAATGTAGCTCTCAGTTGCATCTTTCTTATAACTCAAGGCACCAAGAATTGCCTTTATCTTAAGCTGCATTTCTAAATGCATACTCTTTATAAACCATACATTTGAAGAAAATAAGACAAAGTAGTGCATTTATAATTTAGTGAGGAATTTAATTGAAAAAATACTACTAGTTTTCTGGAATTTGACTAAAGAAACTTAATTTTCCCTAAGGCTAAGTTGTGAGTTGATTTTAGTCTACAGTCCAGGCTGACTAAAGCTAATGCAGTATCTTTAAGAATCATCCTTCATAAGTTATGTAAATGTCTAACCGCTGTGTTGTACCCCTGAAACTAATATTGTATTAAATTTCAACTGTAATTAAAAGAAAAAAGAATCATTTTCATGCTGGTTCTAGTCAGCCTTGGCCTTCGTTTGTAATCTGGATTCTATTATCTGGTAGATATTTTATACTATTTGTTGTTAAATTACACTTTTATTATCTAGATTTTAAAAAATCTGCTGTTGCTGCATTAACACTTTTATATAAAAACTGGAAGCCTTAAAGGAACTTCCATTTAAGTGTAATTGCTTTATTGTTTAAAGTCTTTTTTAAAAAGGAAGACCATTTTGAAGGCTTGTTGAATTGTGGTTGATATCTTTATGTTCTCTCAGTCACTAAATGCCTATGTTCCCGTTTGTACTGTATAATTTTAGCATCTTTCTAGTGAAGGGGGTTTAAGGCTACTGTGAATTTAAATAATTACATTCTTCAAGATTTATTCATCTAACAAACATTTATCTGAGCAGTCTCTTCTGTAAAGCGTTTCCTCATTTTTTGGGGGAGGCTTTGCCTATAATTCCCCACTACATTTTGTTCGTGCCCCATTACATTTGCTACATACACCATTAAAGCAAACGTCTTGTATTGTGATTATTTGTTTGCATGACTGACTCTCCACCACATATGGCTGAGTCTTCTCTTGGGGGCCAGGACTGGGCTTTTTTTCTTATTTGCGTGCCAGAGAATAATTCGTACATGCATTTGTTTGCTTTTTCTGTGCCAGTTACTGTAATAGTCTTATGGATCGAAAGATAATTAGGACAGCTAGGTACCTGCTCTGGGGAACTCTGTGTGTGGTTAGTAAGTGTATAAGTACGTAAAACAATAGCAGTGTTTTATGAGTGTTAGGAGTGGGTGTTACGGGAATACTGAGAAAGGAGGTTTAACCCTAGAACTGGGGATTGGAGAAGTTAGGGGTAAGCCCCATGAATGCCTTTCATGTTAGGCTGAAAAGTGGAGAATAGCAATCCAGGTGCTGATTTTAGGTGCTGAAATCTTTCATTTGTATGGCATAGGTTGTCTTTTATAATGACAGGTTAGGTAGGATACTATATAAGATGATGTTTGCAGTGAAGGTACTTTATTATAACTGAAAGGACTACCTGATTGAATTTTTCTATTTGGATTTATCTTAAATGTTTTTAAATGATAGTTTTCTATTAACCTATTAAAAATTCTCTGAAGATGAGACTTTAAAAAAAAGATTTGGATAGCTTTACTGCCTATTCTTACTTTTTCCAGTTTCATTGGGATATTACTGGCATATAATACTGTATAAGTATAAGGTGTACAGCATAATAACCTGACATGCATATATTACAAAATGATTGTCACAATAAGTTAGTTGCCATCACTTCATGTAATTACAAGCTTTTTTCCTCTTATGATGAGAACTTTTAGGATCCACTCTCTTATAACTTTCAAATATACCACATAGCAGTGTTAACATCACATTTTATATTGTATCCCCAGTTCTTATTCATCTTATAACTGGGAGTTTGTGCCTTTCGACCACCTTCATGTAATTCCCCACCCCCAACCCCATTTACTTTCTAATCTCGATTACATTTAACATTGTAGACTTTAGAGATAGTTGAAGTTCTGGCTTGGTGTGACACTCAGGAGTGTTTGTTGGGTTGTTAGTGTTTGCAAGTCAGTGTTAGGGTGTTCCATTTAATTGTGAAGTAGTTTTGTCAAAAACTGTACTTTTCAGTTGTACTAACGCTAGCCAACATGTTTATTAAGAGTGACTTTAGATTAAAATTAGAAGAAAAGGGCATTTTTCCCTTACTCTAATTCTTCGAGTCCACCTATCTTTAGTGTTGGCTTGGCAATTGATGTTCAAGGGAACAAGGGGCCTTTCAGGTCTGGGGCCAGAGTCCGCAGAGTTTGAATTGGCAAGCCTGGTATAAATCTTTTTAGTTTCTCTTCCTTTCAGTGTACTACCAAATTTATAGTCTGTATCATTGACCCATCATCCCACAGAGTCATATTAATTTCAGCTGTATAAGGTCCCACGAGACCACCGACCCTTTGTGCTATTCCCAGATTGTTTTCTTGGCAGTCAATGGCAGCGGTTTTCAAATCTGCATTCTTTGGTGTTCATAAAACGGCATTTGTGAAAACTCTGTCTCACAAATTGAAAAGATAACCAATTTAAATCGCTCTCCTTTTTGCTTTTAAATTTCTTTCTTTGTTTATTGGTCCATATGTATCATCTTGGTACGTGTTTTTGGTATTGATGATTCATAAATATGAAAAAAAGCAATTTTTCTGTGACATATAAAATTAAATGTGGAATAAAACTATAAGACTGTACAGACAATAAACAATACCCAAGGTCTCAGTTTGGAAGACAAATGCAGAAAGTATGACGGGAAAAATAATGACTAGGGTGCTGTGCTGACATCCAATGAGATAAAGCTGGTTGGATGTCATATCGCCAGTTAGTTAGTTAGTTAGTTAGTTAGTTTGTTTGTTTGTTTATTTATTTATTTATTTTGCAGATCTCTTCCTGGATAGCCCAGGAATGCATTTTTGTGTGACTGTTTTATTTTAACTTGTAGCAGAGGCTAGGACTTATAGGTCAGTGTTTCCCAAAGTTATGTGGTTGGTTTTAAAAAGTCTGAGAAGCTTTAGAAAAATATTCATGCCTGCATTCTATTCCCAGACATTCTGATATAATTGGTCTAGGGTGAAGTCTGGAAGTTGAGATTTCTAAAAACTACCTACATGATTTCAATATGCTGCCAAGCCAAGACTGAGAACTACTACTGCTCTATACAATCGGCTATGGCGAAAAAAGAAAAAAAAAAAAAGATTCAATGATCAAATAATTTGAGAACTCTCTATCTTGGAGATTTACAAAGCACATCTCCATTTTAAAGATTCCGAATGGTTCTGAGTAATGAAGGAGCCTGTTTAATTTTAACTCCAGATTTTTCAATGCCTCATCCCTAATCCCTGCTCACTCCTCCCATTGTCTGTTAAGAGCTAGAAGAATTCGTGTTCTGAAACTCTGAGACATATTTCCTGATCCTCACCTGTGCAGAACAAAATGGATCTCTTGAGATTAGAATAAAATACTGCCATTTGTGGAGCTGTTTTTGTGCTGTTGCTTGAGAGTCTTAGAAATAGGTGGTTTATCAAATAGTGGTATTTTGTCTACTCGGAACAGCAATATACAAGTTTTCTCTTAGCAAAGCTTTAACTGAGGGACCACAGACCTCCCGCAGGCAGCAGTCCTTTAAGGACATTTGTCATTAAAATGGATCCATACTGTTTATGTTAAGGGAGGGGTTTGTTGTGTTTGGGGATGACCCCTAGTGATATCCTTGTTGCTGAGTTAAGTTGTATCTTGGCTGTGTCTTAATGAGAAATCTCTGAAGCAGGGACTCTGGGTCCTCTGGGCAAGTCAGAACTTGAAGGTCTCTAACAAAGGCACAGAGGGGTCAACCACAGAGAACTTGGCATTGGGTTTCCTCCTCTTTTCTTCTAAAGCCAAGTAAACATGTGCTGGTAGATGTTAGATGTTATTATAAAACATATCTCTGTACATTAAGTATTGAACCAGATATTTGTTAGTTTAATATGATATTGTGATTTTTGTCAAAATTTGTTTAGCAATTAACTTTGTACTTCAAAGGGAAAATTCTCCTTATCCTTTTTCTCTTGAGTATCAAAAATATAGAAGCAAAATTTATTTTATGCTCTCTTAAGACTTCCCTTTCTCAATTTTTCTTCATGATGGCCACTTCTGGGCTTCTCAGTGTTGATCTTTGGAGTCGTATCTGCCCTCACGGATCTTTACTAAAACTTTGTTTTGGATGCTCGTTATGATGGGAAAAAATATACATTAGTGTTGAATATTAAGGATGTGCCAGTTTTCTGAGTGTTAAAAATAGATGGAAATTGATGGCTTATCTAGTCCAAACTGTTAACTCATTTTCAGCAGTGGGGTGTATTAAGTAACTTGGACCACCATGAAAAGCAGACTCTTTATCAGATTTTTCTTGTTAAAGTGGTAAATAAGCACCACTATACAGGATCTGAGAAGAGCAACAACTGTTAGGGTTTCTAAGATCCACTAAATGCACATAAGGAGGTGAATTATGTCTGTCTGTCTATCTATCTAGCTATCTAGCTAGCTATCTAGCTATCTATAATCTATCTTTCTTTCTTTCTTTCTTTCTTTCTTTCTTTCTTTCTTTCTTTCTTTCTTTCTTTCTTTCTTTCTATCTTTATTTTAGAACACAGCGGTGATTCAGTGGTTTTAGTTGTAAAAATTGGCTCAGACTACTTTTTTTATTTTTAGTTTTATAGTTTCAGATCAGTGTCACTGAACCCCTATCAAAAGGCCAGTGCCACCCTTTTGTACTCTTTATACTACATATCCAGTAGCCAGCCTTAGTTGATAAAGATGGTTTGGAACAAAATTGCAATCATTTATGTTAACGAATAGTTATTTTGTTGAATGCCTATTATGTGAAGGTCTTATTTTCAATACCTGAGTCAAAAGCAATTTGCTATTCATTTTATCTTTATAGCAAAATTAATGTAGTTAAATGGGTGGCACTCAGGTGCTCATGAAGGCCCAGTGCACAGCCGTTGGGGTGTTTTTCTGGACAGATTCTATTCTGGCTTTACGTGACCTTTTAAACCACGACTTAGAAATGAATTTTCACATATCTCTGTTTCTTAGATGAACAAAGTGTGATTAGTGTATAGCTTTGCATTAAATCTGAAAAGCAGGAGGTTGTGTGTTCCATTTTGTTAGGTACTGGTTGTGCTCAGCTTTTGGCTCTGGCCCATGAAGTCATTTGATGTTGCTCTTTCATGAGCGGGAGATAGCTTTGTTCTTCCCTCTAATTCTGATCAAATATATTTTTATCTTGTAGGTCTAGACGATATAAACAATCAGCTCTTTATTTTCCCTGGAGCTGGTACATATATGTAATAGATTTGTTCAAAGACTGTAAGTGAGGTGTACTTTGGAAATTGTGTGAAGTATTTTGGGCCATTATCTACTTCCCAGATATTAATACAATATAGTCTAGGGTTGAACTCTCTAGTACTGTAGCTACTAGCTACATGTGCTGTTGAGCACTTGACATTTCTTTAAACTGAAAGAGACTGTAACTTTAAAATATACATTGGATTTCAAAGATTTAGTGTAAAAAAAGTAAAATACCTTACTTATAATTATGTTGATTACTTCTTGAAATGGTAATATTTCAGATATTACATAAAATATATTAAAATTAATAAAATTTCTTTTTACTTAATTTTATTACAGTTATGAAAAAATTTAAAATTATATGATGTGGCTCTTCTGTGGCTGGCATTATTTTTCTGTTGGACAGCAATGATGGAGATTATGTTTTCGTTATTGTACATAGTTTATGATGATTAAAGATGGTTTTTATATGTTTCGCTTTGAAAGGTCAGTAGTTCTCAGCCACTAGACTTGTTCAGGCATAAGTTGAATGATCTTTTAGTAATGATCATTTATTCATTATTTTATTCATTCATTCACTCATTCACTCAACATCTACAACATAGACATGTGCCCAGCACTGAACTAGACTCTGGGTGTACAGACACCAAGGTCACATTCTCTGTCCTTAAGAAGCTCATCATCTTGTGGTAATTTGGTAGATGGGATTTAGTTCGGTGCTTGGAAGGGTGCTTCACTGGCTTCTGAGATGCTTTCCAACCCTTTGCTCTGCAGGTATTTGCATACCTCCTAACTACCTGCTCTCCAGAGAATTTATGGGGAATCATGGAATCAAGACATATGTAGATCATGGTCATTCTCGATATTTCTTTTTTATTTAGTGTAGTCTCCACATTGTAAACACCATGCCTCTGTTCTTCATTCTTTCTTCATTTCAAACAACTCTGTTACCAGAAATGCTTTCTTATTGTTTTGTGTAAATATATTCTTTCATCTCTGATTTCATCTCCTCATTGTTAACATGTACAAGGTTGCTGTATTCTGAGTAATTTCTTAAATTCTTAGGTCACAGGCCGTGCTGCATAGGTAACCTGGCTCAGTAAGTAAAAAGTGTTTGCCAGTTCCTGTTGCGTAAATATTTCCACCAATGCTGCTGATTTGGGCTCTCGAATTTTTGAATATTTAACAATTGACTCTTGAGAGCCTGTAGGGAGACAGCTCTAGAGCAAGAACGAATCAGGCGCTTTTCTCTTTTTATCTTATTATGGATGGTGATTACAATTTTCTTAAATTTAATTTTTCTTCTCCCGCTTCTCTGCAAAATAAATGCAAAAACATAAAAATAAGCAAATAAAATTCCCAGTTGCTCCATCTTTTCAAATATTCATTTGTTTAGTTTTTCATTCAAGTTACTGTTTAGTAACTTCCAGCCCCTCCCAATGTTATAGTTATGTGGATTCTTATAATCACTTCATAATAACTTTATGGTTCAGTTGACGATTATGTTAGAAGTCACATTTAAGAAGATAGAATTGTCAGGATGGATGGAGTATAGGTGGTCAAGCATGAGATTGAGCTAACTTTGTATTTGGATATCTTTAGACAGCTGTTGGCTGTAACGCTAGTCTTCTGTTTTGGGGGTTAGAGACACATGATTTATTCTAAAGCAGAGATGAAAGATTAGAAACCCTGGGTGTTTGGGGTATTACCTTATCTCTTGAATGAAGAACAGCCTCAAGTTTACTGGTTTAAGAGAGTAATGCAATACATGGTAAAGCTATCATGACAGATAAGTGTAAGAGCTGTAGTTTTTCCAGACAGGAAAGGGGTGCAGACTTTCCCTCTCAAAGTGTGTGGGATTTCAGTGGTCCTTTATGAGAGAGATGGAAAAATACAACATATACTCTTATTAAACTCAGTGAATATTTGGCTCAATAAATACGAATGAGTGAATGTTTGGATGAATGAGTGAAAAAGCAAACCAGGAATTAAGGAAACAATTGGGAACTGCCGTAAAAACGGTGGGAGTTTAAAGCTTTATAGCACATTAATATAATGATTTAAATTCTAAAAGCTCTTTGTGGCTTCTCTAAGGTGTCTGGGTTAAAATAAGACTGTATTTAATATCAAGTGGCAAAGGAAGAGGAAACTACTTTGAGTATTACTGCTTTTAGCTCTATTTGATTACTACTCTGGCAAAGAGAACAGGAGGAAATGATATTAAATGGGCAGAAGGGATTGTGAGTTAATGCAAAGAAAGCTGTTCTTGCTAGTGAGGATCGAGGTATTAAGCTATCGAGTTAACAAAAGTGGCCATAGAATAGTATAGAAAAATTTTGGGGGGTGAGCTCCCAAGCTCCTTTATTTAATTTAGATGTTTATTTGCAAACATTTATTGAATATCTGTTTTGTGTCAGGCACTGTGATAGGTACTAGGGAGACAGTGATGAGTAAAAAAATGTATAGGTTGTACTTTCTCCAGGACTCCCATACAAAGGCAGGGAATCAAATAAGCATACCAGGATACATTGTCAAACTATAGTTAAGTCCAAAGGAAAAAGGAATTCGGGGACCTGATATTGCCAGGGTGGGGTTGGAACTTTTTCCTCTGAGACAAGTGATCTTTGAGCTGAGAGGATAAGTTGGGTAATATAGGCAAAGGTGAGGAGGAGAAACTATGATGAGCAGGAGCAAAGGTCCTGTGGTGAGAGCAGAGTGTCCCATCCGAGGGGCTCAGGGAAGGCCACTATGAAGGGCACGGACTGTGAGGGGAGCATAAGGTGAAGAGGATGCTGGAGAGGCAGGAAGGACCAGATACCACATGGTGTTGTATCAGAGATGAGGATTTGAACTTCCCCCTGAGAGCAATGGGAAGTCAGTGCAGGGTTGCAGTAGAAGTGACAGGATCATATTTGTCTTTTAAAAATGTCACACTGGCTGCAGGGAAGAAAACTGACTAGAAAGGCTAAGAGTGGATTAGGAAGGCTACTGCAGCAGTCTGCATGAGAGGTGGCGGCGGAACTGCACGTAAGAGACATTTTAGAGGGAAAAACTATGGGGCATAAAGACTGGTAGGATGAGAGAATGAGATGGAGGCACTTCTGGATTCTAGCAGGAGCTAGGGAGGGCTGGAGGACTGGATTATTATTGTTGTCATTATTGTTTTGTAGTGGGGGCAGAGTCAAGAAAATCTTCTAACACAATGAGCTTGAGATGCCTTAAGACACCCAAATGAAAGTGTCACAATATGTGGTTGGCTGTACTGTTTTGGAGTTTTAGGGAGTTTGTGTTAGAGAGATAAATTTGAGGGTTATTGGCAGATAGATGGTAATTTATGTAGATGAGATTGTGTAGGGCAGTGGTTCTCAAAATATGGTCCCCTACCAGCAGCATCAGTACTACCTGGAAACTTGTTAGAAATGCAAATTCTCAGGCCCTGCCCCAAACCTATTAAATCAGAAACTCAGATAGGGCTCAGCCTTCTGAATTTTAAGGAACCGCCCAGGAGAAAGTGAGAGCCCCTCATTTAGGGAGAATATGGAGTGAGAATTGTTTGAGTCTGAAACTGAACCTTGAGAAACTCTTTTACAGACTAGGGGTGAAGGATGACTATGCAAAGGAGATTGGGAAGGAATAGCGTTTAGAGAAGTGAGGAAGAATCCAGGGACCAAGTCGAGAGAGTATTCAAAGGAGAGAGCTACTTGTTGCATATTAAATTAAAATGACGCTTGCAGAATGGTCCCTGGGCTTAGAATAACCACATCTGAAAAGGCAGAAGGTAGATTAGTGATTGACAGGAGTGGAGAGTAGAGGGGGAGGAGGATTGGAGAGCTATTGCAATTAGTGACAGAGTTTCTTTATGGGGTGATAAAAATGTTTTGGAATTAGTGGTGACGTGAACTGTGAATACATCAAAAATTACTGAATTGTACACTTTAAAAAAAGGCCACAATAGTGAGTTTTATCTCAATTAAAAAAAAAAAGTCCTCTGGGTGTAGCAATCTGGAGATCATTGGTGAGCTTGGTGAGAAATGTGTCTGGCGTGGAGGAGGTTAAGATATGAGAGAGAAAACGGAGGCAGGAGTAGTCTTTAGAGAAGTCTTGTTTTAAAGAGGGCGGTGGTGGAAGGGAGATGTAGAGTCAAAAAGTTTTGGATGGTCTTTTCTTTTAAAGATGATAGAGCTTTTAAGGTGTTTAAATTCTGTTGGGAAGGATCCAGGAGAGAGATATGGAGAGGAAAGAGGATCATCAATTACGTTAAATAACGATAGAATTTCAGAGTAGGAAGGGTCTTCTGAGGTTAATAGAGCCTGGTGTTTTCCCAACGCGACATCCGTTTCATAGAACTATGTAGGTGAACAATAGTCTTCACTAGCCATCTTCCAATTCAAACTTGAACAGTGTGTGGGGCAGGTATCTCGCTGCCTTCCAGGGCCAACCATTCTATTTTCAGAAGGTCCTAACTATATTGGGTAGTTAAGGACAAATCCACAGGGAAGATTGATTTATAAAATGGAAGGTAATCTATAAAAGGGGAGATATGTTGCTTTTATAGAGTAAAATCTCTCAGCTTTTAATGGACTTTGTCTTATTTTAGTCATTTCCTTCATTCTCACTTCCAGAAGAACCCAGTGCTGACAATTCCTGAGCCTTTTGAGAATTATCTTGTATTAATTGGGTTAATTCTCTGATTTGTCCACTGTCAACTTTAGTATTCAGTTTTCTTGGTCTTTTAATTTATTACTACTCATCTGATTTCCAGCTTTCAGAATTATTATTGCTATTGTCTGCTCTCTTATTTTCCCTGACCTTGTCAATTCCATTTTTTAAAAAAGCCTTTTAAAATTCTCTTAGCGGGGTTTTAGTAGATACCTGGGTTCATCTGTTGCCTTTACTTTTTCTTTCTCTCCTGACCCCTGCCATTGAGAGTATGTAGCATGTTTATGTGTCCCTTCACTTTTGACTATGTATGATCCAGGTGCCACTAATAAGCCATTTCTCTCTTGCCCAGTAATGGGTGCAGGTTTTGGGACCTACTGATTTCATGGAACTGTCATGAGGATTAAAT
>NW_011888787.1:13740869-13749306 GCF_000151845.1 Pteropus vampyrus | reverse complement strand
GCGGAACTGCACGTAAGAGACATTTTAGAGGGAAAAACTATGGGGCATAAAGACTGGTAGGATGAGAGAATGAGATGGAGGCACTTCTGGATTCTAGCAGGAGCTAGGGAGGGCTGGAGGACTGGATTATTATTGTTGTCATTATTGTTTTGTAGTGGGGGCAGAGTCAAGAAAATCTTCTAACACAATGAGCTTGAGATGCCTTAAGACACCCAAATGAAAGTGTCACAATATGTGGTTGGCTGTACTGTTTTGGAGTTTTAGGGAGTTTGTGTTAGAGAGATAAATTTGAGGGTTATTGGCAGATAGATGGTAATTTATGTAGATGAGATTGTGTAGGGCAGTGGTTCTCAAAATATGGTCCCCTACCAGCAGCATCAGTACTACCTGGAAACTTGTTAGAAATGCAAATTCTCAGGCCCTGCCCCAAACCTATTAAATCAGAAACTCAGATAGGGCTCAGCCTTCTGAATTTTAAGGAACCGCCCAGGAGAAAGTGAGAGCCCCTCATTTAGGGAGAATATGGAGTGAGAATTGTTTGAGTCTGAAACTGAACCTTGAGAAACTCTTTTACAGACTAGGGGTGAAGGATGACTATGCAAAGGAGATTGGGAAGGAATAGCGTTTAGAGAAGTGAGGAAGAATCCAGGGACCAAGTCGAGAGAGTATTCAAAGGAGAGAGCTACTTGTTGCATATTAAATTAAAATGACGCTTGCAGAATGGTCCCTGGGCTTAGAATAACCACATCTGAAAAGGCAGAAGGTAGATTAGTGATTGACAGGAGTGGAGAGTAGAGGGGGAGGAGGATTGGAGAGCTATTGCAATTAGTGACAGAGTTTCTTTATGGGGTGATAAAAATGTTTTGGAATTAGTGGTGACGTGAACTGTGAATACATCAAAAATTACTGAATTGTACACTTTAAAAAAAGGCCACAATAGTGAGTTTTATCTCAATTAAAAAAAAAAAGTCCTCTGGGTGTAGCAATCTGGAGATCATTGGTGAGCTTGGTGAGAAATGTGTCTGGCGTGGAGGAGGTTAAGATATGAGAGAGAAAACGGAGGCAGGAGTAGTCTTTAGAGAAGTCTTGTTTTAAAGAGGGCGGTGGTGGAAGGGAGATGTAGAGTCAAAAAGTTTTGGATGGTCTTTTCTTTTAAAGATGATAGAGCTTTTAAGGTGTTTAAATTCTGTTGGGAAGGATCCAGGAGAGAGATATGGAGAGGAAAGAGGATCATCAATTACGTTAAATAACGATAGAATTTCAGAGTAGGAAGGGTCTTCTGAGGTTAATAGAGCCTGGTGTTTTCCCAACGCGACATCCGTTTCATAGAACTATGTAGGTGAACAATAGTCTTCACTAGCCATCTTCCAATTCAAACTTGAACAGTGTGTGGGGCAGGTATCTCGCTGCCTTCCAGGGCCAACCATTCTATTTTCAGAAGGTCCTAACTATATTGGGTAGTTAAGGACAAATCCACAGGGAAGATTGATTTATAAAATGGAAGGTAATCTATAAAAGGGGAGATATGTTGCTTTTATAGAGTAAAATCTCTCAGCTTTTAATGGACTTTGTCTTATTTTAGTCATTTCCTTCATTCTCACTTCCAGAAGAACCCAGTGCTGACAATTCCTGAGCCTTTTGAGAATTATCTTGTATTAATTGGGTTAATTCTCTGATTTGTCCACTGTCAACTTTAGTATTCAGTTTTCTTGGTCTTTTAATTTATTACTACTCATCTGATTTCCAGCTTTCAGAATTATTATTGCTATTGTCTGCTCTCTTATTTTCCCTGACCTCGTCAATTCCATTTTTTAAAAAAGCCTTTTAAAATTCTCTTAGCGGGGTTTTAGTAGATACCTGGGTTCATCTGTTGCCTTTACTTTTTCTTTCTCTCCTGACCCCTGCCATTGAGAGTATGTAGCATGTTTATGTGTCCCTTCACTTTTGACTATGTATGATCCAGGTGCCACTAATAAGCCATTTCTCTCTTGCCCAGTAATGGGTGCAGGTTTTGGGACCTACTGATTTCATGGAACTGTCATGAGGATTAAATTTGCTAATGCATCTAAATTACCGAGCATAGTGGGGGTTCAAAAACAGTGTTTCATCTCTTTTCCCCAGCCCTGAGGATGTAACTTAATTTTATTGCATCCTTTATTATATATTTCAGTTTGTAAACTTCTGCCTGTTTTTCTAGCCTGTTGTGACTGCTTTGTATCCTGATTCTGTTGGATGGCATTTTAACTCTCCCTTCACTCTCAGATCTGCAGATTTGATCACCAAGTCACCAGAGCTCTTTTCAGTCCTTGGTGAAAATTGTGGTTGTGTGATAGGACAAGAAATGACATGATAGTCTCACTATACTTTGCAGACGGTTTCAGAAAGACTGGGTCTGGAGTTTTTTCTGACAGCTACATTTGTGAATTTGTTTAGCTGAGTCTAGGAGTGAAGAAGATGTACTTGAGAGAATAAAGAGCACCTCCAATTCTAATTTTTTTTTTAACTCTTTTTTTAAATACAGAAGTTTTGTTTTTTCTTTACCGAAGCAGTAGTTTTTAATTTAGGGTCTGTGGAGATAATTCAGAGAGTCACTGAATTTTGATGACAAAACAATTATATCTTTATTTTCACTAACCTTGTAACTTAGAAGATTACATTCAATTGTAAATATTGGAAATAAACAATCGTATTAGCAAAATAAATGACAAAAGAAGTCACCGACACTTTTATATCCCATTCCAGTTGTCACGTTACTTTAACATATGTATGTTCATTCTTTCTTCAAAAGGATAGTCCTTATCAGACCTAATACTAAGCCTTGTTATGTAATATAGTAATAAAAGTACATATTATAGTATTATAAACTTGTTCTTTTATATATTGACAACTTTAAATTGAATTAGTCTTCTGTTATTCCTATATATTTTATTTTGTGCATTTAAAAACATTGCTCTGAGAAAAGCTGTTTACAGGCTTCATCAGATTGCTGAAGGGGTCCATGACACACAAAAGATGCTGAAACCTTGTCCCAATGAGACAGGTGCCTACAAGGGAATATGCGCTTATTTATATAAACAGCATTTTATCTTATATCCCCAGCTACTCCTTTCTGGTTGAGTCCCTTAACATTTACTTCCTGCTATATGGTTTATAGCTTTACAAGATATTTTGAAAAGAGGCTATTTGGTTTTTCACTGACCCATGTATTTAGATGGCATTAAAAAAAACCAAAAACTCTTGAAATCAGACCTAAATATCTAGAGTAACCCTTCCAATTTACATAGGTTAACTTTGAAATTTCAGGACATTTCTGTTAAGCTGCTTTGCTGACTTACTGTTTTTATACCAGGTTATCAGAATGCTGAAACTCAGTGATGTTGAGGTCGCATTTTAATTCATGGCTTAGTGGCCATCGGTTCATGTTACCCTGAATGATTGTGGTATAAAACTTGGTTTTATGCTAGTTTTATATTAAAGCCCTTAAAGGTAATTTTCTCTCCATGGAACACCTTCTGGCACCCTTCCCCCTGCTACCTTTGACCGACTTGGTGTGGCGCATTCGACCTTGTTTTTGGCAGGTGCCTGAGAGCTCTATTCCTTTAGGTCAGCAGCGGGGGCTGGGCAGAGAGACTGAGAGCCATGAGGTCAAGTTTCTTGCCTTGGACACCTTGGAACATTGCTAGTGTTAAAGCTCCAGTGCCAGTTCTTGTTTAACTGACCTGAACTTGATACTTCAGTTTTATGTTGCCTAAAGCAGGTCTGCTAAGTTGCTCTAAAAACTTAAATAAAGTATGAAGTACTCAATTTTCGGTGCAGTAGGTCTCCATTCCTTTTGATAGAACACTTCATGATGCATTAGAAGCTTGCATGGATCCCCAGAGGAGCGGGTGGGATAGGAGGGGTGGCATTTAATCAATGAGAATAACTGCTAGGTTCTGTAGACCTGCATACATTGACCCCCTTACACTTGTATTTGCCGTATCCATGGTGGTTGTTCCTCTAGTGATGGCGAATATTTTACTTAATGAAACAGTCCAGTTCACTGTTAATAATAATAAGAATAGTCATAATATTTATTAAGTACTTTCTTGTGCTAGGCATTATATGAAGGACTTTACATTTGTACTTAACATAATCTGACAGCCGTCCTATGAATGAATGGTCGTTACTCTCAACTTTATTTCACAGGTGAGGAAACCAAGACCCATGACTTGCTCAAGGTCCCAGCCGGTGTGGAGCAGAGGTGGCATTTGAATGAAGCCAGTCTGACTCCAGTGCTCGGGCTCTTAGAACTGCTTTCTTATGAATTCTGCCTCTTAGATTAAAGCAATTTCAGAAGTGCTACAGTTAAGCTGTAGGACTAGTTAACTAGTAGGAGCTGATGTGTTACGTAAGTTTGCCACGTTGACAGCTGTGAAGCCAAACAAACGTGTCCAATTGGCTTTGGCATTTTACTATTTGAATATTTTAAATGTTTTTGATGTTGCATTTTTTTGTGTGTTTATAGGGATGCTTCCTTTGGAAATTGCACTTACAATCTCACCATCCTCGACTGTTTGCAAGGAATCAGGAAGGTAATAACAATTCTCCTTGCTATGGTTGACACAGTAGTTTGAAAATATGAAAAAGGAGTAATGTCAGTCTTCTTGTTGTTGGTGAGAAGAGCGGGGAGGCAGTAAACAGAAGGCTTTCCACTTCTCAACAATGCTTGATCTGTAAAATACAGACTATAGGGCAAATTAGGGGAGGGGTCTAGGGGTCACTCTGTTAGTTCTTACAGAATTGGAAGGGGTCTCTCTCATTTAAACTATTTGTGTTCTGGGGCAGATTTATCACCTCTTTCTGCTGCTGTGTCTGTGACATTGCTTTGTCACCGTTCAGTTTCATTATCAAGCTAGATCTTGGTGTGAGAGAGACAGGAAGTCATCCCGGCTGCTGCTCTCCTCTGCTGGTGTGGAGGACATTTCCACATTGGTTTTCTAATTGGATATTGTTACTCGCCCTTGAAGTCGGAAGTTGGCCGGATATTATTACCTAATTTTTATAGATGAGAAAACAAACCCAGAGTTTACGTCTCTCTCAAGGACACAGGTAGTTAGTAGGAGGCCTAATTCTAACTCAAATTTCCATATCAATCTGGAGTTCTTTCTAATATCTTATTAGGGTATGTCATAACCAATGATTGTCAAAGTGTGGGGACTTGTTAGAAATGCAGATTCTCAGTCCTCATCAGAGATGGACTGAATCACAAACTCTAGTTTCAACAGTTCCTTTGGGTGATCTAACAAACTCAAAAATTTAGAGTCATAATTATTTAGTTATTTATAAATATAATGGAGAAAATCTAGATTTGTAAGGACTTTTGGAACATATTTTAGAAAGATTGATTTATAATCTAGGTAGTCATGTACTCTATACTATGAACTCTGATGAAGGTTCAAAGTACCTAATTCCATCTTGAACATACAGCCATGATTTATTAGTCAGGAATGTACGTATTATATAACCCATTGGCAAGGATCATTGTGGACTGTAAATATAGTGATTTTTCTTATAGTTTCTTTTTTGGATATAAGATAAAACTGATTTTGCTATATTTTGAGTTGAGAAAATTGGTACAAATATGCTACTTGTTTTATGTATATTTTTGACTTTGATATTTCATTTAAAAATGAATTTAATTATTATTTTCTTATATTTTATTATGGTAAGAACCCTTAAGACCCTTTTCTCAGTGTTCCTTCCCTGACGGAGCCAGAGGAAAAAATACAAAGACTCGGCTTAAGTGGTACTTAAAAACTACTGTTTTAGCTTTAAAAAAATGAGTTTAAACTCTGTAAACCTCTAACATAGTTTTCAAATATTTTTCTCTTCATTTAAAAACTATCAAGATACTCTAGCCCATCCCTGCAAATTATATCACCAACACACACTTCTGGTGACACCAGTTAAGAACTCTTACTGGGATGTTACCTGCCAGATAATTCACAATTATAACATTTAAAAAATATGCCTGAGAGCAAAAAGTAATTTATTTATTGTTGTTATCATTTTGCCTATCCTGCCATCTGCTATAGCCTGTTTTTTGTAAAACACTTATGAAATTCAGTTCACACTGGAATATTCCTGCCCAATCTTATGGTAACTGACGACTTGGTATAGAAATTTATGACATCTTTCTTGTAGTAGAGGAAAGGAGAGACTTCGTTCATGAATAAGGTCTTATGTAAATTCCTTGTTTCATCAAACGTTGGAGTTTATTTTACCCACATGTAGATGAGGTTTTAGAAGATCTGGTAGATTGTTCAACAGGTCTGTAAGCAACTGAGACATATTTCACCTCCTTACATCCCCTTAATACGGCACCGAGCTCTGGGCTATTTTTGTGGCAGCGAGTACCCTACCTCCTCAGAACAGAGACAGAGTATGGCCACATTTTTGCCCTTTTAGAAACATGTCTTTCTTATTTTGATATATCGGCATTGTCATAAGCATAGTTCATGTGTGTGTGTGAACTACACACAGAGGCATGCACAGACTCACACTTTGAATAAAGAGAAGAGAAGGAAAGTAAGTGGTAGTTCAGGGTATCTTTTTCTCACTGTTTTGTCTGGCATGGTGCATATGGATGAACCAACTTACTTTGTTTAAAAGTGAAATCATTTAAATAACTTGTCCTGCTTCTGTAGGGGTTGTCTAGACCGGTGGTGTCAGAATTTGGGGTTTTTAAGAATCACCTGGAAGGCATGTTAAAAATGCTAATCTAACCCCCCCCCTCCTTGCCACTCTAAAGAATCTGATTTAATGGTTCTGGGATGGGGCCTAGGAATCCGTATTTTAAATATAAATTATCTTAAGTGTTTCTGTTGCAGCTAGTCCATTTTAGAAACATTGGTCTCTAAAGTATTTTCAGAGGTAGACATACTAGAGCTCAGTTTAATAGATTCTTCTATTTTTAATGACTTGACCATGTAACTTTTATAAGTAACTGATTTTATATTCTATCATAACCTGTATAGCTTCAGGATTTACAAAATAAAAAAACTCTGTGCTCTTCAAAATATTATATTTGAGCAGGTCAGGTAGTTTTTAAAAGTTCTAAATCATTAGTTACAAAAAGGAGAATGAAATTTTTCTTTGTGTTAAGCATATCAGTTCTTCCTTTTAAATTTTAAGAGCAGTCAGGCACACTTTTATTCTGTAAGAAACTGTCACCATAAAACAAATTCTCTCCAAGTAGAGTTTTAGGAATAAATAAAGGCTGGTTAAGTAAAAATGCCCTTTTTGCTAAATATCTCATCAATGATAAAAGGAAGATAAAACCTAAGAATAATTGGTTTTCCTTCTCCTCTCTGAAAAGTTAATCACAGGTATGAATTAATTACAATAGTTTCCAATAGTTTTTAACTGTAAATCTGCTTTTATGTTTTATTTCATATACATAATTTTCCATACAAAAGTAACGTAAATTACAACTCGAGGCATATTTCGTGGGACACAGTTTCATGTTTTTCTAACGTTAAAGCCTACCTGTAAGACAGTCTCAAAGCAAAATGACTAATATTGGAAAATGATTTCTGGATATGCATTACACATCAAAGTTTTCAGGTTTTCTCCTTCTGATTAGTGAGGATCATTTGTGAGCAGGAATTCCAGGAATGGCTAGAAGCATTTATCAATTCAGTGTGGAAAAACTAATTCAAATTCTGCTTTTAGGGATTACAACATGGATTTTTTGACTTTGAGACATTTGATGTGGATGAATATGAACACTATGAGGTTTGTACTTTTTAATTTTTTGCAAGATATAATTACATGTTGATTAATTTTTTTTTACTCCCTAACACTCAGGTATTGCAAATTGAGTGGCTGCTATTAAATAAAAACATTCTGGAGTTTTCTGGAGTTGTCAGTTTGTCCTATCAGCTTTGGTTATTACTTTTGACCAGGAGTCACCAACATTTTAGATTGAGAAAATGCCGTATCTAAATATATATATTCTTTCATCACATCTTTTTTGACAATTACTTTTCACTTTTATGAGAAAAGTAAATTTAAAGTATAGTTTGGTAAGTGAAACTATAAGTTACTTTTATTTAAAATTCAGGTTTTGTTTAAAACAAAACTGGATTTGTGCCTTGTAATATTTTTGACTGCATAAGTTTTATTTTGAAATATGGCTGAATTTGCTTAGTTCTGAGAGCTGTCTGAGTTTTCTCCCATGGCACCATCACGAAGCCTTCGAATAATGTCTTGCTTGCTCAGCACTGCAGTTTCGGCAAAGGCTGTTCAAGCTAGGCTGTGCTCTAAGGAGACGTTGAAGATGTGCAGGTCTTTCATATTTAGAAAGCTTAGGGTAAGATACATCAGGCATTTGCTTTATTTTCATGTGACTTACAGATGGCCCATTGTGTCAATTATTGATAAACAAAAGTGG
>NW_011888787.1:13685294-13740114 GCF_000151845.1 Pteropus vampyrus | reverse complement strand
TATTTCCCAGAATACCAAGCTATTATTTATTGACTTGACCCTGTGCTTTTATACAGACAAACCTGAGCCACTTTTGATGGAAGTGGTTAGAGCTGTGCTTGGCTACTGCAGACCTGATGGCAGACAAACTGGTTACAGCCTACTGGGGAGTGGAGTCACTGCACAGGGCTTCCCTTTGTTCCTCCCCTCATGGCACACCTGGAAAATGATAATATTTACTCAGCACCCTGTGATCATTTCTCACAGCTGTTGGAAACTGGCCTGGGGACTCTGGCTGCCCCAGTCCCTGCCCAGGCAACTCCATTCTGTTACGCTGGTTGGGAAGCTTTGCTGTTCTTGAGAAATGATGTTGTTATATGAGAATCAAGAAGATTATTACGCAATGGCCTCAATTTGATAACTTTTCATTTCATTTATTGAGCAGACATTTTTATTAAGTACTTCCTATTTGCTTGCTATGTTTTTAGGGCCAATATATTTTTTCAGGAGGCTACCTATAATTTCATCTCTTCATATGTTAGAGCCCTTATTGTTGTCACCTGCTATCATAGAATCCATATATTCTTGAGCCTCATTCTGCAGAAGTTATCATGTTTGGCCTTTGTCACAAGCCCCTATTTCATGCTGTCTACACGGAATTTGTCTACACAGAATTTATTGGTCCATGATAGGCTGAATGTGGAAAATTTTGCTCCTGAGACATCATTATTGCTATGTTCAACTAAAGGATGCTCTTTTGGGAAAAGAGCGTTGCTGTTCTAGAAGGTGGTTTTACATTATTTTGGCCACATTACAGTGTAGCCCATCTGGGAAGTGTTTGTGTGAAAGTGTTGGTCGATTCTAGATGCCTGGGATTGAGTCTTTCTTGAATCTTGGACCTCTTCCATCAAGTCTTCATATCACTATCAGAGTGTATGTTTTCGAAATTAAGTTTGATTATGTCACCCTCTGCTCTAAGTCCTTCATGGGCTCCACACTGACTAAAAGTGTCGGGGAAATGAACGCTCCCTAATACAGCACAAAAGGCCCTTTTTGCCTTAGGCTTTCTCTTGCTCTCCATCCATGTCCCTTTCTCTTCCCTCCTCACACCCAAATCCGTGCAGCTTCCAGATGGAAGCGCTTTGGACATGCTCTCGTTCCCTCCTCCTGCCTGTGGTCCCTTCTCCCCTACCCACTGTGTTTACATGTCTGTCATTCTTAGCTCTGTGGGAGCTCTTTTCTGCAGCATTGCACAATATGCTGTTTATACATCTGTGTCCTCCCTGTACCCTGGGCACTTGAGGGCAGAAACTATATCTCATTCATCTCTGTATGAATAAGTCACCCAGTATACTCATAGTGGGCAGTCATCAAATGAAAGAACTAATGAATAAATGAGTGAGTGAATACTAAAAATAGGAGTATAGCACATTTCAAGATATTTTATATAATCTGTTAAAAGTACTTTTCAATGGAAAGTGACCAAGATATATTAAGAATCTATTCTGATTTTGCAGTAATACTCTAGGGGAAAAATTTATTGACTATGGTAGATGACTTCTTTTTTAAAAATAATCTTTTAAAAATTAAATTTATTGGAGTGACACCAGTTAATAAAATTATGTAGGTTTCAAGTATACAGTTCAATAATACATCGTCTGTATATTGCATTGTGTGTTCACCGCCCAAAGTCAAATCTCCTTCCGCCACCATATATTTGACCCCTTTACCCTCATCCTCCTCCCCGCTTTCCCTCTGGTAACCACTGTACCCTTGTTCGTGTCAATGAATTTTTGTTCGTTTGTCTTGTTTGTTTGTCGCTTTCAGTTTTCTGTCCCACATATGAGTGTAATCATATGGTTCCCAACCTTTTCCATCTGACTTACTTCATTTAGCATAGTGTTCTTCAGATCCATCTGTGGTGCCTCAAATGTCAATATTGCATTTTTTCTATGTCTGAGTGATAGTCCTTATATGTAAGTATTGTATCTTCTTTATTTAATCATATATTGAAGGACACTCCGGTTGTTTCCATGTCTTGGCCACTGTGCATAATGCTGCAGTGAACATAGATGTACATATATCTTTATGAATAAATGTTTTTTAATTTTTCAGGTAGATACTCATAAGAGGGATTGCTAGGTCATATGGTAATTCTATTCTTAATTTTTTGAGGGACCTCTATACTGTTTTTCATAGTGGCTGTACCAATTTACATTCCCACTTAGCAGCATATGAGGGACAACCTCTTGAAATGATTTTTCTTTTATTGCCAGCCAGTCTCTGCTGTAAAAGAGAGGTTATTTTTATTTTATTTTTTTTTCCTAAACCAGTTATTTGCAATGGAGATTGCTAGACCTTGTAATCTTCAACTAGGGCTTTCATGTAATGCCAGTTTAATTTAATATATGAATAGAGATCATCTCCAGATTGACTATGACATCCGTCATTGCAGTTAGTAAGTAAATAGTCAAACTGACCAGATGGTATAGACTCCAGAGGTGGCCCTTTTGCACATACCTTGAGAACTAATAAGGTTTGTTAGGTCTCTCGACACTCAGTGTGTCACCTCAGGTCAACAGCAAGAGTCCTTGTTATTGAAAACCTAAGGTTACGATGTTTCAAGGCTTTGCTTTGGATTAGAATTTGTACAGCAAACTAGAATGTAATCTAGGTGCCGCTTGTTCATGGATTTGGAACTGGAAAAATGTGAATTTCTGCCACTGTAATTGTGAATTCCTACCATTGGACTGGGGTCAAGCAAATTCCAGAATGCAGATATGTGGGCTTGTCCTTATCACTTGGAGGAACTATGGAGGTGTGTCTCCCACCATGGTTTGAGTACTCAGAGAACTATGAGAAGCATTTCGCTGAAGCTGTCCTGTAGTGTTGATTACACCACTCAAAAGTCTCAAGTTAAGGAAACAAAATTCCTTCCTGGACACTGCAACAGCTGAAATGGAGGGACCCAGACTTTCAACCCATTGCTGGTTGAAAGGTCATGTTGGTTAAACCTATAAAATGTTTTGAGGTCTAAGTCATCCTAAGCAATTTCTCAAGTTATTTTCCCCTTTCTTTTAAATTATTGTTTAATCTCTGTTCCTCCTTTTGCCTCCAAAATTCTTAAGAGAGCAGTCTTGACTGTTTTTACCCAGTCAACTTATTATTGTCTAGCGTTCATCTTTGTGACTCGACTCTCACTATTCTTGCTAATTCAAGAATTAGCAAAACCAAATGGCTTTGCTTGGTCTTTTTCCTACGTGATGACTCCGTGGACACCCTCTAATTCTAGAAACTCACTTTCCCCCTGTAACTTCTAAGGTTCTGTCCCTTGCTTTTTTCCTCCTTCCATCTCTGGCCATCTTTGTCAGTCTCCTTTGCGAGTTCTTGGTCTCCTGTGCCCACTTGAAATGCTGCTGCTTTCTCGGGCCCTGTGATTTCTGGTTAAATACACTCACCATGAGTTGGGGGACACCTGTCTTGAAGTTTCAACAACCATGTATGTACTGATGGCCTCACATCTTCATGTCTTGAGCCCTGGAATGGCACCTGTAAACATGCACTGGGTTCTCGCTCCCTGGGGTTGCATCAGCAGAGGCGTTCACTGGTCTGGGCTGTTGGAGCAGCCCCTTAAATGCTTTCCCCCAGCAGTGTCCCCTCCACCGCCCCCCCCCCAGCTGTTGCCGTCAGAAGTGAAGCAATCATCCACTCCTCTTTCCCTCCACCACACTGTCTCTCTCAAAAGCAAACCTAAATTAATAATCTGGAGCTTATTATCTAAAGCCAAATGGCATGGCAACTTAATTTAAACCAAATAACTCAAATATTTACTGTGCTTTCAGCTCATAAAGTGCCAGTCATTACAGCGTGTTTGCATTTATGTGGCACACCTATACTATCAACGCTTTTATTGTTTTAGAAGTTAGGGAACTATAAAGAAGGCACTTTTTAATCAATAAGAAAAGGCTTTGTAGTTCTGTCTTTTTTTTTTTTCAGGCGAGGCAACCCTTGGTTGACCTCACAGATTGCAAGTACCTTGTCATTTTACAATTCCTTATATTTTTTAAAATTTTTTAAAAATGTCTACAGTACCCGGTCTTCCTAGGTGGTCTCCCATCCAAGTACTAACCAGGCCCGACCGTGCTTAGCTTGTCTTTTTGATTTTTAAAATAGTCTTTGTGCCACCACTAAACTTCATATGTACTTCTATTATGACACTTGTCAAAGTTTAATGCAACATTTTATTTGATGGGTGTCTTAGTTTGGGCTTCTATAACAAAAATACTGTAGACTATGTGGCTTAAACAGCAAACACTTGTTTCTCACAGTTCTGGAGGCTAGAAATTCCAAAATCAGGGTGCTGGCAGATTAGGCATCTGGTTCATAGATGGCCATATTGTCCTGTGTCCTCACGTGGTAGAAGGGATGAGGGAGCTCCCTGGGGTCTCTTTTATAAGGCACTAATCCCATTCATGAGGGCTCCACCCTCATGACCTAATCACCTCCCTAAGGCCCCACTTCTCAATGCCATCACATTGGGGATTAGGTTTCAACTTAGGAATTTTTGGGACACAGCATTCAGTCTCTAGCAATAGGTAAAATAGTGATGATAACAGCACCTTTTAGGGTTGCTGTAAGGATGAAATGAGGTGTGTGTAATAGTGTAGTGCTTAGCACAGCATCAGTGGTAAATATCTATATATCTATATATATGTGTTTGCTGTTACTGTTACTATTATTTGTCACTCCCACTTGCTTTCAGACTCTTATTTAAGAGCATACAGGGGATGCTTTTTATTATTTCATGTGTGACACTAAGTTATAGTCCTTGATATATAATAAAGGCTCGGCAAATGTTTGAATGAAAGTTGAATTGTACTTAAAAACTGTTTCTCCATGCTATCTGAGAAAGCACATCATTTCATAAAGGAATCATCAGTCCCGTAATTGCCAACCTCAGGCTTTCTCTTTTCGATCTTACTGTCTGTTACAATTATATGAAGGCCAAATGTTTTTCAGTGTTTGGGCTGAAAAATATATTTGTGACTATTACAACAGAGACATGCCTTACTGGCACAGATGTATTTTTTAGAAGTTGGAAAAATTCAAGTTTTCAAGTGCAGAGATTTTTTAAAATGCACCAGGAGAGTTAGCTATTCCAAAAAAATCTGGTGAATCTTTTGTAGTAAAGTGAATAATAACACCTAAATATATCAGTTTTGGAAATTTAGATTTATATCTTGGGCTTTTCTTAATTGTGCAGAACATCTGCAATTTTTCTAGGTAGTACTTGGGAGGTGGTAGGCTTGAGATTGGAAGATATCACGTCATTCTCTGGCTTCATTCTTGCTTAGATGTTTGTTTGCAAAATGTGGTAGGGTTAGAATGTACCTTAAGTTCCTGTCTGATCTAGATTTCTTCAAGTGTATGTGTTCATGTTTCATTAAAAAAGCCAATTTGTGTTATCTTAAATATTCTATTATTGATAAATACTGTGAAATTCACTGTGAAAGAAGGCACAGATATTAATTTTGGAAGCTTACCAAAGTAAGCTTATATTATATCAGCCAGTTAAAAGCTGTAACTTTCTTATTAATTTTTTTTCTCAGATTTGGATGTAAGACCTAAACCTCTTTGTTTACTCCATCAACCTATCCAAGCTACTGACTATAGCCCAATACTATCTAATGTTTATCCTTTTGGGTAGGCAGATTGCCAAACATATTCTTTTGGTCCTGTCAGTGAATGTATCTTAGTGAGTCCATTGCCTATGTCCATATGATTGATTGTAAAAGGCTACTGTTTAACCAAATGGATGTCTGTAATCCCAACAAACAGATGTAGCACAATGTATTTATCTAGGCTTGCTTAGTGGTCTAGGATACAGAAATAGTGAACGTAGAAACTTGTATTCTTCCACTGTTCATAAAGAATTGGTTTTAGCTTTTTGATAATTAGAGCATACTTCTATTTTTGAATTTTTAAATAATGTTTTAAGCTTAATGATTACTTGAGAGGGGTGTTTATCACAAAGGGTTGTAATTAAATTCTTTATTAAAATTGATATAAATAGACAGCTATACTTGAGATTTGTTTTGGTATGTGTACTCATAACACTCATAGTACTAAGATTTTATTTAGGGCATCATGGAGACATGTTTATTATAATTAGATTAATGCAATGCGGACATTTATAAGGCATCATGTAATGTTTCATTTATAACTTTTCTTAATTGGAAAGAAACATCTGCATTTGAAACAGCTAAGTAGTATAGCTAAGTTTAGATTTTCATGGAAATGATAATGGGTAGTATAAGTAATTAAAGTAGAAGCTCCAGATTTCCTTGATGTCAGTTATTCCAATTGACTTAAATAACTCATGAGCTCTTAAAGCAGAGTGCAGACTCTTGGGTTTGACCGGGATTCTTACCATTGAGGTCTGCGCCATCTAGTGGAAGAGTCTTGCATACAGATAGCCTTGGCCCAGGAAAGAGAACGCTTCCTTCTCAGCCTGGGAGGTATCTGTGCAGACTTGAGAACTCCAGGCCAAGCCTGGCGATGGGGTTGGGGTTGGGCTGGGGTTGGCTAAGGATGCTTACATGAAGAGGCAATGTATATATGTGACACACTGCACAAATGTGTCCCAATTATCTGCAAAATCTCGGGTGCCTTCAGCTCTGCCCCAGGGCTCCAGAGGCACATGGAGAAGGGAAGGAAATGAAGGAAATGATGGAGCAGTGGGAAGATGCTTGGCCCCTTCCCTGGTCTTCAAGCCTTTTCTGTGGATCCCTTACAGTGTGTAGACCAGAGGCTGACAACTGGTAATCAAAGCCAGCCTCTAGGTGGATTTTATTTGGTTTCACAGTATTTAAAGACATAATTTAAAATGGCAAATTTCAAATGTAGAGAGAAGTCACATGAAAATCCAATGGGAAGATCAGCCACATTCAGTCAGCTCTCCTGCAAGGTGACCAGCCAGAGCCGCCGCGGGTGTACCTGCCTTTATTTATGTCTCTTGCCTGACCCAGGGTGCTGTCTGGGTGCGCATCCCCTGAGGGAGACCTTAGCTGACTCTAGATTGTGGTATACCTTGAGGGTGTGATGAGCTTCTGTTCCTCACTCCAGCCTCTTTCTGCTTCCCAGTCTAAAAATCAGCATTGACAACAAATATCAACCTATAAAAACAGGAAAAAAAAAAATGAAAGTGTGTTCATCATGACCCTGATATTTATAGATTTTTTTTTTCATTGTTTAAATGTTTACCATGTTCATGGAAAGCGCTTACTTTTTCCATTTTCTCTTATTTCCCTTTATTTATTGCTGGGATAAGCAATGTTTGTTTTCATTTCATTTCACTACAGTGTGGCCAGAAGATAAAGTTATTTTAAGCAAAGTACCTCCACCGTAAATAAAGTTTTCTAAACTTTTCATAGAACCTAGATAAAAAATTTTCTAAAAAAGATTGAATTCATAAATATTATTTTGATTATCAATGCATGTTTTTATTTTAAACTATGTTGTTTTCATTTATGTCCAATTAGTCTAGAGTACTAATAGAGTGGATAGCAGTTTTATTTGCAAGGGTTTCTTAAATTGTATAAGAATTATAAAATTTTTTTTTTCTTTTTTTTCACAAAATTCTGCCAGCGAGTTGAAAATGGTGACTTCAACTGGATTGTTCCAGGAAAATTTTTAGCATTTAGTGGACCACATCCAAAAAGCAAAATTGAAAATGGTAGGTTTTTCTTTACTTTGCAATCCAAAAATTTATTTCAGTTGATCTTCTTTAATATCTTAATTTCTTCAGATGATCCTTTCTTTTCATAATATTCTCCAAAGAATATTTATTAAATAAAAAATTGAATAGTAGTAATTAGTGTGTTAAATATTATGCTTTAGTAGGCGGAGCGATAATTACTGTTTTAAAACCAACGATACTTAGGTTGCCATGAATAGGATGCTCACTTTACCTGACCTAGTGATCAAAGAAGAATCCGAAAAACTAACTGCTCAGACCAATAAGCAGATTGCTGAATTCTGTCAGTGATTCTTAGGTTTAATTGGTAGTGGAGTACTATACATCAAGGTATTCTTTGGGGGAACACCATGTTGAAGAATGATGATGATGATGATGATCCTTTATTGAGTACTTACTGTGTGCTAGTTACTAGCTAATCACAGTGTTATCTCATTTAATGCACACCCAACCCTGTGAGGTGTAGGTACTATTATCTCCATTTTATGCAGAAGTAAATTGAGGCTTATCAGTAGGGAATTTGTCCCAGGTCACAAAGTAGTAGTCAGAACTGGTACTCCACCCCAGAGCTGGGCTCCTAAACATGGCCACTACACTGATCTGTTTAGTTCCCTCATGACAACTAGGAATGACTTGGTACTGAAGTAATTAAATTTGCAGTATATGTATAGCTGGGGCCATACACATTCAGGAAGAAAGATAAAAGAGAACAAAAACTAAACCCTCTTGAATGAAACATGATCAGCTATGTGTTTTCCCATTAACATTTATTTTCTACTTATTTATTTTTTCATCTAATATTCCCTAGAAGACAAATAATGACAGTCACCAAAGGTTTAAGAATAATTTAGAGGAGAAGTACACTAATTTTTTAAAAATCACCCAAGAACATAATAGCTCCCTTTTTTTGCTATCTGGTCATAGACCTGGAATATCAATCCTCGGAGAGAATGTAATTTGAAACCCGTCATCTAGATTTATTCTTCCATCATTATCACCACAAGTATTTATTCTGAAATCTAGTTTCATTGTATATTGTTATCCATGCATTTAGATTTGATTTTTAGTTTGCGTTTTCACACACGTGCTTATCATTTCATACCAATGATGTATCTACCAGGGAGGGAACCCTGCTTGAGTCATGTTCCCTCTGGGGCTGGGTGATCTTTGACAGTTAGGCTAACAAACGGGAGCCTCTATTGAAGCCAGAATTAGATCTTTGCATTCAGGAATTTGCTAATGAATTTTTTTTGCTCCAGACATTGATTGATTAACTGCTGTCCCGTGGAATTGTTAGCAATAACACATTGGGTGCCTGAGGAAACTGCATTCTGACAGTTGGTCTTTCAGACAGGATTGATTAAATCCACCTTTGGCCTTCAGTGCAAAATGATCTGACTCAAACCCAGAAAAGCTTAGCAGGTGTGTGGTTTCAGGGTGGCTTTGCTGTTGGGTGTTCATTTGGTGAAGTTGAAAGAATGTTGCTGTTTAGGATTCATGTGTTTTATGAAATTTTCTTAAAGAGAAGATGAGGTGTAATTTAAAAAATTATTTTAAATATTTTTATAGAGGTAATATATGATTTTTTTTCAAAAGAGAAAATGCAGATGAACTAACAAAAAAGGATAAGTATGACTTATAATTCTACCCAAGTTTTCTAGGTTTACTAGTTAGTGGTGGGATTATTTGGGGATTTTAATTTTCTTTCCTTCTGCTTCTCTTTATTTTTTACTTGCACACATTTTTTTCCCTCTCAATGAATACACATACGCACACACACTTATAAAAATATTCCTTTTTTTTTTTTTTACAAGCCCGAATCAACAATTACTGTCTTGTAGCAGCTTTTTTCACTTAACATATCACAGAGTTCTTTCATGGCAGTAAATGTGGATCTTCATTATAATTTTCCATGACTGCATTGTTCAATGACTGTGCTATATCCTATTAATCAATCAGTTATTTTTTGATGAGATCTAACGTTTAAAAACTGTTGTGGTTGGCATACATGTTCATACTCCTTTTGCAGCTCTGGTTTCTTCTCTGAAATCTTAGAAGTAGAATTGTTAGATAAAAGGATGTGAATATTTTGTGTGAGAATTTTTGTCAAAAACCTTTAAACATTCTTTTTGGTCCCATACTGCAATATATAGAGAAATAATTATAGCCATCATTGCTTACATGCCAGAAGTGGTACTAAGCTTTTTGTGTACACATCATCTAATAATCAAAGCCAGCCTCTGGAGTAGGTGGTACTGCTAACACAGAAAAGAAGAGGGATCTTACAGGAGTTACCTGATTTGCCCAGGTTCACACAGCTGGAATGCAGCAGCATGCAGATTCAAACACAGGTCTCTTTGATTCTAAATTCTGTGTTTTTAAAATTTTTATTACAGAGGAAGTACCTGCCCACTACAGAAAATGTAAGCAATATAGATAAAGTCACTTGTAATTATATATTCTAGAGATAACCACTGTTAAGGTATTGCTCTATATATGCATTTTTTCCCTATGCATTGTGCCCTCTCATCTTGAGAAAAAAAGGTCTGAAAGTGCAGCTTACCTAGTATTTGTTGAATTTTATGATGTCTAGAACAATTTCATTAAGGCCGTCATTGGTAAAATACTGATATTTTACTGGAATTCCCCTTTTAAGATCTGATATTCACTAGAAGCTTCATCATGTTTTCTGTGAAGGGCTTTAACTTTGTAAATCCTTTTTGAACTTCAAATAATTTTGCGATGGAATTAATAAAATTGATCCAATTAAAGCAAAATATTGGTGTACTTTTTTTTTTTTTTGAATTTAGAAACATTGTTTCCTGAGGAGGCGGAAAGTTATTTTAGGGGTTTGTTAGTAGAAAAGGTAGACTTCTAAGGAGTTAACACTCAAATAGCTGTTGCTAGGATGTAGCAAAAAGAGGTGCTAAACTCTTGGGATCTGGGCAGAATGCCGTGAGTCTTAAGTGTGTGTCTTGTCAACAGAGAGCCACCAGGAGTTTTTGTCAGCCATCTTGGTTCCCATTGTTTTGACAGTGGAGAAGAGAAGAGCTCTATCTTTTTTTTGGTTAAACAGGTTTGAATTGATAAATGAATAATACAGCAGTAGAATGAAACACATTGGATTTAAAAATTTCCAAAAAAGCCCCTAAACTCCCAGGTAGCAAAGCCCTTCTCATCTCTATTTTAGAAAGAAAGGAAGGAAGGAAAGAATGAAGGAAGGAAGGATGGAAGGAAGAAAGGGGAAAGGGAGAGGGAGAGGGAGAGAGAGAGAAAGGAGCACAAAGATAGCTTGAGACAGGGAATCCCAACAATTTGAAGTGTCAGCCTTCTAATGAGAGAAGCCGGGTGCGGAGCGACTGGACTGGTTGAAGCTGGTTCTACCTTTTACGGGCTGCGTAAACTTGAGTGAGCTCATTGAACTTCTCTGGGCATCATTTTCCTCATATATCAGATGGAGGAAATAGGAAGCACATTTCAGGCATCTAGTGAGGATTAGAGCTATTGTATGAAGTGCCTTTCACAGTGTCAGGCACACAGTAGGTGTTTATTAGATATTCTTTACATTTTCATCATGAATGAACCTAATATTGTATTGCTTCCTATCTTTGCTTACCCATTTTTCAGTTTTAACTTTTATTAATGACTGCGTGGTCCAGCCATTCGACTCTGCTGTTTTCCAGTTTTCTAACTTTAAATGAGGAGTTGGGAAGAGATGAATTTTTAAATCTTTTAGCCCTGAAATTCTTTTTCTGGGTTTGGTCAGCTCCAGGGTTCTACCTGTGTTTTGCTGATGCCAGGACACCATCTAGTGGCCAGATGGAGTAAGGGTCGATGAGTGCTCCACCAGCCCCGTGCACACTGCTGAAACCAGGGCCCCATCAAAAGCATCCCAATGCATCAATAACACCCACAAAAAATTTAGAGGTCATAGGATATTGTCATTGCTTGTTGGTTATAACTCATTTGAAACACTTTTGGGGATTTTAAAGAAACCTGCTTGCCAACTGTAGGAAGTGCAGCTCTACATGTTCATATAACATCCCTTTTTTGGATACCTAAAAATTAGAATCAAGTTGCATCTTACCTGAAATCAGCATCAGCACAGGCCCTGGAATTGACTGCCAGGGTTCAAATGCTGCCTCTGTCTCTTACTAGCTGTGTTCATGAGCCGTTTTGCTTTCCAGGCATTAGTAATGCGGGTAATTGCAAGGTTTAATGAGACAATTCACATGAAGCACTAAATGTAGTGCCCAGTACATAGTAGGTGCTCTGTAAGTGTTAGGTGTGATTATTATCATTATTGTTATTATTTCGATGTCCTATTGCCATATTTGGATAACTGTCCAGTGTTATTTTCTCAAAAGATATGCATAGTTTCTCTTAATAGTTGGTTTAAGTATATTAACTGTAATGCCATTTGCTCCTGATGGAACTTCATATGTGAAAAGGGAGGTTCGTACAGTTTGGCTAGAGGAGGGGAAGGGACAGACACCAAACCAACCATTAGCACGCTGGGGTACAGGTGCTGTCATGCAGGTAGGTGCCAGGTGTGCTAGGAACCCAGGCAGCGCTTGTCAGCCTGCCACTCCGAGGGAAGGCTTCCCAGGCATCCGTGAGCCCTCTCTGTCCCATTGTTTGCATGGTGGAAAGCTCTCGTTTCCTTCTGTCAACCACAGTCCCCCTTAGGCTGGGAAATAATTTGGGCAAATAAACCAATTAGGAACAGAGTTGATTTTCCCAAGTTGAAAAATATCTGTTTTCTCTAAAGATGTGTATATCAGTCACTGTTTCTACATAGAAGACTGTAAATATGCTCTGCATTTCCTGCTTGCTTGAAAGTGAGAATCGTGAAACTGGGCTGTGGATAGACAGGCCTGCCTTCCAGTTCCGCCTCCGTCCATTGCGTGACCTTGGCCCAGTGTACCAGTCCGGGCTCTTGGTTGGAGGCAGCAGAACTAATTCTGGCAAATGAAGGCCAAAAGGCGTTTATTGGAATTATGTTGGCAAGCTCACAGCCTCCCAAGGAAGGCTGGAGAACGAGCTTAGAAAATGAACAGGATCCAAGGGGGAAAACGTAACAGCTGGGGCCTGGCGGGAACTGACCAAACTACGGCAAACGAGGCATTTAATGCGAGGCATTTGTTGCGAGAAGTAAAAAGCCAAAGGGCAACACCGAAGACACCAGAACACTGCAGAGGAAACGGCTACCGCCTTTAAGGCTCGAGGCGGGCAGAAGGGGAAAGGGGGGTTAGCAGAGCCCGGGGGCGTGGAGGGGGCTCCGAAGGGCAGGCCCAGAGCTGGGGTTTCCATTCGGGGACAAGCCGCGAACGCCATGGGTCGGGGCCTCGGGCTGGTGCTGGGAATGCCAACGAAGTGTTGTTGTGGTGGTCGGGGGGCGCCCCTGAGGTCCGAACCGTACAGGTTGAGGTTTCGAACCTTCGTGAACTATTCCCAGTACCTGGAGGTTTTCCCACGCGCGCTGTGTTTTGCAGCTCCTCAGACTGCGGCTTCTGGGGACGTGCGGCGACCTCCGCCCTCGTGACACGCGCTCCGCGGGTCCCGTCAACGTCCCCGGGCCCTGTGACACGAGACTGGGCCTTTTGCTTACAGCTCCTCCTTGCCTTTAGGTTATCCGCTTCACGCCCCCGAAGCCTACTTCCCTTATTTCAAAAAGCATAATGTGATGGCCATCGTGAGGCTGAACAAGAAGATCTACGAGGCGAAGCGCTTCACGGACGCCGGCTTCGAGCACTACGACCTCTTCTTCATCGACGGCAGCACCCCCAGCGACACCATCGTGCGGCGGTTCCTGAACATCTGCGAGAACACGGAAGGGGCCATCGCCGTTCACTGCAAAGGTGCCAGCTGGGCTCCGGGTTTCCAGGGGCAGGAGCCAAAACCCGCCAGGCTTTCAGACAAACCAGCTAGTGTCTTAGGGGAAAAAATGGGATTTTGGTGTCGTAGTTTCAGAAGAATGGAACACAAACCTATTTAAACAAGCCCTTCCTAGTGTCCTTCTGGACGTACCAAGTTCAGGCTTGCTGCCACCAGGCACCTCCACGAGGGGACATGACAGCAGCGGTGCCTGAGGGCTGTCGGGAACACCTTTATTTATTATTATTATTTTTGGACTTTATTCAGTGATTCACAAATCGGGCAGCATCCCATCTAGCACTTAGAAAGGAACCCCCAGGAGCTGTGCCAAATGGAGGCTTTTATAAGCAGAAGGGGAAAAAGAGTGGGTTCAGGCAAGGTCACCTCTTTCAAGAGACGAACCTGTAGAGAATTTTTATAACAATTTATTTGAGCCAAACAGAGGATGTACCTGGAAGCCAGATCTCAACAGACGGAGAAAAACACTTCCAGGAATATCTTTAAATAAGTACGTTTGTCAAAAGGCGAAGGTTATCAGTTCCCCTGTCTTTTTTCCTACCAGAATTGCCCATGTCCTTTCCATCCTCTACCTCCTTGATATTTAATGCTCTCATGTTCTGACCCAGCTATCTGCATCCCCATTTCACCCTCTGCTCCTCCCTCCCCCTACTAGTCTTGCATCATGGACAGAGCGTCTTCCCTGCCGGTCGCTGGGGCACGGCAGCCTACTGGGCTCATCGGCTAGCTTGCTTGCCTCTGAATGAACTGAAGGACTTGGTTATGTAAACGAATCTCTGGGTCCTTTGGGGCAGGGGACCTTCAGATGGTAAGAGGCATAAGGTTGCTAGATTTAGCAAATAAAAATACAGGATGCTCAGTTAAATTTGGACTTTGGATAGACGATGAGTACTTTTTAGTATAAGTATGTCTCAAATATGGATGGCATGGAACATACATTCTGTGTTTTATCTGGCAACCTTGTGTCAGCTGCTCAGAAAACGAGAAAGAACATTTGCTCTAAACCTACCTGTTAGACTTTGAAGAGGCTCAAATTCCATTGTAGATTTTCCAAGAATTTTACTGAGGTCTTTGAGTTCAGTGAGAAGAAGAATCACTTTGGCCACCTTGAGATGGAGCCTCTAGTTCTTCATTTGCAGCTTTTCATAATGCCACTGGGTGATGCTGTTCTCGTGGTTTTGAGTCAGAACTGGTGTGGAGTTTTATGCTATTGTCTAGTAGGTGTTGGAGATTGTACTGTTCTTTTAAGGTGCCTGGTGCTGCTGTAACTGACTTATTCAGACAAGCACAGCTTTGGTTCTGACAGTAATTAAAATACCATTTTGTAGGTCTTTGTTTCTATGTTTAAGATTTGAGTAGGTGGAGGTACTTTGCTGAACATGTGAGAGCTATGGGAAGCTGCATTTTGCCAGAGACCCAGAGGGATGGAAATGAGCTGCACGTGGCCCCAATTTAGACGCGGGCTCCTTATGTCAGGCTCATGCACACTGACATAGTCCATCCCCTCCTCTTCCCTGTTTCTTAACAGGATGGGGCCCTGACTGGCAGGACCTCCTGTCTCTGTGGGGGGGGGGGTGGAGGGGAGAGGGGAGGGAAGAGTGGAGAAGCTGGTGGATCTGTTAGGAGGTCTCGTCACTCATTGCAGACAGCTGCTTTTAGTTTTCTAATCAGGTCTCAGCGGGGGTGGCGGCGAGCTGGCTTAACCCAGGTGTGGTCCGTTTGCACACTAACTTTGGCTTTCTCTCTCACTTTATTAAAGATTGTCCAGGCCCAAGAAAAAGCCTGCATTTCACATATTTCAAATATCAGTGGAATTTGAGATCTAATGGCAATATGGCAGCTCCTGTGTTTAGTAGGAGATATTCATATGCAGTCTTTCAAATTTTATTTTTGTGTCATGAAAATCAGTATTTTTCCTGGGACTCATTTGGCCTTATTTCTGAGTCAGTTTTATGATTTCCAGGTCATAGTTTATCTGTGTGTCATGTCTTGGATTGAGAAATTCAAGAGAGAAGAAATGCAAAGCTTTCATTAAAACTCAGCATCTCTCTTGATAGCCTTCCTCACCTAACAGACATTGTGAAAATATGACATTCTGCTGTTAAATATTTTCATTACAGGTATTCTCTGTATTATATCCTTGACCTGTGAATGTTGACGTTTTGAGAATTACATATCGGTATAGTTAGTACATTCCACTCTCGACGTGGCTTCTTCTTTATAGGAGTTCCGTTCAGCTAGTCTTCGGGTGGTTCTCAAAGGCGAATGTTCTATAATTTAGTTGTAGTTGTGATGTGGTCGTGGGAGGAGGCGAACACCGCGTTTCCATCTTATTGAAAGTCTTAAAATCAGAACCTTTTTAACATTGAGGTCAGTTCTTATATAGATAGGTCACATTTACAGGTGGCGTCATCTTTCTAAGAGTGTTATTTCATTTGCTTCCACTTGTGCATTTTTAGGATTCTTTTGTAAGGAGTATACCTTCAGTTTAATTACAGATATATTGCTTTTAATAGCGTACTTATCTGCTATAGGCCTGTTAATTATTTTGACATCTGCCCTAATTAAGTCAGCTTAATTTTCTGGGAATTCAAGCAGCACTGAGCATTTTAATTGAACTACAAGAAGGAGGGAGAGAGAATCTTATTCTATGTCAAATGAACTTTGATGGCTGCTGGAAAGAGCATAACATACCATTCTCACCAACATTCAATAAAAAGTACTATGTGGAAAGACAAACTAGAAACTAGTTTGCTGGGAATGTGTCAAATCTTATGTGAATTCTTGAAATTTTATAGCACAAACAATAATTTAAAAAGTGGCAACATTGTATATTCTGGTGTGTGATTATTGATGTTTTATAGAGATTTTAGAAAACGCCTGGAAATGTAAGGCAATTGGCGTTTAACTTGGTATAAATAGAATACTTTTCAGCTTCTGTCTTGCTGTGCCAGGGAACCCTTTAATTAAGAACGCTTTAACAAATTTGTTAAAACTTGGCGAAACATTCCTATTTTGTTCAATTGTGGTAAGAGCCTTTAACTGTTATTGAGTGTGAAGTAGGTTCTTTTTATAGATCTAAATTATAGACTCTTTCTAAAAGGGGGAAGCAACTTTAGTTTCAGAGAAATTTGAAAATTTTCTGTAGCACCTTTTTTTTTTCTTGGTTGTGAGTGTGTGTGACTAGGAGCCTGAGGGAACCCAACTGCCCCTCGCACAAGGAGGGGAGTGGTGAGAGGTAGTGTCACCATAAAGGCCACCTTCTCTCCAGACAGACCCACACTGGGGACATGAAGGAGGACTCTGGACTTTAACTGGGTCCTGCTGCAGGCCGTCCAGCTGTGTTTTATCAGCGTGATTGCTTACAGTCCCGTCAGATGTCTGGGGAGTGAATAACTCTGCAGAAATGGAAAATATCTGCTCAGGGCAGAAGCAGAAAAAAACATGACTCTTAACTCTTATGTTAAAGGAAGAGCCCCACTGAGGGCCATAATTAAACTTTACTTTTTTCTAAAGAATGTTGGCATTTGATCTGGGACAAAAGGTACTTCAGATGAAAAGAGGCCACCACTTCTCCACTCACATCTCATCTAATTAAACAATGTAAACATAATTTTTCAAAAAGGAAAGATTAATGGGAAGAGACTGCCAGACATCTATAAACTCAAGTTGTAATTTCATTTGCATTTTCCATAAATATTCTCAATCCCAGGTGATACTGCTTCCAAGGAGGCAAAACTATTTTTTATGGGGTAAAAAACCATTTCTGTATAAAGCGCAGATTTACATACAGCACATAAACAGATATGCAACATATCTGTGGTGGTGAAATTTCATGGGGGACAAGAAAAAAAAAGAAGCTCTTAGAGGAGAAACAATAATGAAGAAAAGGTTGAAAAATACTGACTTAGAGATATAGCTCTTTTACATTTTCACATTTATGAAACTAGGTTGGATCTTAAAATTAATGGCACATCATAGTTTAATTTTTCTTACTTAGTGGAACTTAATGGTGTAATTACACCATTAGATGACATGACAGTATGTTAGATTTGCTGAAATCCAGTATATTTGCAGGTACTGGGGAGATAGAGAAGATTCTCTTTGTTATTTGACTAGAGAAGGCTGACAAAAGGACCCCTCCTTTTGAGGGAAAGATTCTTAAACATATCAAAAACGAAGCCATCAATTTTCCCTTACTTCTTTTTCTAACTAAATATTTCTGGGCATGAAATTGACGTTGTAACAGTATTCAGGCCAGAAATACCGGCCATCTATTAACTTTCCCTGTGACCCAATCAAAATGTCTTTCTAATTCAGTTCTTCCTTTGTATTACTGCTGTGCGCCCCGTCTGTGCCTTTTTCAGCCACCCTTGCTCTCCCGCCCCAGCCTGCCAGCTCGCCTCTCAGGCGTCCCTCTCTGTCCTTTCCAGTTCAGCCGCGTGCTGCTGCCAGATCCGTCTGCTTTCCTCATGTCACTGTCTTGCCCCTCAGAATGTATCGTAGCTTCATTCCGCCCTTCCCATTAAAGAAAAATAGAGATTTTTAGGTGATAGCAGTTGTGTGTTTATTTAGCTATTGATGATATCATGAATTCCATAATACTTTTTCATTGAGTCGAGCTTTGTTCATCAAAGCACCATCTACATACATCTGAGGAGTGATAACATGTAGGCAAGAGATGTGGCTTGATCAGTGCTCGGAACATTGTACATCTGGATCTGGGGACTCCTGACAATACCTCAGTCATCCGCGGTGCCTTCGGCCCACAGATCGTTAACCTACTTGACTTGGGGCAGCTGTTTACTCTGGCCCCTCCACGCCCAGGCAGCCTTATTTTCCACTCAATACACAACATGTTCTGCGGGTTGGCTAGACTTCCACTCATTAGACATTTTGCCAAAACTGTTCAGTGACCTTCCTTTTCTTGAGTCTGTTAAAGTCTTTGTCATCGATTACACAATCTTTGAAGACACCAGCAGCTCTTACATCCTGCTTTCTCTGAGAGCTCAGTTTCAGTTTAAACCTAATATCTTTGCTTACTGTTCCTTCGCTAAAATTCTTGTCTACAACTACTTTGATAATGCGTCATCGTCAAGGGTTACATCCTACATTTTCTTGTATCCTTATCCTCTGAGTAGAGCCCTGTCCTACGTATGTGGTAGGCAATGAATAAACATTTGACTAGCTGAATCTAAAGTTTAAAAACAAAGACGGAGCCACTTTATCTTTCTATTTAAAAAAGTGAACATGATAGGAACAGATTTTAAGTAACAGAAAAATAACTCAGCGTAGTGCCTCGCTCATGATGGTACTTAACAAATAAAAAGCGATAGTACTGCGTTAATTTCAAGAAGCCAGATATGGAAAGATTTAGAAAATGCTTATAAATAAGCCTCATCGGCTCAGCACTGTGAACCTGTGAGGGCAGGCATCCCACTTGTCTTCACATTTCTATCCCCGGCATCTATCACACACAGTCAGTCTCCGTCAGTGCTTGTAGGATGAGCCAAGAGTGGAAGGAATTCTGGGATGAGAATTAGGACACCTGGAGCATTTTAGCCCTGAATTCCATATTCACTTGTTACGCAAATGTATCTTTGGACTTCAGTTGTTCTGGTATATGAACAACCACCACTATATTCGAGAACCTATAGCTTGATCAACTTTTTGAATATCTTTAGAAAAGGAGGAAACCAGTGTATGTATATTTTTAAAATTGGCTAAAATTTAAAGTCCTATCACTTTTATTTCTTTGGAGAGAGGGAAAAAAATATAACAATTTATAAAAATACTTTAAAGAAATCACAATAACCAATACTTCTTTGAAAATAATTTCTAATTTTACTTCATCTTAAATAACAGAGATTGGGTTCAACACAAAGAATATATGCTGACCAAAAAAGTTATTAAAAATGAAGAGCCTCAGGAAATGAAACTTGAGTATTTCTGTATGCTTGGTTCTCTCTCAGTGGACTGTGTGCTCTCGCGAGAGCGGGGCCACGTCTGTTTTATTCATCACTGCATCCCCAGCTCCTAGCAGAGTACCTGGCAGGTAGTGGGTGCTCCAGCAGTACCTATTGATGGAAATAATGACATCCTGATCACTCAGTGAGTTGAGTAGAGATTAGGGTGACCATCTGATAGAGAAAGTATTGAAACAGTTGTGGGTTAGGCCATTAATGGGGCTTGATGATGGCTATGGTGTCTTCTAACTCTGATTCTGATTTCTTATTCCAAAAATGTTAACAAAAACACTTAAATAGATTAAAAAAAAAAAAAAAAAGACCATAATAATATAATCAGTTATACTACTGACTCAGGGGTCATACATACAAACTGTCAACTATAGATTCATCTCAGCCTGGGCTGGGACCAAGGACAGGGAGCATGGAGACATGTGACAGGTGATATTTTATATATTTGTCATGGGACCAGCATTGCTTTAACAAATTCAAAATGACAATCATTCCCAAAGGCCCTCAGGGATTGAACTTGATAGTTTTTCCAGACCTTTGGTCTGATTTTTATAGTTTCTTATATATGTTTATTTTTACCATATAATCTATTTTAAACGATTTCTTGAATTAGAATTATCTTTTTAATCCTACGTCATGTAAAAAGCATTACATTATTGTCTGGGCTTCAAAATCTTGCGTTATACTTTGCACCATTGCAGTTTCTGGGCAGGGTGGGATTTCAGTGGTTTTTTTTGTGGGCATATTTACTGTATTTTGTATTTCTTGTTCTGTGTCCTTCTCTTACAGCTGGTCTTGGAAGAACAGGGACGTTGATAGCCTGTTATGTCATGAAACACTACAGGTTTACACATGCTGAAATAATTGCTTGGATCAGGATATGCCGGCCTGGCTCCATTATAGGACCCCAGCAGCACTTCCTGGAAGAGTAAGTGTATTGTCTTCATTATCGAATTATGCACATCCTGGTTCCTGATCCTTTCTACCTCTTGTTCCCCTGCTCGTGGACTTTGCCAAGCCTGCGGTTAGAAAATGGCTGCCTCGTTAGAGAAGTCAGTGCCTCTGATGGAATATTGTCGATTTGACAGCTCACGCATTCTAACTTCATACCTTTTATATCTCTTAGATCAGGGGAGAGTGAGAAGAAAATCACAGAGCGATCTCTGCCTACCTTTTTTCTGTCATTTCTATGTGTGATCTGGCTACAGTGCAATTTTCTTATGTCATCCCACTTGGCACTTTTCATGCTTTTCTTTTGTTTGCATGTCTAAAAGCAGAATGGGGGAAAAAAAAACAACCACAACTCAGGTCAGTGATTTCAGTGAGGTTGCTGCTCTCCTGACAACTAACTCAACTGCTAGTGTAGCAGCAACTTAGGAGTTACCAAGGAAGAACAGTGAAAGCTGGGTTTTAGTTCTGGCCCTGCCACTAACTGGCTTTATGGCTGTTATTTAGAAGAATACTTATACATTCCTTCCTTCATTCACATACTCATTCATTAACTATTTGTCAGACCTCAGTCCACAAGGGAGAGAGAGTTAACCTGTAAGGGCACAACCTTTTCTGGTTTCCCCTTAAAATTGTAGAAATTGCAAGGTAAGGAGACGTAGCTGAGAAAACCACTGGTCAGTTTCACCTAATTTTTCTTAGGGCATCAGATACCACAACCCTGCACTTCATGCCTGCACATCCCTCCTTCCTATCTCCCTGCTATGCTGCTTCTCTGCCATATCTCAAAATAGTAATAGAAGAAATTAGGGTTATGAGGCAAAAGCACTCTAAGTTGTAAAGAAAGGTGTTTTTTGTTTATAGACACTTAAGCTATAACATTTAGGATATTTCCTTAGGCAGGAATCAGTACTGTAGTTCCAAGTATTTGTCTGTGAAAACTGAGGTGCCAGAATGAATTCCTTGTGTAACTGAAGTATTAAAGTCAGTTGTCACTAATGCCTAGGTTAGAACCTTCCTGAAGGCAAGTTCTTTGTCTGAAGTGCTATACCGTCTATATTTTGCAATATTGCTTATAGAGCTGGCATGGAAAATGTCTGTAGTCCTCACAGACTTCCCCAGACTTTTTGATTGCCTACTTCCAGGCAGCGGTCTGTGGCCTAACCTGCTTCGTGCCTCTGAGTGGCACCAGAGGTAGTGTCTTGCTCTACTTGACTGTGAACCCTTCTTTTGTTCTCTCCTACTCCTATTTTTTTTCCTTTCCAAGCCTGTGTCTTGACAAACCCTATGGCCGAGGACATGGCAGAAGACATTGGTGCCATCCATTCATCCAGTAGATATTTCTTAGGTGCACACTCTATCAGGCAATGCTCTTGGTCCTGGGATTGCAGCAGTGACCATGACAGACAAGGTCCTTTACTCCCAGGGTGCTGATGTTTCTGGTAGAAGGAACACACCATAAACAAGTATGTAAGTTTATGTGTGAGACGATTTCTGAGGGTGACATGACCATAGAGACTAGCAGCAGGGGAGGCAATGACCGGTTGGGATGGGGAGAGCCCTTTAGATTGAGTGGTCAAGGAAGGCTTCTTTAAAGAGAGTAGGACCTTGTGGGTGAGAAGACCGGTGCTGTCAAAGTCTGGGTCATGTCCCAGGCAGGGGGCACACAGAGGTCCTGAGATGGGGAAAAGCACGCCATTTTTGAAGCCCAGGAAGAAGGCCAGTGTAGGTGAAATACAATGAGCCTGGGGTTGGGTGATGTGAGAGGCAGTGGGCTCAATAAATTGTCACAGAGTGAAGATACCCAGATCAGGAAATAGAACCTCTACCAGTACCCAGAAGCCCCACTCTGCTTCTTCCATTGGCTATCCAGTTCTAATACCCAACTAACCATTATTCTTACTTCTAACACCATAGATGAGCTTGGCTTGATTTTAAACCTTATATAAGTGGAACCAGACATTAAGTGTGTCTCAACATGATCTTTATTGGTATGTGTAGCAATAGTATGTTGTAGAGAATATATTATGTCTATAATATATTCTAGAGAATACTGTTAATAGGAAAATGTATAAATTACATAGTTTCTCTGATAAAAATAGGTGTTGTACAGAAAAGTTAAGTAAGAAAGAATAGGGGATGCTAGAGGAAGCAGTTTTAAATAGGGTGGTAGTTGTGGAGCTCCCGGAAAAGACTTTTGAGCAACGCTCTTGAGGAAGCGAGAGAATAAACCACTTGGATATTTTGGAGAAGAGTGTTTCACACTGAGGGAGCAAATGCTGAGGCTCTGGGTGTGAATGTTCTGAGGAGGACAATGGGCGGTGAGGCCAGTGGGTAAAGGGGGCTGGATCACTCCTCCTAGGCCTTTGTAGGAGATGAAAAGTCAACAGAGGGTTTTGAGCAGAGAAGTGATGTGATCTGACTATAATGCACGCACACGCACACGCACACGCACAGTTTTTTTAAATTAAAAATTTTGAGATAATTGTAGATTAATACGCTGTTGTAGAAATAATAGAGAATGCTCCTGTCGTACCCCTTACCTACTTGCCCCTAAGGCTAACATCTTGAAAAACTATGGTAAAATATCAAAATCAGGATATTGATATTGATACAGTTAAGACAGGGAACAGATCCGTCATCCCAAGAAACCCTCACATTGCCTTTTTATAGCCATACTTCCTTCCTGCCCTTCTCCCCTCCTTAACGCCTGACAACTGCTGATCTGTTTTCCCTCAATATATTATGTCATTTCAAGAGTGTTAACATGTATGGAGTCATAGAGCATATAACCTTTTGGACTATTTCATACCTTTTGGTATACCTACCTACTAGATATATACCTGTGATTGGAACATTTAGCTAGAGCAGGTATTACTAAAGAGTTTTCTAAAGTAGGTATGCCAGCTTACATTCCCATCAGCAGTGTGTGGGAACTCCGGTTTCTTCACATACTGAAAAATACTTGGAATTGTCAGTCTTTTAAAGTCAAGCCATTATATTTTGTTCGTAGTGGAAATTTGCTTTGAAATGGATGTTGGACTTCTGACTCCAGAACTGCACAGAAGTAAATATGTATTCTTCTAAGCCACTACATCTGTGGTATTTTGTTACAGCAGCTTTGTGTAGATAGGAAACTAATACAACATCTGTGTAGATATTGTCTGTTTGTGTAGAGGATCAGTGAATTTAATATGCGCAGTAAGATCCACAGCTCATAATGTGGACATAGGTGTTCTGAACTTCTCTTCTTCATCATATTTCTACCTTGGAGTGTTTGAAATAGAAGAGTCCTATGATCCACATGTTATTTAAGGAAGATTGGGCTGTGAAAATAAATCAGAAAATGGGAGATTGGAGTCAGAGAGGCTAAAAAAGAGACAACCGTACTGTCATCTGAAAAAGGATGGAGACGTGTCCCAGGGGCTAGAAGTTGGACTGAAGAGTCAGACACTGCAGGAAATAAATTTCAGGCTTTGAAGGCTGGCTAACGATATGAGAGATGAAGAGACTGACGTGAATGATGACGCAAAGGCATGAATAAGTAACATGTTCATCGGGAGAGAAAGAAGAGGATTAAAAAGCTTTCGGATAGGTTTTCATCTATCAAAATGACTGAACAAGTAAGAGGGATTGCATTCCTTCAAGGTGAGCAATCCAATTAGTGCTCTTTAGGTAATGTTAATTCCGAATATATGACTTTAGAAAATCTGGTTTGTCACATCCTGCTAGTCCTTGAACACCAAAATATGTCCAGGTTTTTTGATTTCTATGACTTGAAGAAACCTTCCTCTGATGTCACCAGTAGTAAGAGATGTTTATTAACATTCTTGTGAGTTGATGATGTATTGGCAGACCTCTCCTTTGTTACAGTCTGAAATTTTATATTTAATTTTTTCTAGGATAGAAATAAAAATGTTTGCAAAGTAACCATCAAGTGTTTTTCGACTACTTAAAGCTGTTGTTAAGCTAAAATACCATGTTGAGCCTGAAATATGTCTTCTACCATACATCCTCAAAGTTCTCAAAATGGTGCTCAAACCCATCTCTTTCATTACTGAGCCAAATCTTAACTCATCCTTCTCAAAGACAGCCTGTAGAAGTTTGAAGATGGGATCAGGCTTCTTTTATGATTTGTTTGGTTCTATTTATTGGAGCCTCACTGTGTGGCACTATGCTGACCTCTGGATCATGATCCATTAAAGCTTTCATTCGTTATAAGGATATCCTTGAGGAACTGGTAGTGGGTTCCCAATGGAGCTTTCAGCTCTCAGAGATGCTTTACTTATGGGGCCCAATATCATGTTGTCATTTTTATTTTTAAATTTTCTCCTGACACAGAGAAAACTCACATCCAGCCTAAATCGGGACCCTGCGTGGGGTTATATCTTTGCAGAGTAGAGTTTTCACTTTGAATGAAGTTATCTTTAAAGAAGTAACAATATTGTGGCTAAACTTTCATTTCTAAATCTGCGAATCAGAAATTCTTCCATATTGCTTACTTTCATCAGCATTCAGTTGGACACTTTCAGTTATCTGCAGTGCTTCTCAAATATCGCAGTGCCTAAGGATCATTTGGGCATCTTGTTAAGAGCAGCTTGTGATCCAGTAGGTCATGAGTGGGCCCTGACATCCTGCATTTCTAACAATCTCTCAAATGATGCGATGCTGGATGCTGGTGGTCCACACCCACATTGTATGGAAAGAGTCTGCGGCTCCCTCTTTCTCTGCAGAAATCAGCGTATGCTACATTCAGTTTGGTGCTTATAGCATTTGGTAAGTTTCTCAGTTGAACTGAGTGACATCAGAAATTAATGGTTCAAGCAGTGCTTTTTATTTCAGGAAATTACCAAAAATAAGATGAAGAAAACTCATTCAAGAAATAGAAAAATGCTTGAAAGTGTCTAACAATAACAGCTTGAATTTGAATTTTTAATTATAATTGATTCCTGATTCCTTTTATAATGTTTTTTTTAATACATGCATTAGGTCAAGGAAAGTGGATTATATTTTTAAATAATCTATTCCTAAAATACAAAAATTAAAACCTAAAGTATTGTAAACAAAAGAGTTTAAAATAATACTAGACAATATTGTGGTATATTTATTAGAATATCAAGCACATTGCATAGGTTCAAGTTTGCACTATTTATTTGACAGTCACATTTTGCAATAATACTCAGTTATTAAAACCTTTGGAGTTGCTTTTCAGTATTTACTGTTGTATCATTCGATCCACTTGGCAGTCAGCTGGCATTGAATCTATTGGTTAAGCAAAATTAAAATTCTCATATGGGTTTAGGCATTGAGAAGAAGGTATATAGAAGACTTTTTGGCCATGGTGGCATCAGAAATTTATCTTGAAATACTCGTGCCAATTACTAAAGTTAGAAGATTGAATGCTTTTTGTTTTGTTTCTCACGCGAAAAGAGTTAGAAGTGAGAAAATGTAAGCAATAATGCAGTAGGTTTAGTTGTAAAGTTTGTATTTTGGCATGATACCAACGATACGTGGGATTCAGATTTGAGGGGTTCTGTACCTAAACTAGAATTAGCTAGTTGAATCTTTTTGGGAATTTCCTAAACCATTTCTTTCCCTTCTAGCTACATTTTCGTGTGTGTTACAGAATCAGGAGCCTTCCCCGACATTCTCATAAATTATTTGTAAACATCTCCCTATTAAACCTTCCATTTGTACAAAGTATGGGTGAACTCCTTGAATACCTGTCTCTTTCCTCTTCATGAATCTTGGGTGCTACTTTCTGGTCTGCCTTCCTTTGATCTCAGATTAAGTTAGACTATTTCATTAGCCCAGTTCTTTAAACCCAGAACTACCTCTGTTTCCATAATGGGAGGTGCACAGGACAGGTATACAGGTGCTCAACTCGCGTAGAGTAGGCCTAGGTAAAACTGGAAAGTAGGTTAGGTTTCTGTACGAAATGACCAAATGATGGCTTTGGATGGACACTGTGATCCGGGTTGGGTCATACTGGAAAAATGTGTGTTTAGGATGAAAGAAGTGATGTAGATGGAGCTTTAGGATGATGTGGAGATAAGATGAAGTTGGATTCAAGGAAGTGAGGGAGGAGAGGTCAGCTACAAACGGAAGATGCTGCACAGTAACTGCCATGTGTTCTGAATTCAAAACCAGAAGCATCTATAACAATGCAACTGACTTGACTTTCTTTGGGAGAATTCTAAAAGCAGATTTTTAAAAAGACCCGTGAAGGCTCAGTATCAGCATTAACTCTGAATGGGCTCGTATTGAAACCGAGTTAGTTATTTTCCCAGGCTCTGCTATCCCAAATTTGACCCAGGACCGTGACTTGGCCAAAAACAGTGTCCCCAACACTGGCTGCCTCTTTTAACAAAGCTCTAGGCGGCAGGAACAACTTCCTGACAAGCGGCAACATGACCTTTTCGACAGCGGCTTTGGGGGTGGTGCCGGCGTGGAGACGGGTGGGAAACTGCTGGTGTCCGACCTGGATTTCGGAGTGTCCGACGCAGATATTCAGGAGCTCTTTGCTGAGTTTGGGATGCTGAGGAAGGCAGCCATGCACTACGAGCGATCACTGCCAGCCGCAGCCCGCCGCCCCCTCCCGCCAGGGGGTCCCGCTCCTTGCCGGGTCTGCTTAGCTGGTGTCCATTCTGGCGTCCTAAGCGTCCAGCGGGGCGTCCAGCTCCGCTGCAGAAAGCTGCTGCTTTGAACTCCTGCCGGTGCCTCTGCCTCTGCCTTGGCTGCCTCCACGGGCGCCTCTCCAAGTGCCGAACCCTCCAGAACCGCAGTTGCTAGTTGTCCGGCCTCTGTTGACACTCTGTGCGGGTCCCTGCTATGTGTCAGCCTGTGATGTGACAAGCTGAATGTTCATGGGGCGGCCATCCAAAGGGACACCGTTGTGCTGTTTCGTGGCTTTCAGGATGTCTGCCTTCCGCTCAAAGTGCACATCAGTGGTCCCCAGGCTGCGGCCCGAGCGGTCGTTTCAGAGCACAGGTTCTTTTAACAGAGGGTCAGTAATTTCACGCTCTCTTAGAAAACGCGCTGTATTACTGGAGGATTTATTTTGAGCTAGTGTGTTAGCGTCATAGGATTTGATTTTTAAATGCTAAATACTTAGAAATACATGTTTTACTTCTGTTTGAGACGAGGCTTTTAAGGAGTAATAGACACCACAATAAAACCCAACGTGGTTTCTATTGTCAATAAAGAAGGTGTTTGTGTAAGAGCTGCTGCTGCTTAAGAAGCACGGGGGTTCTTACTGCATTGCTTAGCAACTCACAAGTCCCTGTCGGCACCTGTTCATCTTTAATGTTCAGGTTCAAATCAAGTCTTTCCAGTGATGGGACCGATGGAGCCTTTTAAACTGAATAAGTGAGAGGTGTCGCTCATAATTTTCATCCCTAGGTTGGCAGCACCATCAGACTTTTCATGACATTTTAGAATTGGAATTTTTTTCAGTTTAGCCTCTTAGATCCCTCCAGCTTCTCTGCCTCTGTTTCCATGTCATGTTTTTATTCTAAATACCTGTAGAGGGTCTTCCTTTCAATTTCGAGATCAAATCTAAACTCTGCAGCATGAGGTGGGGGGGCCCATAGTGACCTGGTTCCCGCCCCCTTCTCCTCTCATATGTCCCCTGCTTCAGCAGCATTAGCCGACTTTCCCAAACATGCCGTGTTCTTTAATATCATTTTTTCTTCAGCCACCTCAAGTTTTCAAAACATGCTGTGTTCTTTGATGTCATTATTTCTCTAAGCCCATGTCGTTTTCTTTGTTTTGGGAATATTCCTTGCTGGCTAAGTCCCACTCATCTTTCTAGATACTTCTGGATTCTCAGAGAATTTCTCTCTGATTCCTTCAGGGGTCCTTTCTCCTGGGGTCCTAAGCAAATCTTGGTCACAAGGCTTTAATATTGGATATCAGTTATTTTTTTTTCTCATGCTGAACTGGGAACTTCTTGAGGAGTTTTGTCCTATCTGTATCCCTGTCCTTTCTGTGTGTTTCACTTATCTGAATTTCTCACTATCTGTGACAGAGCTGAGTTTTCTCTCTCTGTGAAATTGTAGTTCTTTGTCAGTGGGAGTTTTTACCAGAGGTCCAAGACATTCATTTATGAATTTAATAGTTATTTTTTGAGCTGTTCATACTATGTCGAGGACTATGCTATTTGTTTACTACTATTGGAAGGATATAAGATTCAAGCATCAGATAGAATTATGCTAGGTGTAGCATTAAGTGGAAAAAGTCCAGAGGAATAAAAATTAAAGCAAGATTTTTGAAGATGCAGAGCGTCAGGGAGAGTATTCAATGGTTTATGAAGATTTCTACAAAGGAAGAAAAAGTTAAGAAGGGTTTGTTTTGAATACAAATATATATATGTAAAGTACATATATATACACATACATTTTATGCCTACAGCACCTGGTATTCCAAAGTGGTCTCCCATCCAAGTACTAACCAGGCCTGACTCTGCTTAGCTTCCAAGGTCAGATGAGATCGGGCACGTTCAGGGTGGCATGGCCATGACTGAATACATATTTTTATAGCTGGTATAGAAAAGTTCAATGTGACTCTCGGCGGTTATGCAAACCTCACCAATTTACATGTCCTAAGCTCAGAAATGCTCCTCTGGGTGGTTTGCTCCCAAAAGGCAGAAAGATCTGCCACCATAGAAAGCAGATACTGCCATACTCCCTAGCGACTTGGTATGCATAGATTTCTGGAATTTTTATTTTACGCATATATTTAAAAATTCATCAGATTTTTGTTTTTCAGTTTAATCTGTTTGGAAACATGCTGGAAGTTTCTTAAAAATAATTTATCGTAGTTTCAATTTTAGAACAACGTTAGAAATGGTAAGTTAGTCTTATATGTGGACAGTGTATTTTTTATCTAGAGCCTCTATACTAGCCGTCTCAGAAATCGAATCTAAAGGTATTTCTTTTTTCCCTTCTGCTTTATTTGGAAACTTGAAAAATGAGCAAAAAAAAAAAAAAAGGTAAAAGAAAAAACATCTTTTGTTTGAAAGTAGGGTAGGACATTATATTTTTAAAAAGAAAGCCCCTCCCATCCATCCAGTTGCACCTCTTGCTATTAACATTTTGACACTTATTCTGCTGACTTCTGAAAGTACTTTATACACTTTCTTTTTTTAAAAAATTATTTACTTAAATTAGTTTCAAGTATACAGTAAATTGGTTAGACATCTATATAGTTCATAAAACGATCCCCCCAATTGCTCCCTCCCTCCCCTGGCCCTCCACCTAACCATCATATTGATGCTAACTGCATTCCCTCTGCCATGCTATCCATCCCGGTGACCGTCCATCAGTAATTTGTACTTCTTTACAATCACTTGTTAAAACAGTGTAACGATGTACTGCCTGCTGTCTTCTTTGATAGCAACTTTAAAGGTTCCTTTTCATACTAACTCTAGCTTTTGTTTTGCTGTGATATTTACTTAGTTACTTATTTATTTTTAAATCACTTGTGATTTTTTTTTTTTTACAAGAACAAATGAGGCACATCGTTTTAAAAGTATAAAACCGTAGACATTACACAATCGAAAGTGAATGTTTCTTTCCATTGTCACCATTCTTCTAACTAGATAATATTTTGGTACAGGTTCTTTTAGATAACTATGAACTTTTTGTTAACATTGTAACATTTTTTTCCTTTTTTTAAAAAAATGGGATTACACTTTCCACACTCTGTCACTTATACTTTGCATTTATGAAGGCTTTATTTCATGGGCACTCTTTTTTGTCACCACGTATAGGTTCATTCCAGACTTTTTAGTGGCTACCTAATATTTCATAGAATGGATCTACTGTAATTTAATAAGCTGGTTGTCCATTATTTTGCTTTTACAAATAGTGCTGTAACAAACATTCTCTTATCGTGTACACAAGTTTGTATTTCTGTAGGATGATAATTCCTGGATATAGATTTGCTTGTTGGGAGGGATTACACATGTAAAATTTTGCTGTAATTTAAAAGTTAACCTTTTCTTCGAGACTTCCAACAGAATTTAACCATAAACAAAGTTCTAATTTGAAAATAAACTATTTAAAAGGAAGGATGGATTCCTTTCCTGAGGGCCCAATGAGGTAATACAATTCATGGAGGTTTTTTTGTTTTTTTTTTTGTTTTGTTTTCCCCCTCATATTTTAACCTGAATTTTCTATAATATGTGGAACTTTTGAGAGAAAGTATTACTTGGTTTTACTGCTGCTTTAAAAAAGAAATCTATGTTCTTATTGGTTTACACATTATCATTTCCTTGATAATGCTATTATTTTATTGGATGTCGATGTTCCTTATGATGAACTATGATTTTTTAGTTAAATTTTATTCTGTACAGTTTGGTATAGCATGGAACAAAAACTATTCTGTGGGGTAATTTATTTTAAATGTATGAAGGTGACACTATCAATAAAAATAGAAATCCCAGATTGTCATTTTTCTTATGTATTTCAAGTTCTTATAACCTTGAAAACAGTTGTAATTGTGCCTTATTGAATAATACTTATCGATGAACTTCAAACACATTTTCTTATTTTCCCAAAGGATCATCTATTGAGGCTAGAAGCCTTGCTTTCAGGTTGTAAGAGTGGGTTTCTAAAGTTACAAGTTCAGGGCCTTACATGGTGCCACACACAATTAGGTGTTTAATACTTTTTTTGGCAATATCTCCATTTAACTCAAGTTCTTTCACGTATATCTTTGAGTCCAACTCACTCCAACTGTTTTTACAGAGAAATCAAATTGCTACTTGAGAAATATCTTACAGACTTCAAATTCATATTTAAAAGACAAATGGGTTCACCATGTTTATTGCTGTGGAATTTGTTCTAAGCATCTGAGTGAGAACTTTAATAGTCAACCCATTATGGCTATATAGACATATATTGGAGGATGATTATTTGTGTTTTATATAGAACTTCAATATAATTTATTTTGGCTTCAGAAAGTGACTATTTCACTTAATTCTAAGACCTCACAATCTGTCTCTTTGGATTTGTAAATGTTTATCTGCTAATCTTTTTGTCTACAGGACATCATACTTCTGAGATGATAGTACTTTATTTTAAAGATTATTTTATTTTCTCTCCTTTTTTACAGAAAACAAGCCTCATTATGGGTCCAAGGAGACATTTTCCGATCCAAACTGAAAAGTAGACCCTCCAGTGAAGGAAGTATTAATAAAATTCTTTCTAGCTTGGATGATATGTCTATTGGTGGAAACTTATCTAAAATACAAAATGTGGAGAGATTTGGAGAGGTGAGTTTTCCCCAGGATGATTATCTTGGCTCTTTAAGACTTATGTTCTGCATTTGTTTGTTTCCCAGTTGAACAACATATAACAGCCATATCTCTTCTCTGAGATGATGAGAACACCAAAATTTTAGGTGTGGAGTCATCCACTTATAAAGCAGGAATCGGAGTGAAGAAAGTGATTATCCTTAAAAAAGAAGAAAGCTATAATTTAAGGAGAACAATTCTAAAGGGGACTACTGTAGTTTGGAGAATATTTACAAAAAGGAAATCAAGAAGCAAACTTTTTACTTGAACATGGTAATAGATATCAAGAAGAAAAATTTTAATGTGACATTTGAAGAAATAGTACATATCACATCACAAGTGGTACACTGAAATCCTCAAATTCGTAGTGATTTCTAAAGTAAGTCCAGCGTTGAAAAACATAACTAGGAGAAACTTTTTTTGTTGAAGCACTATTATAAGCAAACCATTTTCAACAGCTGACATACATTGTCTGATTGAACCTTTATAATTACCTGGTGATATTCAGGCAATATTAGCTCTATTCTATAGTAAAGAAATTGAATATCAGAGAAGTTCTAACCTCAGGGTTAGAAACACGAGTCAGTCCATGTCTGTCTGATTCCAAATCCATGTTTTTTTTCTATTACACCCAACAACCTCTGAATAAAAATGGAAGTGATTTACTAAGAATTAGGGTTGGGGCATTTCTAGAGCTAGGAGCTACCTTGAAATCATTTGTTCTAGTTGTCCTCTTGTGTGGATCAGAAACTGGGGCCCTACAAAATTTGTGACTTGCCCAAGCAGAGTTGTTTAGTAGTGGGACCACTTTGAGAACTGGGACTCTAACTCTTAGTTTAGCTCTTTGTACCTGAGTATGCCTTGAGGTGAAGCTAAGTACCTGGTTTATATTTGTATTTTTATGTTCCTAAAGGAGCAAAAAAAAAAAAAAGTTAAAAATATTTAAGCAGCAAATATAGATTTATGTTCTGTTAGACAGTGGCCCATTGGATCTGGACAAGGGCCTGGAAGAAAATGCTGTGGCTCAGGCTTAGCCTTTAAGGAACCCAAAATGGACAGAATGCCTCATGGCTCTCTTAGGTCAACAGTTGGCATCTCAAACAGGTTTCTTTCACCAAGAAAGATAACCAGAGTGGCTTGAAGATAAGAAGAATGCATTTTCTTCAAGGACAAAGGATGGGGACTGCAGAACTGATTTTTCAACCTTGTGGTATGTTCTCCATGACAGCCACTCATGAAGGGGCTAAGTTTACTTATTTGAGTCATGGATCCCGACAAAATGTAAATCTTAGCCAAGGTCATGTTGATGTTCAGGGCCTTTGTTGATATTTTCTTGTCTCTGTGTTGTAGTCTGGCCTATTTGAAGCAAACAAAAAGGATCTGAACTGACACTTTAATGTGCTAATAGAGCTCATAAGTAAGAACACTTTTCCTGCTCTGGTCAGCTTTTCCTTTCCAGGTTGAATTCGAGTAAATAGGGATTTGAGTTATGACCTCTGAAAAGACACATATAAAATTTACCCATTTATCCGAGAAGGATTTATCTTATTGGAACCTAATGTCTTTCTATATCATAATCTGTATTAAATTAACTTCTGGTAGTTTATTCTCATCCTTTTTTTAGATCCCAATTGTTTGAAATTTAAAGTCAGTCAGTTTGAAATTGAGCATATATTCAGTTGTTGGGTGTTTCACCTCCTCCTCCCTATTTCCCATACCACCAAATAATTACTTTAGTTCTAGCCATTTAGAAGTGCTATTATTTTTGAAATTAGAAGACAGAAGTAAAAGAATTTGGAAATACCAGAGAATGATGGAACGGTTAAGATTTTAAACAGCGACATGTATATGGGTTTCGGATCACTTCACAGTTAGGCGATGCTTTGTGCAAGTAACTCTTCTAAGTTCTTTTCTTGCTATGCTTATCTGGTGTTGACGCTAGAACATGACATGAATATAGGGAGTTAGTTTGCTCAAAAGTGAAAATAATAGGGTTAATGATATCTTTATAGTTTGTGTAAATTCCAAGTGGGAAAATAAGTTGAGAATGCTGTAGGCTTTTACTGTGTTTCGAGTTCCTTACCAGCATTCAGGATAGAAGCCCATGGAAATTCTGGATTTATTGAGTTTGGACATAAAGAAACTGCAAAAAGATAATATTCTTCTAGAGTTTGCTTTTTTATGTTGTAAAATTAAGTCAGATTCAAAGTAGAGGTACTAAATTATCTTTTGATTTCTAGGCCTACAGGAATTTTCCTGTGATTGAGAATTAGGAAGCTCTGTAATTACTGATGTGGAGAGTTTGAAAATATAGTTTTTTAATGCTTAGGAGGTGGGTGAAAGAAAATAACCAAAATTATCAACCAGAGTGATTCTGGCCATAGTAATGGACTAGGCTGTGGCTTTAATGAATTATCTTTGCCCACTTAGAAGTATGAGAAATCTTTTTAAAACAGAGGCTTTACCTTTATTGAGCCTGGTCTTTAGTGCTAGGCTAGACACTGTGAAATACGCTGCTAACGTTCAGCCAAGTTTACATAAATGGACATCAGGTAAATAAGGATGTAGTATTTTAATGACATCATTGATTTACAAATCATTTACTGTTTTACATCAAATGCTCATGAGCGGGGTGCACCTTGGAAAACCTGTGAGGTAGAAATTAAATGTCTAAGGCTCCGCTTTTAAGCATCTTTTCCCCACTCTTAGGACCACTTAGCATTCCAGCTCCAATCTGAATGCTGCCGGGACCCGCCTGAGTCTGTTAGACAGGGGAGTGACAGGGCACAGAGCCACAGCTTGGGGACATCACTCCAGCTGTGGTGTGGAAGGTGTGCTGGGGTCTGTGCAGCCGGGAGGGGGAGGCCAGGGAGGTGGCAATGGGGCAGCGCTCCAGGTGGTAAAGGTCTGAACCAGTGGCAGCAAGGACGGATTTGGGGCGCTCTGATAAGTCCTACCTTTTTATTGATCAGAAGCAGCATTTTATGAAGATGACATCTTTGCCTTTCCGCAAATTTTACATCTTGTAGATTCAACATCTGAGAGCAGAAAAGAACTTTGGAGATGTCCCATCCACCCTTCCTAGCCAAATCATTTAAATCTGCTAAAAATTCCATTTTCATCTTTTTCTTTCAATCCCTTAATTTCTATTTTTACTCATTTCTATTTCAAACTCTCCTTTTATGTCATTTTTTCTATTATAACTCTTCCATTTTTATTCCCTAGTATGCTATATTTTATCTAATATTTCTTTTCTTAATGGCACACTCATGGCCTCTCCAATAGCTTACTCTGTCACCATTTTAGTAATGTGTTGGTCAGGAATTACTTTATCCAAGTGAAATCCATGAACACAATTACATTTATTTTATTTTAGTTTCCATCTTACCTATGTAGAGAGAACAACTGGTGGAAAAAAAGGAGTCTTCATACTTTACACTATTATTTGTTTAGAAGACCATCATTCATCAACGAGTACATCTTTAAAAATGGCACTTTGTATATTTTAGTTTGCTCTCATTTTTCTGCCTTAATGTAGAGCAGGCTGGGAACCAACAGAAAAAGAGCACTGATGCTCAGCCTCTCTGAGAGACTTACAGACAGTCAGAGAAGCCTCTGGCTTTAAGCCTCCACAATCCCATGACTGCTGTTCCTGGCCAGCGTGACCCTTCCTGTGATCTTGGCCTACTTCACTTGGACCGATTCTTTAAGGCTCAGCTCAGGGATGATTGCCTCTACTTGGAAGCTTTCGTCATCATTTTTTTTTCTTTCCTACACCTGTTTGCTTTGTTTGTCTTTTTTTCTTTTTCATACTCAGAGCTGTAGTAATGAGGTGTGGTCCTTTACCCAGGACATGCCTGCTGAGCCTGGGACGTATCCATGGACCCCAACATAGGTGGCAGGGAGTGAAGAGATACTTTATTTCAGGAGTGACTGTTAGAAATGACTAGAATGTGACTGAGGGAAGTATACTTCTGTATATTCTTCATCAAATAAGAGTTCTCGATTTCAAGAGGGGAGAGGAGGTAGGTGACTGTTACGGCGAGATGGGATCTTAGCAAATTCAAGCCTTTTAACTTTTTTCAGGTGAGGAAATGGTCAAAATACAATCTTTACTGGTGCAATGTTAGTGTGCTGTGGCGTATATTTTAGGAAGAAGTTTGCATTTGAGGACAAGAAATCTGATTTTAAAATTATCGCTCTGTCACTAAGTGTTTGGGGGAGCCCAGGCCGTGTTCTCGACTTCCGCCAACACTTTTTTTATCTTTAAGGATTACGCCCCACCCCCAACCCCCTCCCAGGTTGTGAGAATTAATTGTGAGCTGATGTGTGAAAAGACCTAGTATGGCACTTACATGTTTTTCAAACTGTAAGACTTATTTCAGCAGAAAACTCACTTTCCCTGTCTCATAAGCTTTAACTCCTTCTGGAGTTAAAGGAGTTAAGTGATGTTAATAGTTACTATATCGATATCCTGAATTCTTTTATCTTTCATTTTCGTAAACAAGTTATAGAATTTGCTCTGATGGATCCTGATAGTTTCTGGAAATATATTTGTACTGTATCTGTTGAGTCAGACACTTATCTGTGTCCGAGCTATATTCCAAAGCCTGATTTTGTCTGTAGAAGAGTCTCTTTGGTTGTGGTTCATTGTAACAAATAGCTCCTTTTAAATTCTACCACATCCATGCTCATGCTTCTTTGATTTGGAATTTGACCAGTATAGTAATTAGTGAATAGTTGATCATTCTTTTTTTTTAATGATTTTATTTTTTCAGTTACAGTTGACATACAATATTATATTAGTTTCAGGTGTACAACATAGTGATTAGACATTTATATAACTTACAAAGCGATCACCCCGATAAGTCTTAGACCCGCCTGGCACTCTACATAGTTACTGCAATATTATCGACTATATTTCCTACGCTGGACTTTATATTCCCGTTAGCATTCTTTAGTATATATGTGGACAATGCTGAATTCATAGTGCAGTAAAGCGATTAAGATAATCTATATAAAATATATATACGGAGATAATCTGTACTTACAAAGAAATCTATATAAAGCCAAATTCTTCATAATGACCTTTCTATGGAACATGCGTTTCTTTTCCAGAATAATTTAGAAGAGGATGAAGACGTGGAAATGAAAAATAGCATAACCCAGGGAGACAAACTACGTGCCTTAAAAAGTCAGAGGCAGCCTCGCTCCTCACCCTCCTCTGCGTTTAGGTAGATCTATTTTAAACTTCTACCTTTGTGTTGTGCTTCCACGTGTGGATAGAATGTTTAACCCTCTCTTTTGATTATCAGTATGTAAGTACCGTTTTACCTCTTGCTTTCTGGCTTATCGCTCTTTTGTGTTGTTTGGTGTCGGCACTGTGGGGAATGGCTAAGTTTTAGAAGCTCACTGAAAACAACGGCTGCATCTGAATCTTGGAAATTCCACCTTAAACTGCTGAGCAATTTGTTTTCTGTCCCAAACTCCTTTCGGAAGTCCACTCTTCTCCTGCGTGTGGGTTTCCGGTCTCATGACGAATCTTCACAGGTGTGCCTGAGGCTTTTGTGGACATCAGGAGTGTGCAGAAAAGCTTTGGGGTGTCTAGCTCCTTAGCCTTACCTTCGGATTTTGAAAATCGAATAAGCAATCCTCACCTATGCCTGTGAAGTTATCAACCATCTTGATTTGGTCTGAAATGACTCATCAGAATCAACTGATGGGACTTGACTTCTGACCACAACATTGAAAACCCACTGATAGTTCAGATTAGGTTAAAAAAGGCTTTAGGATCAATGTAGATGCAAAAATCTGTAAATAGCATTAAGTCTTTATTGTAATATATGGCATGGCGAGTCCACAAAGGAATATAATGGGAAACGGCAACTTTTCTTTGACTTTTAAATGAGAGTCATACATAACAGGAAGAACATTTTGCCAGTATGGTAAATGTCAGACTCCCAGGGAGTTTAGTTTTCTCGTGCTTTCTGGGAGAATTGTAACACTTAAGTCAGAGTGGGTCTGGGCACACCTCTGCCTGTGCTCTGCGGGCTGGTTTCCTGACCTGGGGAGGAAAGGGTCACACAGCTCAAAGTCGTTTTCTGTAGTAAGATGTGAAGATGAGCTAGCAAGCCTGGTGCTTAGTGATAACCACCACGCCAAAATCGAGGCGAGTACCATTTACTGAGCAGCGGCTGTGGGCCAGGAGCCAGGTTAGCTGCTTGGTTTGGATGTTCGGATTAACTTCAGTTGACACAGAAGGTGTCTGGGTTGGTTGCTTGAGACTGAAGAGGTTAGATCACTCCCCAGTGCAAGAGAGTTAAGTGGAGCTGGTGCGCGAAGCCGGCGCTGTCCCTCTGTCCTCTTTTCATCAGTCAGGTGGCCCGAGCCAGTGCAAGGTTCTTCCAGATTGCTGATCTCTTTTATTCACCATTTTTTCTCCTTGGAACTCTAAGAAATTGCTTTATATTGATTAACATTCATTTTAAACACTTACATTGGATTCTTAAGAAATAAGGGGGAGGAAGGGATAAATTGGAATATAACTTGGAAAATAAATAGGGAAAAGAAGTGAGAGAATTTCTGGTACACAGATTTTAGGAGGCTCATTCAATATGGTTTTTCTGTTTTTTTTTTTTTTTCTTCATTTTCAGAAATTTTCTCATTTTTCTGAAGTTTAGCTTTTCTTAACAGCATCCTGGTACCGTCATCAGACGTTTTTTATTCGGAGTGGATGCGATACCACCTTGTGATTAAAAAACGAGTTGTTATAAGTGAAATTCGAGATGAAGCAAAATGACTAAAATTGATTTCCTGCTGGTTCTAGGATTTATTTGATCAAGTGAACAAATCTGAATATCCTTTGCAAGGTTCTCCCTTTTCCCACTTTAATAATTTTACAGGTCTGATTCTGTACGATATTGTCTTTTAGTCTTTGCTGAAACGTGCGCCCCTGGTGATCCCTGAGCGCTTTGTCTCTGATTTCTGTAGGTTGGATGATATCAAAGGACACCCGAGAGCAGCGTCCCAGCCTTTCAGGTACTGTTACCGGGGTTCGCTTTCTAGTAGCTTGTGAATAAGTGCTACCTTTTAGATTGCCCAACCCTTAAACTGACGAGAGTAAACTGCACACTCCTTCCTTTCCATTCCACATTGTTCCAATATACTTTATTTTTAATGCTCACCGTGAAAAGGATTTTCGTTTTCCTGAGGTGCCCCTGAGGCTGTGTGGCTGGGCTCATGATGCGAGCGAGCTCTGTGCTTCCACTGCCCTGTGGGGTCTCTGGTAAATCACATTTGCTCTGTAACACCCCTTTCAATCCAGTGATAGATTTTTGCCTCGAATTTTTAACATTTCTATTATTCCTCCTTACTCCTTTTTTCGCATGTATTTGTTCCCCTATTTTCTAGTTCCCCCCTCCCCCGCATCCTCAGCTTGAAGAGGAAACATAAGTATTTTCCTCTGGAAAAAATGTCCCCTGAACACACTGTGTTAGTATCAGGTCACCAGTGGTGCCAGGGTCTGGTAGAGGGCTTAGTGAGGGCAGTAGAAATGTTTGACCAAAACTGTTGATGAGATAGGGAGGAAAAGATGATTCACGCCTCACCTTTCTTCTCTTTCAGACCCAGGTTTTAGGGCTGTGTAGAGGGGGTGGTTCTGAGAGGGCCCAGACTTGAGCTACTTCCTCATACTACTCCCTTTTTGTGTTAGAGGCAAACCATGTCTAACTGCTATTTGGAGGGAGGATGATGAAAGAAAGAGTCTACAAGTAAATAAGCTTTTCTATAGCAGATAGCAAAACAAGGTTCAGCTACATTAAATGACTTGTTGAGGACAAACAGAATTGGTATTTAAACCATGACTTGGCCTGGGCTATCCAGATTTGAGTCAATTTCCCTCTTTTTGTTCATTCGGTAAACATTTATTGAAAACCTTCTGAGTCTGGCACTTGTGCCAGCCCCTGGGAATTGAAATGAGAGAAATTCTTTGCTGCCAGTGGAGCTTATGTCAAGGGAAATAGACAAATATCAGATAGTATGAAATAAGATGTAAAAGCTGTGATTTACTATGAAAATATGATGAAACAGGATGCCTGGGAATTCAGTGAAGGCTCATTGCTTTAAGAGGTAATAGGTGATTTGGCCACTAAAAGATAAGCAGTAGGAGTGAGTCAGATGGAGGCGGAAGAGGTGAAGGGGAGGGGAGGAGGGAAGATGGAAAAAGAGCACATACAGACTGGACAAAGGTGCGATGCAGAACAGGCAGTGACTCAGGGCATTTTTGTAGCTGGAGGACAAGTGTCCAGAGGTAAAGTGTGGCTAGTTGGGCCTGCTCAAAGAGGCAAACACCAGCTGTTGGAGGGTTTTATAAGCCAAGCCAAAGAGTTTTAGGCCGTCTAGGCACCGAGGAAAGATTAAATGTTTTAAACAGTGAAACGACATGATTTGATAGTTTAGATTTTGCAGGAGGCTTGAAATTGTAGGAATAAGAATTTTAAAGAATAAGATTAAAAGATGCTACTAGTAGTCAAGGCTAAGAAATGATGCTAGGACAGTTGCTGAGTGGAAAGGAGATATAGATTAAAAATATAAAGCAATAGAATCTAAGGATGTGTGAAGAATGACTGTCAGCGGCAAGGACAGGAAGTGATGAAGGATGATGGGATCGTGGTTAAGAGTAGGACGTTGGCTCCTGAACTTGAATCCCAGCTTTGCCACGTGCTCACTCAGGACTTTGGACGAGGAATTTTTCCATTGTGTGTTTCCTCACTTGCCAGGTGGGAACTGAGATCTTAGCTCCCTCGTGGCATGAGCAGAGGTAATGTCTGCAGGGGTCTTAGAAGAGCGCCTGACAGAGCGAGCGCCTGACACAGCGAGCGCCTCCTTAGTGCTGGCTGCTGCTGCGGTCGCTGCTCTTGGGACCTGCCAGGAACTCTTTAATGTTTATTAGTTTATCTTGTCCTCATCAATTTGCTGAATGTCAAGATAATACAGCTTTTGTGTGATACTTTGTCCATTTTTCTCCACAAAGATTGAGTTCTTCCCCACAAGGATCTGCATCTACTTTGAAGACCGTGAAAGCAGCTTCGTCCCCTTCAGTGACGGCCAAGAGGATAAACAGAGGCTCTTTGTCCTCCGGTGGCGCCGGTGTGAGAAGGTAAATCTTCTCTCCCTGTCCCGAGGTGCTGGTGCGAGGTAAAGAAAATCAGGAGCAGACAGTGAGTTTGGCTGAAGTTCGTCAGAGGAGCAAACCGGGGTGGGGACGGGGAGAAACCGCAGAAGGTGCTGCGCCGTCCTGGGCTTCTGTCCCTCTCTCGAATTGTGGGAGACGAGGCCATGGAGGGAATGCTGGGTAGCGTCCCTTTTATGGCTTGCCCACCGTGATCCCGAAGACGGAGTTCAGCTGCACACCCTGTTGATGCATGTTATTGTCATTTATCCCCTGATGCGTATGGGCAGAACCAACGGGCAGGGATGTTTCATGTAGCCATATGATCACACATATTTAAGTTTGCTTTTTACTCTCCGCTCACGTAGCCCTTTCCATTTACTTCGTGCCTCGGGACCAGTAGAACCCCCAGACACTCACGGTGTTTCAGAGTGTTTTAGCCAGCTTCGTGCGTCTTAACTGCCTGGTGACAGAGGAAGTTAACGTGTCTAACTAAAGGCACATATTGTAGTATTACCGAGAGTGATCAGGAAGCCATTGTCACCCTTTGCATTGATCAGAACTGTCTTCATCACATCCCCCTGTCGTCGTGATGATGTGTTTTATTGACACAGACTCTGCGTGAGTCTCCATCGTTGTCTGTTTCTCCCCCTCACTGTGTTTTCCATTCAGCTTTTCCATAAACTCCCGGCTAGCCAATTCTCTAGGGAACTTGAACGCCGCTGCAGATGACCCAGAGAGCAAGAAGACCTCGTCCTCCAAGGCCGGTTTCGTGGCCAGCCCGTTCACCAACCTCTTGAATGGCAGCTCGCAGCCGCCTGCCAGAAACTACCCTGAGCTCAACAACAACCAGTACAGCCGGAGCAGCAGCGGCGGGAGCACCCTGAGCAGCCAGCCGGGCCCCCTGGGCGTCAAGTCGGAGGAGCAGGCCACCGTCCTCCGGCCCTCCTACGCCGGCCTTTCTTCCTCCTCCGCCCGATTCCTGAGCCGGTCCATCCCTGTAAGTTCGCAGACACCACCTCTTGGCCCTCAGAACCCTGAAGGCAACTTTTGTGCCTCGCCTTCCCCACCGAGGCTGCCACCAAAGAAATTTAATAGCGCCAAGGAAGCCTTCTGATGGGTGCCTTCCCGCCGTGCCGTGAAACTGTCTGTGCACGCCCATCCCGCTGGCTCCTCTTCAAGTAAACACCGAGTTTCCACCGGGGTTTCCTTCTTCTTTTTCTTGTCCTCCCCTCACTCCTTTTTAATCGTTTTCTTTTTAAAAGGGAAACAGCTTGCATCCACTTCATCACGGACCCTGTTGACTTAAGTTACTTCTCAGTTCGGTTTTCGAATCACTGCATTACAGTGCGTGTCTGGCGCGCAGCCGGGAGCTGATTCCCACAGCAGGCAGTGTTTGCTCTGGGTGCGGTGCGATCAGGGATTTTGGCTTCTTCCACATCACGTATTAGCGAGTGAATTTAAACGTGGAAGTATTTAAATGTGGAAGGTGCTGAGTGAACAGCATCTTCTTAGTCGTAACCATTTGGCCCTTGAATGTGTCACCTCCTGCAGGGAACTGACCCAGACATAATTTAGTGGCACGTGGAGAGTGTTTATAGAGAAGTCTTATGGGAGGGACCTGGGATACAGGGGGAGGGGAAGAAGTCTTCCCTCCCCTAGAGACGGGATGAAAGTTCTAGCACATTTTACTCTTGAGCTCTTTATTTAGGTTCTCAAGTCCACTGTTTAGTTACCAGTGATCCTTGTTAGGGTAAGATCTGTTGGTTCACCCTCTACTGTGAATTACTTTAATGACGTATTTCGATTGCTTCGAAGGCAATTGAGATCTTCGAGAATGTGAGTTTTGATCTGAGGACAAAAAGGAAGGAAATGTGAATCAATGTTATGTGCACGGTGATTTCGCCGAGGGCTCAAGCAACCGCTGGTGTCCTGGGAAGGCTGTGGTCACCCCTTCGTCACACATTTCCTCCACCGTTGTCCAGGGCGAGGCTGATTTCTTCAGGGGAGAAGGAGGAGGGGAAGGGCTGGTGGCCGTGTGTCTCATGGCCCACTCAGCAAAGCGATAGCCCGTGGGTGACAGTTAATGGGACCCGTTTTCCTCAGGTGGCAGATTAGAATCCACTTTTCCAACACGTGTGTTTGTGTATGTGTGTGTTTGTGTTTTGCTTGGACTCATCATGGCTCCCGTCTCTACCTCAGGCCTCTTTTCAAAGTTTTTTTCCACCCTCTATCCACATACAGTCCTTTGTGGCACATATAATTTTTCCTATCTGATTTTATTACCAGTGATGTTTTTAAATGTTTCTAGATGCCTGTAGATTAGGGTCTCAGGCAGTTGCCAGCCTATCCCACCCCTTAATTTGACTCTACTCCCACCATGTTATGGGTGTATGTGTGTCAGTAAAACGTAAATCCTAGTAACTAAGGGTTAGATGGAAATTCGTAGTGTATTTACATTTTCATAACTAGGTTCACAGGTCATATACTTCACAGCAGGAATTGAGTTCAGTCAATATTTTCATATCAGATTATGGGTCAGCTTCTTTTTTAGACTAAAGTGTACAGATCTTTCCATTTTCAGAGAAAGCTTTAGGCATATAGATCTGTACACATTTAAATATCTTGCAGATTTCATGGCTAGATGTTTTGTGTAATCCACATTTATAGCTGAGTTCCAGAAGCCCTGGTAGCTTGACAAGAATAACATTCTGCTTTTTCTAGGTCTCAGTTTTCCTCTGCTAGTGGAAGCATAGGGGCATTCTTTAGATGATTGTTGATTTCCCTCCCCACTCTCTGTTTATATCACTTAATTTTAGTTTCATTCCATATTTTCTTTTCTTCACCTCTCCTCCTCCTCATCCCCCTTCTGGCCTAAATAGAGTCATTTTCCAATAATTAAATTTAAAGTAATAGTTCGTGTGGGCAGCTGCTGCTGTTCCCCCTTTTCCCTCTTAACTTTGTCATTTTATTGTAAAGACAAAGCGTTTATAAATAGAACCGCCAGCACGATAACATTTTTCTTTCTCTCATCCTCCCAGGAAGCAGTAGCAAGTCTCTCATAGCCAACTTTCCCTCCTTTATCTTTGCCTAAAAAAAAAGCCTCTGTATTTTTTAATTTTTTTTCAAAAGGGAAATCTCCAAGTCCTACCCCTGCTGGTTTGCTGACAGAAAGTCTAAATTAAGTTGGAAATTCCCATTTTATATGTCGTAAAGTAGGAGGTTGTGAGCTTTTTTCTGTTGGTCCAGTGCAGCTTTTCTAATTGTTGTGGGTTTCTTGTCTAAATAAGATGATGCTTCTTTCCAGCTCTTCTGAAGATGTGAGACATGGGACTCTTGGAGACCTAGGAATAAATCACTCAGCAAAAATGTTTTAAAATCCTTAGGTAGGAAAGGAAGTCTATGTGGCAATATCCTCCCAGTACCTTTAAGAAAGACCCAGAAACTCCTAGGGGATGGAAGGTGATGGGTGTTCAGAGGGAGTCTAATATTTTAAAAGCTGCAATTAGCATCGCTTTTGAAAGCTTCATTTGCTCTCACTCTCTGTGGCAGTTCAGCCCCCAGAAAAATATGAAAGTGATTTCCTTATTCTGTCATTAAATGCTTTAACACAGAAAATAAGAACAAATGTTAAGGAATCCTTATGGCTGTGACAAAACACTGAGAAACAGATCGTATTTTTATTTATTTGGTGTCTTCAGCCAGTGTTGAGGTTTGTCCTGCCTAGTACAATGTGCAAAGTTTCATTTTTATTGACCCACTTACTGTAAAAAAAATCAGTGTTCGTCCTCTGACTGTCAGAGTTTTCAAATGCTTAGAAATGAGGGACGTGTGATTATGGCGTGGGTAGGGTGGAAGTATTTTATTAAATTGAAATTACTTGAGGGATCTGTCTTGAATATTTGATGTGTTTTATTTTTAAGAAAGTTTCCACTGAGTTGTATTCACCTACGTTGTCCTTACCTGACTCCGCAGGCCTAAGTTAGGTCAGGGTGCTTCTCCCTTATGCTCTTCTTACACCCTGCCTGGGTCTTAATTACAGCCTCTTCGCTCTCTGCATTTTAATCATCTGTTCACTTGTCTGTAGCCTCCACTAGACTGGCAGTGCTGTGCGGGCAGGGATGATGCCTCTGGTTTTTACAGTGGTATGCTCTGTGCCTAGCACATAGTTGGCACTCACGAAGTATTTCTTGGATGGATAGTTACATGAACGAATGTGGTAAGAATCACTGCTTCCATTTTAAAGATAAATAACTTGAGCATTCGAGAGGTTAATTATGTTGCTCCTGATGGTACAAATATGTAGCACAACATCATTTGAACCTAGGTTAGTTTGACTCCAAAAAAGCATGTTCTTTTGATTATGTTATGTCATGTATAGACCGTGTAGGTGTTTAAAATAGAGGGAGACCTAAGGGATACTTCATTTTGCCAGGAAGGGTCAGGGAAAGCTGTGCGGAAGGCGTAACATTTTAGTTGGACTTTGGAGGATAAATAGGAGTCTGCTAGGAACCTAGTGATGAAAATAAGAAGTGGAGGAATGGCCGTTTCAATAACAGCAAGAACAAAGGGACAGTCTTAGTACTGTAGTTAATTTCTCAGGTTCTGAAGACAGGTAGACCTGAGTTCAGATCCTGTCTCTGCCACGGCCTTGTGGCAAGTACTTTGGCAAGTTATTTAACCTCTCTGAAATGGGAATAATGACATAATAATTAGGGGCCAGATACGAGTTTTGTGCATACTGAAGCTTATACAACTTGGTGGGACCTATTTAAGATAAAGAATATAAAATATTTTGTAAATTTTAAACAAACACCTGACTACTTTGAAAGGGGTTTGTGTGCCTGTGGGGCCCTAAACTTATGTGGTAATGATGATAATATCTATGTAATAGGGTAGTTGTGATGCTTAATTGAGATAAATCTTAAGTAGATTACACGGTGCTTATAGACAGTGCTGAGTAATTGTTACTGTTGTTTTATGAGCAATGAGTATTCCAGTGTAGCTCAGGCTGGGGGCGGGGGGTGACCTTAAGGTAAGGCTGGAAAGGCAAATTGTGTAAGCAGGAATGACTTGATCAGTTCTGGTTTGATGGGGATAATTCTGATAGTTGTGTGAATGAGCTCTGAGTAGAACCTGAAGGCAGAGAGGTGGGTCTGAGCCCTGTCTGCTCTCCCCAGTCCCTACCTTAACAGGTGTCCTTAGGTAAATGCTATGCTTATTCAACGATTATTCTGTTTTAATACACATAGTCATATCTGTACTATTAAGTAATCATATATGATCAATTGCTCTACTATATTTTTATTAAATTTATTTTTTGTAGATGGAAACTGAACTGTTCAGGGAAAAGTTATGGTCCTTAGTAAATACCCTTTTTACAGCGTTTGAATATGAGGAGTTGTAAAATAATGAGCGTTGTTACTTAAAAAAATATATAGTCAGGTTGGTTACCAAGAATTTTTTGTTGCTTCTGTGTCAGGGGTCACATTAATCATTGTTTTATGGAAGCAGTCTTAGAGCAAGCTTTTATTGTATTCACCTGTAACGGGTATAGACATAAAAATATGATAAGCCGTCCTGTAACAAGATTCTTCTGAAAGCTGTTTTGAGTATCACCTGTTAAAATCCTTTTTGTTCAAAAAAATTAAGTGGTAGCTTACAGTAAGCTTTGTTACCCACTCTTACATATCGCTCTTCAAATGTTCGCAGGGGTAGTCTTGTGGCGACGTAGCAGGTTGTAGCAGTGATGCCATTCATTGTCTCTTGGAAGTTTCCATTCTGCTCTATTCTGCTTTCTCATCTTCTTTGTTATGTTAGCCTCACAGACGATTTTCCTTACTTGGTCTCTTAATTCATACTTTAGAATAGAATCAAAAACTTTTTCTGTAAAGGACCAGATAGTAAATATTTTTGGCTTTGTGTCCCAACTGTTCAACTCAATATGTAAACAAATGGTGGTCCAGTGACAAGAACAGAGACAGGCTGGATTTGGCCCTGGACTGTAGTTTGCTAACTCCTGCTTTAAAGCATTGCCAGAGAACAGATACTGATCTCAACATCTTAGTACCCTGTTCGAAAGTGACTAGCGAGCCCCTAAAGCTAGAACATTAATCCTGAATTCCTTTCCTGAGCTTTCAGGCCCTCTGTACTCTCCTCCCCTTATTGTATCTTTGTATCTCATTTACCCGGCTTGTCCCTGGACATAGGTTTTCTCATTCTCTCCTCCGAATATGTTCTCCTTCTCACCCTGCCCTCTTCATCAGTTTCTCATCTTTAAAGACATTAATTTCCATCTACTCTCTGAAGCTTTCCTCAAGAAATTGAACCCAACCATCGTTTTCTTTTTTAACCTCTCTTCCTATCCATGATGAATATTTAGTACTTTATTTTATCAGTATGTAATGTTGCTATTACACTTGTTTACATATTATCCATATATATGAGACTCTCCAAATTTTCAACTTTCCTTTTGCAGACATTTCATAAAGTTCTTTTATAGTTTCTAACACAGTACTAGACCCAGAAAGGAATAAAAATATGTATTTAGTTTAAAGTTGAAAGGAAAATTGAAATGAAATGTTGTGTACTTATTACTTTACCTTTATGCCACAGTTGAAATTGCCTTAAACACAGTTCCCTGTACCAGTGGTTAGAGCCATTTTTCTACCCAGCTGTCTAGTCTGCTCTTTGGCTAAGAAGACTCTGTAGACGAGTTCTCCATCTCAAATTTGACCAGTGTGAGAACAACCTTGGTAGCCTGTGAATAGGATAAATTCTTCCATGTTCTAGCATCAGGCTAATTTTATATGTGTATATATATAATTTAAATATATAAATTATATATTTCTATAAATTCAAAGTATAAATTATATAATTTAAATAACATTTATATATAACTTAAATATATTTTTATATATACATAAAATATATATACACACACATTTTTTTTTTTAAAGAACTTATTGGTCCTTAAGGTAAGACTTGGAATAAGATCAAAAGGTTAGATCCAGCTTGGTACAGTAACCAGTTTGATGGAAATCTGCTGGGCGATGGCATGTGCATTGAAGCGTGCTTTGTTTTTGCTTCGGAGTAATGTTTATGTAACAGTGAAGAACCATTTCCAATAAAATGCCCCTACTTTCTGATGGTATGTAATAACTTTTCCTGATTTAACTTGATTTTTTTCTCCTTTGCCTGTTCTCCATTTAGAAAACTATCATACTGTCCTGATTTATTTTTTAAATTTATTTAAATTAGTTTCAAGTATATAGTACATTGGTTAGACAGCTATATAGTTTATAAAACCATCCCCCCAATTGCTCCCTCTCTCCCCTGACCCTCTACCTAGCCATCATATTAATGCTGACTGCGTTCCCTCTGCCGTGCTTCCCTTCCCCATAACCATCTATCAACTACTAATTTGTACTTCTTTAATCCTTCACCCCATTCTCCCAGCCCCCCAACCCCCTCTCTGTCACCCAATTACATACTGTCCTGATTAAAAAAATAATAGTCACAAAGATTTAATATTATATTTAATATTTAACTGAAGATTAAATATTATATTTAATATTAAAGAGTAATATTAGCTGTCTGACCTTGTGTATTTAAATTGCTATGGTTTTTCCATCTCTTTTCATCATGGCATTGCCTTAAATTTGATGCAACTTTTCAGCTAAGGGATGCTAATATTATCAAGAACATGAGCTCAATGTCAGTATCGAACTACGTTTTTGGCATTCATTCGGCATTGGTATTCTTTTGTTCCCTTCCCAAGGGGACTTGGGAATGTTATTTGACAGTTAAAGCATCAAATTGTTTTGAGGGCATGATTCAGGTGAGGCCTTTAAATTTGCGTATAAGCAGTTCAGGTACATACAGCGTCTGCATCTTGACCTAAGCATAATTGAAGTTTCCTGTGTTAAATAGCAGCTTACGTTAATTTGCTGTCTAAAGCCTGTCAGCTGGTTTTGACTCATGGCAAAGGGCACTTTCAAACACAGAACTTGCTTTAATCTCAAATACATTGGAGTTATTAATCGCCTTGGTTGTTCAGCCTAATTTCATACCTCCTTTCTTATATAACATCAATAATACTTCCAGGTCAATTAAAAAAAAAGCCTTATTTTAATCTTGCCTCTTTTTTTTCTTTTTTCTTTTTGGCCAGGAGTTAAAGAGAATAGGTGCTTTTTATACGTGTGTAAAGGCTTCTCCAATTTTTAAAAACTTATCCAGTATTTAATGCGTCTGCTGTGAGTGCTGTGTTTTCTTAGTGGGGAAGGTAAGGCAAAGATGTACCGTTGTCCTCCACTTGGTCAAAGCTCCACGAAAGCACCTCTGGCTGAGCAGATCTTCCGCCCTCATTTTCCTTGTCTCTTTTATCTGTCTTTGAAACTGCTGCCAGAATCTGCTTAAAATGCCCGTTTCCAAATGTAAGCCTTTGCTTAAAAATCTATGGCTGAAGACTAAAACCAGTTCTTCTAAGACTTTTCTCCTTTTCCTTGAAGTTCTGCACGTTCGCCATATTATATCTAGATGCGGATTCGTGATCACGTATCCTGTCTGCCTTCGGTGTGTGCTTGTAGGCTTTTTCAGTTGTGGAGAATTCTCAGCTGTTACCTCTTTAGATGTTGCCTTTCTGCTTTTCCCCCCCACTCTCTCCTTTTGTGCTACTCCCTTGACTTATGTTGGAGCCTTTCAATCAGTCCTCAGTATTGCTTACTTTCTATTTTATATCTTTTAATTCCTGTCGGTTGGCTGTGTTCTGATTGAATTCCTCCTATTATTATCCTATTCACTAATTTTCTTTTAACTGTGTCCATTCTAGAGTATATCCCCAACCTATTGACTTTTTAGTTTTAATGGCTGTATGTTTTTATTTTCAGCATTTCTAATTTATTCTTTATGATGGCTATCTGTTCCCGTTTGGACCCTCTTTCTTTTTTTCTGAACAACTTTAACATTTTTTAACCATTATCATCATCAGTGATTGATTACCTCCTATGTGCTGGACATTGCATTGTATTAGATGCTTTAAATATACACATTATTATTAACCCACAATTTACAGATGAGGAAACCAAGACTCGGGGAGTAACTTGCCCAGAGTCTCATAATTACTGTATCTGAAACTACCTTACTTATAGTGATCTTTATTTTTATTCACTCGGAAATCCATTTTATGGAACTTTTTATCATTTAGAGCATTGCTTCTGGTATCTGGACTCCTGTATTGTTCCGCTCAAACCTCACCTTCCCACACTAACTCTTCCCTGAGACCTGCTACGACCCCTGCCTGTTTCCCAGCCCGCTCAGTTTTTTCCTTCTGCCGTCTTCAGAGTCATTTGTTTCCTTTTCCCAACATTCTCTGTTCAACTCGGACTTCCTTTCTGCAGCCGCTTGATCACCAGCCTCCAAAGTTACATCAATTCAACCATCTCTTGTCTCTCTTCCTAGTCTCTCTCCTCTAAACACCGTAGAAGCTATTCCCATAACTTTGACAACTGGCTCCATTTCAAACGAATTTCTAATTGTCCTGGCCCTTCACTACTCATCATGAGTTGACTTATCCCATTGTGGCTTCCTTTTTCTTCCTCACCCTGGCTGTTCCAAAACTTCTTAACATTCATTATCTACACAGCCCCTCCAGCCTCCAGGGCCAGTCGATCTTGCCTCGAGTTCTGCTGAAAACAGAATTTATCAGGAGAAATTTCCCTTAATGTCTCTGCCTCAGAATTTATCTACATCTGGACTCGTCCTTTAACAACATTAACTCCACTCACCTGTACACTCTGTACTTTTCTCTCCAAACAATTCTAGGAAGTGCCCCATCCACTCCTCTCCTTTCTTATGTCTTCATACGCTTCCCCCGCATCGTTCCGTCTCCTCACCTGCACATGGGCACGCCCAAATTGGTCAGAGTGGTCTGACCAATACGTCCTTCACTCTTGTCACCTCTCATAGTGGCTCCTTTGTGGACAAACTTGGAGCAAGATAGGTGGCCCTGCGACCTGGCGAAAGTCTCTTCCAGGGCTGCCCTTGACTTCTTTAAGGCCAGATCTGATGGTCTCTCGTTAGTCCTCACTCTTCTTAAGTCTTTCTACAGCATTGGACAGTATTGGCCACCTGCTTTTTCTTGTTATTTTTTGTTCCTTTTGAGTTTTGGAATGTTATTTTCCCATTTTCACTCCTCCCCGCCTTAAATCGTTACCTGTTTTTCTTCCTCTGTCTGTCCCTTCATGATTTTTCCCGAGGCTCTGACCTTGGCGCACTTCTCTCTCTGAGTAATTATCTGCTAAGCATTGGACTTACATTTCAGATAGCTTCCTACAGGCATTCCCTGGGAAAGAGGACATGCTCCTTTAATTGCTGCCTCTTCATTTTGTTTCCTGGCTTAGTAATTACATCTCTTTTTGCATCTAATCATCCCAGCTAGAAATTGACATGATCTCTTAACTACATCTGCCTTTCCTTCTGCCACATCCAGCCACTACGTCCTATCGGTTCTCTCTCTGAAATGTCTGTTTCGTCCTTTCATTCTCACCACTGCTGCACTAATTGAGGTCTTCACAGACTTGGAATAGCCCTGAAAACCTCCCATCTTTAAGTTTCTCTTGCCTGTAACCTCTCCTCTCTACAGTTGCCAGTGCTGGATGTCTAAGACACAGCTGATTAAATCATTGCTGAGTTCCAAATCTTTCAGTGTCTCCACTTGGCCGACAGGGTCTGGTCGGGATCCTTACGCTTGCTGCTTGGGGCCCTTCTGGGCTGGACCACGGGCCTCACCCACTGCGTCCTCTCCAGCAGCTCTGCCTGGCATCCTGACTGGCATTTTGCAAGACTGCTGCACCCTGCCTCGCGCCCAAAACGTGCCACATGTTGTTCACTTGTCACTGCTGGGTTTTTAACTTCTGGACCTGGGTCAGTAGTTTTCTTTTTTGATGAAGCATTTGTGACCCATCCAGGCAGAGTGGCTTTTCCTTCTCGACTCTCCTGGGGGTTGGTTGCATCCCTTGGTTGCTCTCACAGTCACCTGTACCTGATTCTCTCTCCCTTGCTGGCTTTTAAGCTTCTCAGAGGCGTCTTTGTTTTCTCATGATCTCAAGTATATCAGGCACCTAATAAATATTTACCGAACTAAAAGTTGGATAATATATCTGGTTCTTGGACGTTAAGCAAAGGGGTAAGGTGCTTAGAGCCTGTATCGTTAGCCTCTGAAGCACTAACAAAAAGCAAAACGAGTTTTCAGCTTTAGCTTTAATATACAGTAACATGAGAATTTATTTTTTAATACAAAAGTGGCTTTACTTAAAACAAGAGAAAATAAATTTTATTTAAAAAATTTAAATATAATTTCAGCATTCCAGTGAACTGAAAACATTCATGTAATGGTTGGCTGAGTCAAGTTGGGTGTCAACAATCTGTCACCTAACAATTGAGCTCTTTGTGATTGTTCAAAAGCAGAGATTAAATTCCCCCAGAAAAAAAAGAATCTATTAAAAGTTATGTAGGGAGGTAAAAGAATATTTTATATAGCATTTCAGTTAACCAAAATTGGCTTGTTAAATCTTGGGGTCCCTGAAATACTTAGAGAACACTGTGGAAAAATATATACACTTCTTTCAAAACTGATTTTAACACAAACTTTTTTGTGTTACTAGGTTTCCAATAAAACCTTATCCAGGTATGTTTCTATTAGTGTTATTAGAGAAATGTTATGTTAGCAAAGGCAAATACTTTCAGTACTGTAAAACCACATCTATAGAAATATGTATCAATCCACGTATTTTGTGTGTGGTTAATTTATAAGCAACTCTAAAACTGGAAACTCCTGAAAAGCCATAAAGAGACCTGGGATTATAGAGACAGTTATAGATAAACTTATTTTTCCTGTGTTCATTTTCTCTTATTTGTTCATTAAAACTTAGAAGTTATATGTAAAATAAGATAGCAATTGGCAAATACGTGTTTTTTTCCCCTTTAGTAATCTATACTATTAAAACACTTTTAAAGGCATTTTGCACTTTGTAGTTAGAACTAAAACCAAGAGTAATGAGTAAATTACATTTTTCTTCTCTACGGGACTTAGAAAAATGAGGACAGAAGAAGTCAGGAGTACATGGCAATTTTGAGTCAGGATTTTGACTAGTAGGAAACAAACATTCGGATCATAAGATTCTCTGGTTCAAGATAGTTGAACATTAAGATATTGTTTCATTCATTTTCTGGCAAAGGCCTTAATCTTTCATTATTCTTTATAATTTTCTGTTTTTGATAGCCTTATTACAATTTTATTTATTAATGATCTGTTGTCATATATATCTATAATTATTAGACATTTTTCTACCGTGATTAGGTAACTGGGCTGTTTAAAAAAGAAACACCTCCAGAATAGCTAAATTTTTAAAGTCACTGCCTACATCTGCCAAAACAGATTAGTAGCAAATTTCCAGAACAGAACAAGTTGTCTTGATCTCCTTACCTAACACTTGGTTTTATGTCAAACTTAACTGCTTTCAGGGAATAAGACCTCTTGATGGAAGCTCATATTTTGACATTAAAAATGGGGTGGGGGAGGTGCTGCAAATGTAGGGTAATTTTATTCTTATTTTCTGGTTTAATTTTGCTGTATTATTAGTTTTATGATATTCATATCATAAAAATACCATATATTCATGATAAGGTTGATTTGGTCTTAACTCACTATAATCCTGTTGAACCTACCGGTCACATGAAATTGAATATTCTTTTTGAGAAATTAAAATCTCTTGGCTATATAAATAAGCACCACCTTATAAAATAATTTTACACTTCAGATCTCCCTTCATAATCCATTGTCATTGCTGTTTTTTTTTTTAATTTCAGATGCATTAGGTATTAGTTCTTATGGTAATGGTAAAAAATATTTTGGCCAGAGGTAATTAACATTTTAATCAGAATACTTAATCATGGGTGTTTTTATAAAGAAAATTTCTTTTTAGAGTATTCCTGAAAATTATTTTGGATTCAGTCTTATTGAAAGTCATTTAAAAATGTATATATCTCCTTTACAGCAATAAATACTACATTCTTTTTTGTAATTTAATATTCTTTTGCTAACTCAGGATCAAACCCAGCCTCAGGTTATTATTTTTTTCTGTCAGGATGATAGAAAATATTCGATTAGATATGTAGTGACCACAGGACAAATGCTAGAAGTGTTTTGAGGCTTTATATTATGGTAGCTAAGAGTTTGGGCTTCATAGCCAGACTGGAGGAGCTCACACTCCAGCTTTACCACTTCTAGTTGTGAAATATTGGGAAAGTCACTTCACTGCTTTGTACCTCAATTTTCTCATCTGTAAAATGAGTTGTCTGGAGCATTTAATGAGTCAATACATATAAAATATTTAGAACTGTGCCTGTTATATAGAAAGTACTCAATAAGTGTCTATTGTAGAATAATTGACCTGTTAGGTAATATATCTAGTTCTAGTTTATTAAGAATTCCAGGTTGTTGTACTTCAATATATTTTTGAACAATAAAACCATTATCAATAATACTACTGTTCGTGAAGTTCAAATATATATGCATTTTTACTATAAAAGTTAAAAATGCTGATAACTGGCTGTTGTGTTTTCCGGGATGTTAGTAACTTCAGGATATGTGTACTTCGGAGAACAGATGAACCAGAGACCCTCGATACGGCTCCGTCGTGCGAGCGAGTGGTGCTTGAAATCTAAATATTACCGTCATCCCACACTACTGCTTCCCCCAGTGAAAGGCCTTGAATTATTAACTATGATTTTTAAAG
>NW_011888787.1:13674044-13685244 GCF_000151845.1 Pteropus vampyrus | reverse complement strand
TTTCAGATGCATTAGGTATTAGTTCTTATGGTAATGGTAAAAAATATTTTGGCCAGAGGTAATTAACATTTTAATCAGAATACTTAATCATGGGTGTTTTTATAAAGAAAATTTCTTTTTAGAGTATTCCTGAAAATTATTTTGGATTCAGTCTTATTGAAAGTCATTTAAAAATGTATATATCTCCTTTACAGCAATAAATACTACATTCTTTTTTGTAATTTAATATTCTTTTGCTAACTCAGGATCAAACCCAGCCTGAGGTTATTATTTTTTTCTGTCAGGATGATAGAAAATATTCGATTAGATATGTAGTGACCACAGGACAAATGCTAGAAGTGTTTTGAGGCTTTATATTATGGTAGCTAAGAGTTTGGGCTTCATAGCCAGACTGGAGGAGCTCACACTCCAGCTTTACCACTTCTAGTTGTGAAATATTGGGAAAGTCACTTCACTGCTTTGTACCTCAATTTTCTCATCTGTAAAATGAGTTGTCTGGAGCATTTAATGAGTCAATACATATAAAATATTTAGAACTGTGCCTGTTATATAGAAAGTACTCAATAAGTGTCTATTGTAGAATAATTGACCTGTTAGGTAATATATCTAGTTCTAGTTTATTAAGAATTCCAGGTTGTTGTACTTCAATATATTTTTGAACAATAAAACCATTATCAATAATACTACTGTTCGTGAAGTTCAAATATATATGCATTTTTACTATAAAAGTTAAAAATGCTGATAACTGGCTGTTGTGTTTTCCGGGATGTTAGTAACTTCAGGATATGTGTACTTCGGAGAACAGATGAACCAGAGACCCTCGATACGGCTCCGTCGTGCGAGCGAGTGGTGCTTGAAATCTAAATATTACCGTCATCCCACACTACTGCTTCCCCCAGTGAAAGGCCTTGAATTATTAACTATGATTTTTAAAGTGAATAGGTCTGGTAGATGTTAACAATTCTCTTTTTTCCCCTAAGTCCACTTCCATTAAGATTTTTATTTTAGATTGAAAGTGAAAGGAAGTTAATTTGTTTCAAAATACTGATATCAGAATAATTTGCTGTGCCTTTTTACTGATCTATTTCCTTTAACTTTCTTTACACCATATAAAAAAACCATGGAATATGTTTTGTTCCAAGAACTCTGGTGCTGTATTTTTGTCCCCCCAGTACCTAATATGTACTATCGATGTTCAAGAATTATTTGTTGAATGAATTAACATACCAGAAGTTCCCTTCTTTGGCCTAGTCACGTCTTCTTTTGTTTATAGAGGTTTGCAGAGCCACTTAGGCAACACAAGTGAGCAAATTGGGTAGGAGGCAAAGGCAGCATAGAAATTGTGATAAACTGCATCTGAAGGCTGGGTTAAACACCAGCCAGAGTTCATGACCTCTGCCCTGTGTAAGGACAGGCTTCTCTGCCAGATGACATATGCCTCATATGGGTGATAGAAATAAAGTTATTTTAGACTATTTTGGTTTTCCAGATACATAGATAAAGTACTTTACCCTGGAAGAAAGTTAATTTAACAACTGTCACTTGCTTTAGGAGCTGTTCCTTTGCTATATCTCCGTTTATCGGGAATTGATGGACCTTGAGAGGAGCTTGCCAAACAACTTTATTCTAAATTTAGAAGCAATCTGAGGAGCTTTATAATTTCTGGTAGTGGTAACACGACCAACTTTTCTAATTAGAACAAAAGGAAAAGTTAAATATTCCCAAGGAAACAAAGGCAATGTATAACGTGCATGTGTGGCATTCTTGCAGCTGGCTCTGCCCTCTCTACCTACTTGCCAGACTCCAGAAGAAACTGGGAAAAAGCAGCTAGAAAAATGATAGTCCACTTTTAAGCTCTAATTGCTAGGATGGCAACTGGTGTCCTACAAGTTAAATGTGGATGGGATTCAAGGCGCTGGACTGGTTTCACTGGATTTTCCCAGTCTGACCTCTTTTAATCTCTCTGTTGAGTTCAGGTCTATCTACATTACAGTGCTCTGATTCTTGATCATCTCTCCTGTTTTGACGCCTTGGCATAAACCACATCCTTCAGCCAGAAAGACAACTTTTACCAAGCGTTTTCCATTCTTCCTAGAATTTCTTGACGTTTAACCTCTTCCTGGAAGCTTGCAGCATAGAGAACCCCCAGCCCCCATTGAATCTTCCCTTAGCACCCCTGGCCTAATCTTTTGCATGTGCACAATGTTACTCTCACCCTGTGTATATTATTATTTAATGTTGACACCTTTGTCTTTTCATTTTATGTCAGTATGGGAGTGGGTTTTTTTGTTTGTTTTTTTGCCCTTTTTGGGAGCAGGGACTGTAACTTTTTGATTCATGGTGTTGATAGATACTTAATTAGTAAATGGCTGTTGACAGGGTATAAAATTCACTGAGGTTTTGAAGATAGTTTGAATCCTTTTGTAAATTATTTGCAAAATGGGCAAATTCTTTTTTTAACCGATCCCTATACCATTGACAAAACGGACCAGTCTCAGATTTATGACCTATTAATAAAATGCTGCAGATCAATTTGAAAAATAATTATTGGGAGAGGAGAAAAGAGCGTTTGGTAACAAATCAAGTAAACTTTGTTCCAAGGTATTTGGTTAGAAGAGTTGTACAAAAATTTTGTTAATGTTTAAACTCAACTGTGTTCCTTCTTTTTAACTGCTGTTTGCTGTTCAAAGTAACTATAGGCAGATTTTCTCGACCTCTGTCGTTTCCTGGTTTGTGCCTGTTATTGGTACATTCTGATTACATATCCCAATCATGCTCCTTTTATATGTTATTATTGAATATCATGTGGGAGGAACTTGCATTTTCCTTTTTTTTGAAAATTACCCACTGTTTATTATGTTATGATTGCCAAGATTCTTCTGCACAAATGCTTTTGGGTCTTAAGCTCAGACACTAAAGCTAGTAGTGCTTTGTGTCTCCCTAAGTGGAAAGGATTTTTGAGGTATTTATTAAAATCAAATAGTCTTAAGGAATTTATTTAAGTCGCTGCTAATTCTACTGCATATTTATTTGATATGTATTGAATTAAGTAAAAAGTATATACTTATAGTATGTTTTAATCTTCAATTTAGTTATAAATGCCATTTAATATTTTTGAGTAAAATTTAATATTATTGCACAAAGGCTTGGACGCGAGTTTAGCGCTGTCTACCATATCAAGTAATACTTAATTTTTAATCACTATGAATAAATTAGTAAGCCTTTTAAAAGAAACAAACTTTTCTTGCAATCACTTTTATATTTGAATATTTCATTCTTAGCAAAAGCTTTGTTTCCCTCCTTTTTTCCTATTTTTCCTTAGTTTATTTCATTTGTCCGCTATACAATAGACCCAAACTGCCTTGTGTTGAGGGAGAAAGCTGTATGACGTGCTAGAAGTTTTATGTGTGGTGGAGTTTAATCTCACTCTGTGTCTCTCCCCTGCACAGTCCCTTCAATCTGAATATGTCCATTACTAAGGCCTTGCCACGCCGGCCAACGCTGTTCCACTCTTAGACACAATTTCTTCATCTGGACGAGCAATATAGAGAGAAAGTGACTGCTTGCCGGAAGAATATCTCCGCCTTCTTTCCTTAAATTAAAGAGAGCACTAAGATAAGACCTTCAAAGAGACTTGAAACTGGAAAACTCTGGTTAATAACTACGATAAATGCACTGAAACTCTGTTTATGGATGTCAACACTTTTTAAGACAGTTTTAATGTTGGATTTGGTATTTTGAAAGGTTATTTTTAATGTATTTTGGTAATACATTTGTTATTACATTTACATGTACAGTATTACATTATGTACGTATTGTGAACTTTAAAAGACTATTTTGATAAATTTATAAATATATAAAATTATGTAAAAACTAGACTATATTTTGACTTAGATTTTCTTGCTGTTTGCTACCAAAAATTTGTATTTTGAATTTGTTTAGTATGGTTTTGTGTACAATGAATACATAATTCCTCTCGATTAAGAAAAAATAAGGGAGAAAGTTTTTAGAAAGTTATTTTCATGTTCCCACTACGAATATAGCAGATCAGTTCATTTTGGAGGGGAAGTCAGTCTAATGTCATGAATTTATTCCAGTTTATCTCTAGCAAGAGTATCATCATTTGATAAGGCTTATTTAGACCATTTCCTTTCCCTTTGTTTTTGTTGCTGAGCCATTTAGTTTTGCATCCTTGGGGGCTTTGCTTTAGCAAAATTTAACATCCGGTTGAAGATCAGCATTCACTGAATGTTTCTCCCCAAAGCAGGGCTTCGCTCCATGAAATGACTCAACATTCCAAATGCTTTTATTTCTTTCCTCCTCTCAAAAGAGCTCTTAAGCCAATTAGAATATTCTGCTTTTGGTACGAGGTGGTCGTTGCCTATAATCACACATGGTCTGGCACCAGTTTTAAATCGATGAAGAGAAATAACTGAGATGCTGCTAAGTGTGTTAAAGGAGATCTGTTTCAAAGAATTTACAAACCCCCAGCACACAAGCTTGCATATCAGAAACCTAACATGAAAAACGAGGTACTCACAGCCCTTTCCTGTAAGTGTGATCTTATATTCAGGCCTCCAGAAGCCTGTAGGCTTCATTTCTGTGGGGAGTTGGGAAGATTGAGATTCTGATTCTCTTCCATGCTGCTTAAGAATGGATGACTCGGAGACAGTTAAATGGATTCGTATGAAGTGCTTTACTCTCAACCATTGAGTTTTTTATAATGTATTTATTAGGAGGGGGTACCTATAGACTATTACATATGCTTCAGCAAAACATCTTGTTTATGTTTTACATTTTTAAAAAGGCATTTGAATGAATGTTTGACTCAGGTTGATTAACTTAACCTTCAGTAACTACAATACCAAATAATTGCACTAAACATAAAAAATGAATTGTATGTTTTAAGAATCAAAAATCAAGTGGAATTAAATTATATACCTTTTCTAAAGCTGAAATAGTAAAATATTTTATTATGAGTTATTGTAAGAAAAGATTGATTAATGTATAGGACGATGACATTGTTTTTTAAAAATTATCAGTGAAAAGTAATTCTGATGACATTGAGAAGTGGGGAAAGGGAACCATATCGCCAGTTTTAGTTCTGTGAACACTAATTTGTGTGCAGCTATTAAAATGATTGTAAAATTGACTACTATAAACTCTTTATAATTATGTGTATATATTAGTCATATGTATCTACATGTGTAAGTCTTAATTATTTATACACATGTGCATACATAGACAAACCAAGGAGTGTATGTATATCATATAGAAAGTATATAGAAAGTAATTCTACTCCAGTAATAAAAATTGTTTGATATGTATTTTGTTATGAATAGTTTAACTTCCAAAAGATATTTTGTTCTATTTTAAAGTGTAGAAGAATACACTGCTAATAAATAATAAAAGTTTTATGCAATTTATGTTTCCCCTGGCCTTTATAATTTGGATTTTTAGTTATCAATGTACTGAAGTCTTGTTATAATTTTATATTTGATCCAATCTGGTTGTTATCTTCAATTCAGTTTCTCAAGATCTCTGTTCTGGAGTTTTAGTTTCCTTTACTGGCTTTCCAAGTTGTGACCATTTCCTGAAATACATGACAGTTTTAGTTCAAAGAGCACAAAGAAATCTTATACTTTGAATTTCATAAAAGTCAGATAATGTCAGGCTCTTGCTGTTTTTTCTCTACATAATATTTCTTCCCATTAATAAAACACTGATTTTGATCAATGTTTTGGGACCTGTCTGGTCATTTATCAGGTCTGTTTGAGAAAGAGTGGCCATTTTTCTTAAAGGAGAAATTATAGAAATAAATTGATCAGATGGCACCGACTTCACCACTGTCGGATCTGTTCCCCGAAGAGCCAGCTGGGGAGGAAGAAGCTGCATTCCTTTTTGGAGATATTTTATGTATTAAACTGAATCTCTTTGGGTTGTGGTGTCTCTGAGGTTTCCCCCTTCTCTTTTGCCTTTAAATATTTTTCAGAACACAGAGGAAAGGTTGTGGGCAGGAAGGTAGCTTCACTTCTGTAGTTGGGAATCTGCCAATTAGCTGTCGTCACAACACTGCACAAGGGATACCGAGGTCATAGGACCACATCTTAGAGAAGGTTTCTTATAAACCTATAAACCTGTCTAGATGGGCAGAAAAACCTTTTTCTATGGATTTATTTCTTGTGAAAAAAATTTTTAAATCATTTAGTTCCAATCAATATCTCACCTACTGGTCATTGAGTTTACATGGCTTTGTTACTCTTAAATGTCAAATGATTTATGAATCACACAACACACTTGGAGGGGCGATGTAATAAATGTATTTAGCTATGATTCAAATAACAGCAGGAATGTGAGTTTACCAACAGTAAGCTACACAAGTGTACTTTCAAAATTGTTCTCACTTGTATTCTTTCCTTGGTGATTGGTGAATATGTTAAAATTTTGTTTCTACTTAATTATTGGTCCATGAGCTGAACAGTAAGTACCATGTGGTGTTTCGTGTCATATAAGAAGTCTGCTTCCAGAGTGTCCTGGTAAGGTAAAGTTGATGCTGCCTGCACAAGCCTTGTGGTCCTGTTTGTGACACTCAGCAAAGCAAGAATTCGGTCACCGTGTGGCAGAAGATTACTTGAGATTTCCAATGCCAGCAAGATATAATTTATGACATAAGATAAAACTTAATTTACACACAGGTTGCATAGGGCTGTGGCACTTATGGCATAGAGAGTAAAGTGGAAAATAAGTTATTTTGAGCTGAATTGAAATGTTAATATATTCCCACCCAGTTCTTTCTTTATGGATTGAATTATGATAATCATATCAAGAAGGAGAAAAATAGCTTTTCTAGAGAATTTTAAACTTTTTTTTGGTGAGTGCAAGTAGAAACTTAAACTGAAAGACTACTTTTAATGCAAAACAATTATTTGGAGCTAGTTTTAAATGGACAAACATAAGGAAACTGACCTTACTCATTTGCCATGTGCTTCTTAACCGGCATACATACCACCCAAATGGAGATAAGTTACATCCCACCACTTGCTATTTCTCCTTCAGTTTGAATCAAATTGACCAAAAGCTTTTTTAAAAAGTTGGACTGCAAGTGAACAAAAGGACAAAGTAGTAACTGTAAAAATTACTCCATTTTTAATATAATATTTTAATATAAATGTGTTCATTTATATTAAATTTCAGATTGAGATAATGACTTATCAAACGTATTGTTTGTTTATGCTATGTCTCTCTTCCAAAAGGATTTAAGATGGCTTCAAAGAATGGAGCGGGTGTACCACAGAGGAGCCAGAAGGGGCTTTGGACACAAATTTTGAGGCAATCAATGCCGAGACTTAAAGCTGAGATAAGTAGGCTTCTCAAATATCATTGGAGATTGGCCGTCTCTTCCTATTTGGGCAAGTTTACAGTAAATACACACCTTCATCAGCTCCAGGACGCTTCGTTGGAATTTATTTTACTCAAAATGTTAAGAATAATATAATACCTTGTTATTAACTCTAGGTTATATGCTGTACAGTAGATCTCTAGGACTCATTCATCATGCATAACTGAAACTTTGTACCCTTTGACTAATTTGGTAAGAGGGTAGACTTTAAGCATTTCTGTCACAAAATAATGATACTAACAATAACAAACAAACAAACAAATAAATAAAATTTAAAAAGACAGGAGCACTTGTATAGCTAAAATTTATTACAGTGAAGTTTGCAAAGCAAAATCAGCCAAGGGACACATGCAGGGAGTGAGCTTTTTTTTTTTTTTAAAGCCTGCAGCACCTGGTCTTCCTAGGTGGTCTCCAGCCAAGTACTAACCAGGCCCGCTCCTGCTTAGCTTCCGAGATCAGACGAGATCGGGCATATTTCAGGGTCACATGGCTGCAGACCAGGGAGTGAGGTCTTGGAGGAAACTGGCACAAGCCTCCAAGCATCCTCTCCTAGAGGAGTTACATGGAATGTGCTTCATTCTCCAGCAACCAGTGATGACAACACTGGTTGTCAACACGTCATCTCCTAGCAAAGCTTGTTAGAGAAGAAGCACCCAAGGTTTTATCTGGGGGCTGGTCCTGGAAGCACCTTCTGCTGAGCATACACCATAATCCCAGGCTCTCAGGAGGAAAGCAGGTGTTCTGCATAAACTTTACTGTTCGCATGGTCCAGGCACAGCCCCCCACCCTTGTCATTAGGGGAAGTTTGATATCAGTGTTGGGAGCTGTGTACTGGTCAAGTTCCCCCTGGCTTGCACTGAGGGACTTGAAAGCAGCCTTGAAAGCAGACCTTTCCAAGGACACCAGTCTCAGGCTTGCTGTGCAAAGACTTTTCTTGTACACTCTGTATTTTAGCCAACTGATTTTGTAGTAACTAAAGCCCGATTAAATTAATGTGTAGTTTTTACCTTATGGAGTTGACCCAAAGTCCCTGTTTTCGGAAGACTTCTTTATGGAGAAGAGGAGTTATGATCAAGGAGACAGGAGCTGCAGCTTTCTGGGGCTCCAGGACTCCGATGGGCCAGAGCACTGGCTTCTGTTTTGTTTTTAAATGGATAAATTCAGATATGGTACAGCTTTCCCCTCCCAAACACTCTGTTCGTCACAGTGTACGTGCCACCACCCAGTGTCTCCAATATCCCACCCCTTTCTGGGCGAACTAGAGGAGGAAAGACTCTGCTTTAAGAGATGAACTAGTCTAAACATTTTGCTCATACTATTTACCTGTTATTTAATATGTGAAAGAAATAGAAATATAGGTAAATGCATTTAAAATATTGCAACTTCAAAAATATTAAAGTAAAATGTATTGTAAAAAATTAAGCTAAAAAAAATGGCTGCAATAAAAATAAAGGCACCGGTGAGACTTTTAAAAAGATACACTTAAAACAATAAAAATATAAATTAAAATAATAAAATATGTACTATAAATTGATAAACTGCTTAAAATAAGGTAGGAAGCAAATCTAAAGAATAAATGTAATGAAATAATACCAGTTAGAAACTGAAGATTTAAAAGAATGAGCTAGAATAATCTAAAATAAAAACAAAAAAGCCTTGGATTTTTTAGAAATAAAAAATTAAAACATAAAAAATAAAGAAATTTAGAATGCTTTTAACAAAGCCACAGGGCTGCTTGTGCAGAGAAAGTTGCAGATGCTCACAGGCCTCCTATTAAGCTGGATCCCAAGGTTGAGCTGCCCTGGATAGGCCTTGTGAGGGTCAAAATCCCCAGGCTGAATGTGCTAAGAAAAAGACCTATGAGCAACACAATTTGTCAGCTCAAATTATCTCAGTTGGACTTCCAGCCTGGCATCTGCAGACCTGCAAAGCTGTTAAGACTTAAGAGAATGTTATGAACACATTTTGTGTGTGTGTGTGTGTGTGTGTGTGTGTGTGTGTGTGTGTGTGTGTGTGAGAGAGTGTGAGTGATTATTGTAAGCCAGACAATGTGCTAAATACCATAAATCTATAAGTAAAACTTATGAGCCATCTTACTATATATCCCTGAAAATAGGTGGAGGAAACAGATGTGGAGAAGTAAAGTGACTTGCCCAAGGTCATACAGCTGGCAAGTGCGACAGCCCAGATTTAAATGCAGCCTTAATGCCATAGCCAATCTCTTATCCTTTTTGCTGCCTTACATGTAAACAGACTCTTAAATATGGGTTGATTGCTGTGAAAGAGTGCATCAAAATAAAATACCAGAAACACCTCCAGCGAGATGACATTCATTTTAAAGCTTCAAATTGGAGCACGTGTTGTTAGGCCTAGAAAAAAGTTTGGTTAAAAGGTTTTATTGCTTTGAAAATAGAGCTGTTTCAAGGAAGGATGTCTTAGAAAATTAATAGCCTCTTGCCTATTCTCAGCTAGCATGTAAAACCAAAAAAAAAAAAAAAAAATTCAAACATTGGGACCTGATGGAAAAAATTAAATTCTTGAAATAAAAGAAAAATAGTTATAATCCGGTGTTGAAAAGATTAGTTGGCCAAAAGGCAGGGAGTTTGACGTTTTCAAGCAGCCTGCCTGTGCACGTTGCTGACAGGCACAAGTAAAGGCTTCTCTTTCTGCGCTCACGACAATGAGCGACATCTAATAACATGAAACTTAAGAAATTTTTAATATAAATTTTAACATTGTTCTAATAATAAACTCTGAGCAATACTTTTCCACATTGTACCGTTCTCTTGGTTTGAATGGGCTCAAACACTGTGCATGAATGTACCTGACTGTATTATAATTAGAATCTGATTTAGTATAATATTTTATTGAAAGCATATCTTGTGGGTTTTAGTCAATAAATTATTTTTATTTTTAAAAGGAGTATGATTCATGCAAAAAAATCAGAAGCTGTATAAATTAAAAAGTTCAAGTCTTTTCTCTCAAATCTGCTAACTTAAAGTAATTATGATAACGGATTATATTTCTGTAGTTGATTTTTTTTCTAAAGCATGTTCTGTACTTAAATATCAACTCTACCTGAACATCGGGAATGTTATGTGTTTTCTTCTTCCTGCACGGCTATGCTCAGGGTTCCCAATGATGTGCTCTGTAAAAATAGGCCCCGCCCCTCTTGTGAGTTACACTTTAAGGCTTCTTTTTACATATTTTATATATGGGTCAATCCTTCTCATGGTCAGCCTGCTTTCCACCTTCCTTAGAAGCCTTTTCTTACTTTGGGTTCAGTGAAGTGTAATTGTTTTTCCTTCATTATGCTGTGACATCCTTTATTAAGGTTGATGCCTTTTGTTACTCTATCCCGGGTGCCTGACTCAGGCACAGGACTCTTTTATTTCACTTCACTCTTATTTTTTTTCATATTTTCTCTGAGTGCTTCGGAAATTAAGTACTACATTCATTTCATTTTCTTGGGTAGACCCTTAGCCATTAGATCTAGAAGACTGAGCACAATCCGGTTCAGGACAGCAGAACTTTGAAGAGCCTTAATCAGAAAGGATTCGGGGACACTTAATGGACTGCTGCCGCTGGTGTCTTTGCTGGTCTAGAAAGAATGGAGACAATGAGAAAGGAGTCGAAATAAATAACTCATTCTGATCTACAGAGATTGGGAAGTTGACTGTGGATTGATATTCATTCATTCATTCCACAACATTTAATGAGAGGCTATTAGGAGCTACAGATATGAAGTTAGAACCTGACGTTCAGTCTTCTGCGGAACACGTACCTATGCAATGACCATCC
>NW_011888787.1:13670979-13673994 GCF_000151845.1 Pteropus vampyrus | reverse complement strand
TTAAACTGAATCTCTTTGGGTTGTGGTGTCTCTGAGGTTTCCCCCTTCTCTTTTGCCTTTAAATATTTTTCAGAACACAGAGGAAAGGTTGTGGGCAGGAAGGTAGCTTCACTTCTGTAGTTGGGAATCTGCCAATTAGCTGTCGTCACAACACTGCACAAGGGATACCGAGGTCATAGGACCACATCTTAGAGAAGGTTTCTTATAAACCTATAAACCTGTCTAGATGGGCAGAAAAACCTTTTTCTATGGATTTATTTCTTGTGAAAAAAATTTTTAAATCATTTAGTTCCAATCAATATCTCACCTACTGGTCATTGAGTTTACATGGCTTTGTTACTCTTAAATGTCAAATGATTTATGAATCACACAACACACTTGGAGGGGCGATGTAATAAATGTATTTAGCTATGATTCAAATAACAGCAGGAATGTGAGTTTACCAACAGTAAGCTACACAAGTGTACTTTCAAAATTGTTCTCACTTGTATTCTTTCCTTGGTGATTGGTGAATATGTTAAAATTTTGTTTCTACTTAATTATTGGTCCATGAGCTGAACAGTAAGTACCATGTGGTGTTTCGTGTCATATAAGAAGTCTGCTTCCAGAGTGTCCTGGTAAGGTAAAGTTGATGCTGCCTGCACAAGCCTTGTGGTCCTGTTTGTGACACTCAGCAAAGCAAGAATTCGGTCACCGTGTGGCAGAAGATTACTTGAGATTTCCAATGCCAGCAAGATATAATTTATGACATAAGATAAAACTTAATTTACACACAGGTTGCATAGGGCTGTGGCACTTATGGCATAGAGAGTAAAGTGGAAAATAAGTTATTTTGAGCTGAATTGAAATGTTAATATATTCCCACCCAGTTCTTTCTTTATGGATTGAATTATGATAATCATATCAAGAAGGAGAAAAATAGCTTTTCTAGAGAATTTTAAACTTTTTTTTGGTGAGTGCAAGTAGAAACTTAAACTGAAAGACTACTTTTAATGCAAAACAATTATTTGGAGCTAGTTTTAAATGGACAAACATAAGGAAACTGACCTTACTCATTTGCCATGTGCTTCTTAACCGGCATACATACCACCCAAATGGAGATAAGTTACATCCCACCACTTGCTATTTCTCCTTCAGTTTGAATCAAATTGACCAAAAGCTTTTTTAAAAAGTTGGACTGCAAGTGAACAAAAGGACAAAGTAGTAACTGTAAAAATTACTCCATTTTTAATATAATATTTTAATATAAATGTGTTCATTTATATTAAATTTCAGATTGAGATAATGACTTATCAAACGTATTGTTTGTTTATGCTATGTCTCTCTTCCAAAAGGATTTAAGATGGCTTCAAAGAATGGAGCGGGTGTACCACAGAGGAGCCAGAAGGGGCTTTGGACACAAATTTTGAGGCAATCAATGCCGAGACTTAAAGCTGAGATAAGTAGGCTTCTCAAATATCATTGGAGATTGGCCGTCTCTTCCTATTTGGGCAAGTTTACAGTAAATACACACCTTCATCAGCTCCAGGACGCTTCGTTGGAATTTATTTTACTCAAAATGTTAAGAATAATATAATACCTTGTTATTAACTCTAGGTTATATGCTGTACAGTAGATCTCTAGGACTCATTCATCATGCATAACTGAAACTTTGTACCCTTTGACTAATTTGGTAAGAGGGTAGACTTTAAGCATTTCTGTCACAAAATAATGATACTAACAATAACAAACAAACAAACAAATAAATAAAATTTAAAAAGACAGGAGCACTTGTATAGCTAAAATTTATTACAGTGAAGTTTGCAAAGCAAAATCAGCCAAGGGACACATGCAGGGAGTGAGCTTTTTTTTTTTTTTAAAGCCTGCAGCACCTGGTCTTCCTAGGTGGTCTCCAGCCAAGTACTAACCAGGCCCGCTCCTGCTTAGCTTCCGAGATCAGACGAGATCGGGCATATTTCAGGGTCACATGGCTGCAGACCAGGGAGTGAGGTCTTGGAGGAAACTGGCACAAGCCTCCAAGCATCCTCTCCTAGAGGAGTTACATGGAATGTGCTTCATTCTCCAGCAACCAGTGATGACAACACTGGTTGTCAACGCGTCATCTCCTAGCAAAGCTTGTTAGAGAAGAAGCACCCAAGGTTTTATCTGGGGGCTGGTCCTGGAAGCACCTTCTGCTGAGCATACACCGTAATCCCAGGCTCTCAGGAGGAAAGCAGGTGTTCTGCATAAACTTTACTGTTCGCATGGTCCAGGCACAGCCCCCTACCCTTGTCATTAGGGGAAGTTTGATATCAGTGTTGGGAGCTGTGTACTGGTCAAGTTCCCCCTGGCTTGCACTGGGGGACTTGAAAGCAGCCTTGAAAGCAGACCTTTCCAAGGACACCAGTCTCAGGCTTGCTGTGCAAAGACTTTTCTTGTACACTCTGTATTTTAGCCAACTGATTTTGTAGTAATTAAAGCCCGATTAAATTAATGTGTAGTTTTTACCTTATGGAGTTGACCCAAAGTCCCTGTTTTCGGAAGACTTCTTTATGGAGAAGAGGAGTTATGATCAAGGAGACAGGAGCTGCAGCTTTCTGGGGCTCCAGGACTCCGATGGGCCAGAGCACTGGCTTCTGTTTTGTTTTTAAATGGATAAATTCAGATATGGTACAGCTTTCCCCTCCCAAACACTCTGTTCGTCACAGTGTACGTGCCACCACCCAGTGTCTCCAATATCCCACCCCTTTCTGGGCGAACTAGAGGAGGAAAGACTCTGCTTTAAGAGATGAACTAGTCTAAACATTTTGCTCATACTATTTACCTGTTATTTAGTATGTGAAAGAAATAGAAATATAGGTAAATGCATTTAAAATATTGCAACTTCAAAAATATTAAAGTAAAATGTATTGTAAAAAATTAAGCTAAAAAAAATGGCTGCAATAAAAATAAAGGCACCGGTGAGACTTTTAAAAAGATACACTTAAAACAATAAAAATATAAATTAAAATAATAAAATATGTACTATAAATTGAT
>NW_011888787.1:13658133-13667154 GCF_000151845.1 Pteropus vampyrus | reverse complement strand
TAGTGAATAAACATTTATAATTTTTACAAATTGATCACCACAATAAGTCTGGTACCCATTTGTCACTATACATGGTGATTACAATATTATCGACTATATCTCCCATGATTTATTTTATAACTGGAAGTTTGTACTTCTTAATCCTCTACCCGTTTTCCACCCGACCCCCTCCCCCTCTTCTCTGACAACCATCAGTTTCTTCTCTGTATCAATGAGCTTGTTTCTGTTACATTTTGTTTCTTTGTTTTATTATTTTTAGATTCCACATATAAGTGAAATCATATGGCATCTGTCTTTGTCTTATTTCATTTAACAATACTTTCTAGGTCCATCCATGTTGTTACAAATGGCAAGGTTTCATTATTTATGGTTGAATAATAGTAATATACATATCATATTTTCTTTATCCATTGATCTATTGATGGACACGTAAGTTGCTTCCATACCTTGGCTATTGTAAACACTGCTGCAATAAACATGGGGGTGCATATATCTTATCGAATTAGTGTTTTTGTTTTCTCTGGATAAATACTCAGAAGTGGAATTGCTGGGTTTTTCCCCCATTCTTAAGTTCCATGATAGGGAGACTTCTAACACATTTTGGGCAGTTGCTTTCACTGAGGCTCAGAGGGCTGTGCCAAACATCCAAAGAAGGTTTTCAAAAATTATAAAATAAAGGAATATGCTGAAGAAAGGGCTTCTTGAAATTGATAGTGCCAATTTGCTTCCCAAGCAAAGGTGCCCCAAGGGAGTAGACACCTTTTTTTCTGAGATAAGGACAAAAGAATATACTAGTTTTTCTAACCACCACCGATTGCCTTGATGAGGTAGATGCAGGATCATGGCTCCAGGTTGTCTTATTTTTTCCTAATCAATCTAATTTAGTCTTGAAAGTATAAGAACAATTTCTTAGATTTTTTTTCCTGTTATTTTGTTTGTGATCCTGTCAATTCTGCTTAACTCTAATTAAGGGTGATAATAATTGTGGCCAAGTACCTAAAGGTGTGTAATCTTTTTTCCCATCATGATATGTGAACACACACACGCACGCGCGCACACACACACACACACGCACACATACAGAGTACTTTTTTAAAATAATTTGATCTCATCACTTAAACTACCCAAAATAATTCCTAAATGCTTGAAAACATGAAACTATCTCCATCAAATTCCTATCTCTATCAGACAGAAATATTTTTAAAGCAAATTTTTAAAAATAAACTACATTAAACTCCTTACTGGAAAAAAAGTCACTTCTGGACAGAGACCAAGCCAAAGCAATTTTAGTTCAAATTGGTTTTCCTGGAAAAGCTGAAAATGTAGTTCAGAAAAGAAATGCCTTGGCAACCTTACAAATCAACACTCAAAAACTAACAAGGTCAGACTACATGTACTCCACAAGTACTAGTGTGGAAAAAAAAATCTCCTAGGAAGCCTGTAAAAATGCAGTTTCCTGGGCCCACACAGTAACTCTGACCAGACCTAGGAGATTTGAAGAGCAGAGTTCAATTGACTCTGAAAAAACAAACGTAGGGATTTATAAATTAATAGAACTAGAACGAGGAATTGTGTTTGTTTTATTTGTCATTTTGTGATGGAGTGAACTTCAGTGGGGCCACCTGTATTAGTGTCACGGGGCAACCTGGATCAAGGCGTAGGTTTGTCATGATGGCTATGGCTTTGAGTATGTCATTTGCTGTCTTTGGGTTTCAGTTTTCTATAAAATGAAGCGATTGGATGATATAATTGGTTCTTAACCTTTCTGAGGTAATAGACTCCTTGAGAAGACAATAAAATTCTTTTATCTTTTCGCCATAAAAAATGCACAAATACATACATACATTTTTGTACACAAATTTAGAGAGAGTCATAGTTCCCTTAAAATGCTCACAGGGACTCCTGTGGCAGTGAGTGTCAGAACTGGAGAGTTGGGTTTATCTTTATGAGTTTCACGAGCCCCACCAGCCACAATTCAGATTTGTTCCAATGAGAACATGTCCCTTTATTGCTCTCATTCCTCACCCCATGTTGGGAATCACGTCACTAATACACATGGCGCACTTCTTACATGCTAGCCACTCCGTGAAACCATTCGCATAAATTCAATCATTATAAGACTCCTCAGAGGAAAATGACATTATCTTCATTTTATAAATGAGAGAACTGAAGTGTGTAAAGGGGAAATAACTTGCCTGAGGTCACATGGTAACAACAAACAGGCCCTGGATTTGACCTTGAGCTCTTAGCCTCTTTGGCAGGGTTTTTCAGTCTGGGCACTGCAGACATTTTGGGCTGGATAATTTTGTTGTTAGGTTCTGTCCTGTGCGTTGCAAGATGTTTAGCAGCATCCTTGGCCTCTACCCGTGAGATATATGCCAATATTACTCTTCCACCCAAGTTGTGACAACCCGAAATGCCTCCAGACATTGCCAAATGTACCCTGGGGGCAAAACAGCCCCCAGTTGAGAAAAGCTCAGGGCACATTTCCTGACAGCATTATGTAGTGAGCCGGTGTCCAGGGATAGGCCTCTCTCAAGTCTGATGGGGCAGGAGAAAGCTGGGAGCCATTATTACAAGAACTCATGCCCTTCAAGATGGAACAAACTATAGGTTGTTTCCAGCTTCCTCCTTCTCTAAATTCATTATTTCTAAAAGCTCTACGGGTAAGCTTTCTTGGAATGTAAATGCTTACATGCAGTTGAATTACTCAAGTTTGGCCATAAAACAACACAAAGCTGCTGTTCATTTGAAAAACAACTTCTACAGTTCAAATAGTCCCACGCTGACAAGATTCTCAGTTGTGTTACCTCAAGAGACCAAGATCTGGAAAATAGAGCTGGGAGTTGGAATGGAACTGTAGGCAGTCTCAGGGGCGTGCTTGGGGACACTGCGGCCTGGCTGCCAGCAGACGGGTCAGGCAAACAGGAAACAGCAACTGGTTGCTGCTGCCACTTACCCTTTGGTTTCCCAAAGTGTGGGAGACAGTTGCTCTAGTGTGTTTTGGTGGACTATGAAATCGAGTACCAGGAAAGTCCACATTGTATCCTGCCAGGATGGGTATGGGGTTGTATGGGGTGGTGGTGGAGTTGTTAACAATAGCTCTATTTATAGCGTGTGAAGAACCCACTGTAACACGTGTTCAGGAAGTTCTGTATCAAGATTTACAGTTGTTGAAATTCCTGATAGCCAAGAAGATATTGTTTGGACATTTTTTTTTTTAAATTTATTATTTATGTCTACAGCACCTGGTTGTCCTAGGTAGTCTCCCATCCAAGTACTAACCAGGCCTGCCTGCTTAGCTTCTGAGATTAGACAGCGGGTTTGTTCAGGGTGGCATGGCCATAGACCATGGCCTGTGGCTTCACTGGGGCGCGAACCCAGGACCTTCTGCGTGTAAAGCAGACATGCTAACTGCTACACTATGGAACCACATCCTGGACATTCCAACATAAATAAAAATGACAATTTATGAAATAAAAAAGACTGTAAAAATAATTTGGTGGCATAAAGTATGAGGATGTGGTTATATGAAGCTTTTTAAAGCATTTTAGAAAAATCGGTTAAAACAATCCTTGCTGTATGACTCTGATGGTGGTTGTATCTCTTGAGAAGACCATTGAGAGTGAAATCTCCATCCCACCTATCAAAGATTCCTAAGAGACAATCAGGCAACAAATGTTCAAGTATTTACAATGTGTCAGACACTCTGAAAAGGAGAGCCTTGCCCTCCACTAGCTTACCACGTGGAGAAGGAAAAACCACACCTGGAAGCTTGGCTGTGGCAGGGATGTGTTCAGGTGTTCTGGGGGCACACGGGCAGGGGAAGTCATCATGGGGATCTAGAAGGACTCCATGCAGGAGGTGAGTCTGAGTCCAGACCTGGAAAATGAGTAGAACTTAGCTGGGCAAAAGTTGGAACAGATTGTGGAGGGACAGTCAAGGGAACAGCATCCACTGAATAAATGGAGGTGTCTGGATAGGAGGGAGAGAAGAGATGGGCACATGCAAGGATAGCAAGTCCACGGTGCGGCTGGAATGGAGTCGGAGGAGTGAGAGATGAGTGGGAAGGTGAGGATGAAAGAGGTCACGTGGACTGTTCTAAGGCTTCTGCAGATCTCGACACTTTTAGAGGCCCCATCACACATCATACCAGACATATTAAAATGTACTCTGATCCCCTCTTCATTTATAATTAATTGAATAGCAGTTGACAATTTAATAGCATATCAATTTCTATTTTTAAAGTTTTCTTTTTGTATTTCAGAGCCAGGAATTCTTTTCTTCAGATATCAAACATTTTCAAAGGGTCTTGAAAAGCTAGTTTGCTATAGGCACTGTGCTTATTAGGGCCCAAATGATAACGATAGCTTTGTTTTAAACTTGCAGGTTTAAACCTGCATAAACCTGGCAACTGTCTCTCCCCTGGACTCCCATTGCCTGGTGTCCATTCTCTCCTTTTTCTTGCCCTTCTTGAGTTTTAGCAAGGCATGTGAGCTAGATTTGTCCCAGCTTCTCTTGCAGCAAGGACCAGCCATGTGACTAAAGTTTTGGCCCTCGGTGTGTGTACAGGAGTGATATGTGAAAATTTCAGGTCACATCCTTAAAATGGAAGCCAGCTGCCCCCACTCCCTTCTTTTTTGTTCATCTCTGTGGGCTGAGACAAAGATAACATCCTAGGGCAGAGGTTCTCAAACTTAGCACGCATCAGCATCATCTGGAGGTTCTGTTAAAACTCATAGCTGTAAATTCTGACTCAGTGGGTCTGTATCATTCCTAACAAGTTTCCAAGTGATGCTAGTGCTACTGGTCAGGCTCTTGAGTACAAAGTTCTTATTTGACAAGATGAAAATGATCCATCACAAGGCCAGTTGGTGGCTGCCTAGCTTAGAATCCGGGTTTCCTGAAACCCCACCCAGCATTTTTTCATTAATGCCATGTTACCATATATTATATTGAGTTATATTTTCAAATACATGATTTTTCCCAGAGAAAAATGATTTATTGAGGAGGGGTATAACTTTTATGCAAAATTTCCCACATGATATGGTTCAATGAGTGCTTGTGCCAAAGAGTCTGACATCGGACTGCAAATCTCTAAGATGAACCACCAGATAAAAAGTTCTGAAGAGCCGTCATTGTTGTTTACGCTAAGGGCTACTCAGGTTCCTTGCTTCCCCCTACACCCACTTTTAATCTTCTGACTGGTTCATTTTTACCCTCTTACCATTTCATTATTAAAATATGAGCCAAACTCTGGAAAGGAGTTTGGTGATGGAAAAAACTGAAATTATTTAAATTGAGACTTGGGGATTTTCTGTGGATAATTATCCATATCCCATGTTACAAAAGAAAAAATGATTTTTAATTAGAATATAAAGTGATTCTCTCTGAAAATGTGGGATGGAAGAAGTCAGTCCTGGGTATTGGCCTTCTCTAAATTCATTATTTCTAAAAGCTCTACGGGTAAGCTTTCTTGGAATGTAAATGCTTACATGCAGTTGAATTACTCAAGTTTGGCCATAAAACAACACAAAGCTGCCGTTCATTTGAAAAACAACTTCTACAGTTCAAATAGTCCCACGCTGACAAGATTCTCAGTTGTGTTACCTCAAGAGACCAAGATCTGGAAAATAGAGCTGGGAGTTGGAATGGAACTGTAGGCAGTCTCAGGGGCGTGCTTGGGGACACTGCGGCCTGGCTGCCAGCAGACGGGTCAGGCAAACAGGAAACAGCAACTGGTTGCTGCTGCCACTTACCCTTTGGTTTCCCAAAGTGTGGGAGACAGTTGCTCTAGTGTGTTTTGGTGGACTATGAAATCGAGTACCAGGAAAGTCCACATTGTATCCTGCCAGGATGGGTATGGGGTTGTATGGGGTGGTGGTGGGGTTGTTAACAAAAGCTCTATTTATAGCGTGTGAAGAGCCCACTGTAACACGTGTTCAGGAAGTTCTGTATCAAGATTTACAGTTGTTGAAATTCCTGATAGCCAAGAAGATATTGTTTGGACATTTTTTTTTAAATTTATTATTTATGTCTACAGCACCTGGTTGTCCTAGGTGGTCTCCCATCCAAGTACTAACCAGGCCTGCCTGCTTAGCTTCTGAGATTAGACAGCGGGTTTGTTCAGGGTGGCATGGCCATAGACCATGGCCTGTGGCTTCACTGGGGCGCGAACCCAGGACCTTCTGCGTGTAAAGCAGACATGCTAACTGCTACACTATGGAACCACATCCTAGACATTCCAACATAAATAAAAATGACAATTTATGAAATAAAAAAGACTGTAAAAATAATTTGGTGGCATAAAGTATGAGGATGTGGTTATATGAAGCTTTTTAAAGCATTTTAGAAAAATCGGTTAAAACAATCCTTGCTGTATGACTCTGATGGTGGTTGTATCTCTTGAGAAGACCATTGAGAGTGAAATCTCCATCCCACCTATCAAAGATTCCTAAGAGACAATCAGGCAACAAATGTTCAAGTATTTACAATGTGTCAGACACTCTGAAAAGGAGAGCCTTGCCCTCCACTAGCTTACCACGTGGAGAAGGAAAAACCACACCTGGAAGCTTGGCTGTGGCAGGGATGTGTTCAGGTGTTCTGGGGGCACACGGGCAGGGGAAGTCATCATGGGGATCTAGAAGGACTCCATGCAGGAGGTGAGTCTGAGTCCAGACCTGGAAAATGAGTAGAACTTAGCTGGGCAAAAGTTGGAACAGATTGTGGAGGGACAGTCAAGGGAACAGCATCCACTGAATAAATGGAGGTGTCTGGATAGGAGGGAGAGAAGAGATGGGCACATGCAAGGATAGCAAGTCCACGGTGCGGCTGGAATGGAGTCGGAGGAGTGAGAGATGAGTGGGAAGGTGAGGATGAAAGAGGTCACGTGGACTGTTCTAAGGCTTCTGCAGATCTCGACACTTTTAGAGGCCCCATCACACATCATACCAGACATATTAAAATGTACTCTGATCCCCTCTTCATTTATAATTAATTGAATAGCAGTTGACAATTTAATAGCATATCAATTTCTATTTTTAAAGTTTTCTTTTTGTATTTCAGAGCCAGGAATTCTTTTCTTCAGATATCAAACATTTTCAAAGGGTCTTGAAAAGCTAGTTTGCTATAGGCACTGTGCTTATTAGGGCCCAAATGATAACGATAGCTTTGTTTTAAACTTGCAGGTTTAAACCTGCATAAACCTGGCAACTGTCTCTCCCCTGGACTCCCATTGCCTGGTGTCCATTCTCTCCTTTTTCTTGCCCTTCTTGAGTTTTAGCAAGGCATGTGAGCTAGATTTGTCCCAGCTTCTCTTGCAGCAAGGACCAGCCATGTGACTAAAGTTTTGGCCCTCGGTGTGTGTACAGGAGTGATATGTGAAAATTTCAGGTCACATCCTTAAAATGGAAGCCAGCTGCCCCCACTCCCTTCTTTTTTGTTCATCTCTGTGGGCTGAGACAAAGATAACATCCTAGGGCAGAGGTTCTCAAACTTAGCACGCATCAGCATCATCTGGAGGTTCTGTTAAAACTCATAGCTGTAAATTCTGACTCAGTGGGTCTGTATCATTCCTAACAAGTTTCCAAGTGATGCTAGTGCTACTGGTCAGGCTCTTGAGTACAAAGTTCTTATTTGACAAGATGAAAATGATCCATCACAAGGCCAGTTGGTGGCTGCCTAGCTTAGAATCCGGGTTTCCTGAAACCCCACCCAGCATTTTTTCATTAATGCCATGTTACCATATATTATATTGAGTTATATTTTCAAATATATGATTTTTCCCAGAGAAAAATGATTTATTGAGGAGGGGTATAACTTTTATGCAAAATTTCCCACATGATATGGTTCAATGAGTGCTTGTGCCAAAGAGTCTGACATCGGACTGCAAATCTCTAAGATGAACCACCAGATAAAAAGTTCTGAAGTGAAGAGCCGTCATTGTTGTTTACGCTAAGGGCTACTCAGGTTCCTTGCTTCCCCCTACACCCACTTTTAATCTTCTGACTGGTTCATTTTTACCCTCTTACCATTTCATTATTAAAATATGAGCCAAACTCTGGAAAGGAGTTTGGTGATGGAAAAAACTGAAATTATTTAAATTGAGACTTGGGGATTTTCTGTGGATAATTATCCATATCCCATGTTACAAAAGAAAAAATGATTTTTAATTAGAATATAAAGTGATTCTCTCTGAAAATGTGGGATGGAAGAAGTCAGTCCTGGGTATTGGGAGCATATTTGTCCCTCTGAAAAATTTTGACCGCAGAATGAATAAGGCTGTGATGAAAGACATTGGGGGTATATTAAATTTTGTTCTAGCATTGATTGGGGGGAGGAGAAAAAGAAAGAATACGAAGGAGGGTGAAAATTAGGTGATTGGGAGAAAGAAATGACAAGACAGAGAAACTTGTTAATTACAGGACTTCCTGAGCAAGATATTTTTCTTCCTTTCACAAGTTAGAAGCTATTGAATAATTCATGTCGACAGTGGAAAGGCTGCCTTTTTCCTGGGTGATGAATAACTGAACAGGAGAGAGCTCAGAGTGGGTTCACCACATAAGCCACCCCTCTTGCTTCTGAGTACAGGGTGGGTGCTCTCTTTTTGAGCTCAGCTTCTGCTTTGCAGCAAAGCATCCTTGCCGCTGCTGCTACGGCTGCCTGCCTGCCTGCCTGCCTACCCGTCTGGGCTCGCAGCCTGCCACTTTCCCCAGCCCTGCTGCCAGCTGAGAAGTCTCCGGGCAGCTGCTGGTTTCTGCATAGGACCACGTGTGTGGATGCTGCTTGGGAGAAGTGGGCACTTGCTCTTGGCACTGATCCCAGCTGAGTTTCTCCTGTTGATTTCGGGACCACAGATGCTGCTGCGGAGGAGGTATTTCCTGGCATTCCTCCCTCTGCTACCACCAGCTGAGGACCAGCCCCAAAATAAGGTACCCTCAGCCCCTTTCCCCTGGCATCTTCCCCAGCTGGGATAGCTCTGCTTTCTCCTGGTAACTAGGGGCTCCATCTGGCATTATTCCC
>NW_011888787.1:13650641-13656563 GCF_000151845.1 Pteropus vampyrus | reverse complement strand
CGCCGGCCAGCACTGGTGACCCGGCCAGGGCCGGCGGGAGGCAGAGAGTTTTGGTTCCTGCTCTTGTAAAGTTTCCCTTGCTTGGATGAAGACTCTTGGGCGAAGCCCAGTAAATTGGTTCGAAGATTTCGCCTTTGACCCCACGGGGATACCTGAATCAAGGTGTCTTCCTAAATGGGGTCCTCCATTTTGAATGGCTGCCCAGTTTTTACCCTTTGTTTCTGTGTTTTAGAGAAATCCTGAAATTAAAACACTGGAGACTTCAAGAACCGGCAAACTGGCATTTAAAAAGAACCAGTTCACGTATTTCAACACTTTTTGAAAATGAACTTTCATAATGTATTACCACTCCCACTTTCATCGTCTTACAATATCTATGAAGCGCCTTGAGTGTGCATGAGCCAAAGGAGACACTGTTGATGAAGAAAATAATATCTGAGAAGTACTTTAGAGAGTAACCTGTCTTTGAGGATGCTTCTGTTCTAATTTACGCTTTGTATATTCACCCGAAGAATGAAGCCGCTGACATGCACACCAGTAATGAGTTGCCATGAAGACCTCAAGCCCTTTATTCTTAAAAGGGTTTTTATAAAGTAAAATCATTCCTGAATGAGATAGAATCTTAGCCAATAAGGAAATAAACAAATTTATTATTATTTTATACTCCTTTTTTGCACTTCTAAGACTGAAAAATGGCAATGAGTGTTAAAGTGAAATTTTTCCATTGTGTTGATTGATGCTCTGAGCCAGCAATGGAATTTTGACAATAAATAAGAGGGTTACCTATTTTAGGTACCAGTTTCACGTTTTCTATAGCATGCACACCTGTTGCTACTCTCACTTTGTAATCCATTTACTTGTCTTATGAGTGTGATTGCAGCTCTGTACTTTAATGGTTACTAAGGAGAATAAGTTCTGTTTTCTCTTTACCATTTAAAATATCTCAATGCACATGATATAATTAAACACTAATAATACCATGACTGCATAGCTAATATTAGCTGCTGTTGCATGCTCCTAGATGCTAGAACTTATTGGGCATGTGGTCTACTAAAGCAATACCCCTTAGACAAGGACATTTTCCTTCTTCCAGACACCAGAAGAAATGGCCTTCAATTATTTGAAAAGAGACACAGAGACAACCTTGGCTACCTAAAGGAGTTCTTGTCTTGACTCAATTTATGAGAAAATGCCCAGTTGGGACTTTATCTTGCAAATGGAACCACAGTCAAGATGGATTAATGCTATGGTTTGGCTCTGCAAAGCCTTCTGTACTCTTTTAGAGTTTCGACAGCCATGCATTGGAAAGCAGCACTGTTTCTTATGTAGTTCATATATATATATTACCACGACATTAGTATCGTGTCTGTTAAAGGAGATGTAATAAACTCAGTTATATATAACGGACAGTTCAAATGGGAATCTGTTTTAGAGTGTACGATTTGAGGCTTGTCATTTTCATCTTTGGTTTACTAAATTTATTTAGAAATATTCGAAATGCACAATTGTGTGAAACCACTTTATAAAATTAAAATGGGAAGAAATTTTAAATAAACATCTATCAGCAGTCCGACCACTAGTTACATCAAATCTGGGGCTGAACAGCCTCAGTTAACCGTATAATTGCTTTGTTGGCCTCCTCGACTTTGTAAGCCAGGAGAGTGGGAACACTTGTGCATTTGAATAATTATGGGAGTTGCAGGAAATTTTGACATGTCTGTAGTAAAACAAAGCAAAACAAATATGTTCATCACCAATAATAGATCAGCAGTCATTTTATTAATCTATCCCTTAGTGCATGCACCATTTCTCTCTTTCTAAGGTTTCATCCACTCACATTTTCCTTGATTCAAATAATTAATTAAAGTTCAGAAAACTATTCTTCTGAGTTGTTTTCTTCTGTCTCTGGTCTTTTTGCATACCTCCTTGAGCACCCTATAACAGATGACACTGTTTTAAAGCTCTAGTGATGAAAGTACATTCTTTGTTCTGGCTTTATTTAATTTTATTTTTAGTTTCTAAAATTATTTCTACTTTATATAATTAAATAGGGTCCAAATGCCAGCATTACAAAGAAATAGGTATAATCTCCTTTCCTTTCCCATAATTCATTCGAGGACTAGGTGACAACAACAGAACTGAAGATTTTCCCGTTTGGAGAGGCTGGGGCACGTTTCCAAATCTCTTTCAGAAAGGTCTTCTTTTAGTTAGGTCTTTATCCTTGTTTCTCACCATGCATGCCGCGAACGATTTCTCCCAATGTTCCTATCATCATTCGCCACGTGTATAAACTTAGCTTTATGCGTACCTGATATCTTGCAATGTTTCTGGCTAAAACAGAACCATCTCCTGTTGGCTCAGTGCCATGTGGAAAACCTAATTTGGGTTATATTTACTGGTAATTAACTCCACAGGACTGATTCACTTTTAATTTCAAAGTAGCAATGTGTCTAAAAATGTCTTTGTAGGGCACTAACTGGGAATGTTGGAGTTATTGCTTTTACAAATTAAGTTAATGAAGATTGTGTTCTTATTTAAATGAAACCACATATTATCCACTCAGGAATGAAAAATCTTAATTGCTGTTGTGAGCTGCTTTGCTTTGCTTTTTCTCCTTTTTTCCCCCTTAGGTGTGCCTGTTAAGATATATAGCAACACTCTCCGCCCCTTGTACTTTAATGGCTGAATTCTAGGATGTAATAGGTGTTACTCCTAGCACTTCCTTCCTTCCAAAATGAAGTACGTGCATAAATAATAATTCCATTTTGTACAGAGGCAACCACAGGCGATTTTTGTTTTAGACATTATAGGGAGTTTTCCAAGGTCAGACAAGTTTCCTTATATCTCAGGATTGGGGAGAAAGTTTTCTACAATGGAGGTATTGTTCTCTTCTGGAGAATCCAGTGAGATGAGTGGAACCGAGGGAAGAGGAAGGAATGCTCTTAACTCTAGGATGGAGAAAGCCATAGAAAAGATCTGCTCAGCAAGTGAACATTGGTCAGCTTTGACTTCATGGTTCAGTGTAACTCTTGTTTTTCTGATGATGACCATATTGGCCAACTTAATTGCTTCAAGCATAACCTTTTCTCTGTTCTCCCAGGGACTCAGACAATGTTCATCTGACTCCTTATCAGTCCTTTGAGCTAACTTGACAAAGTGCACCAATGGCATAAATTTAAATTCAAGAATATTGAGAAATACTAATAGATGCCCCTTATTTTCAGACATTTTAAAATATTTATGGGTTCTGGGGCAAGAATGGAGCTCCAGATGGGAGGTTTTGGTCTGCAAGAACAAGGGGGCACCCCTTCTTTCCACCTCTACTCTCCCTTTCAGTACTTTGAGGGGACTCGGTCCCCAGGTCTAAGCTCTGCCCACACCCACCTCTCCACCAGCCACCTTGCCCACCTGTAGGATCTATGCCAGGATCAGAGCACGTCCTGGAAGTGGCCTCGAGCCATTTGGGTAGGGAATTCCTAAGTTCCAGGTACCAGCTCCTGTTAGGAGGGCACAGGCTCTGGTGGGCACATTTCCTTGAGACTCCTCTCTCTGTGGGGAAGGGAGTGGCCAGAGGAGGGTGAGAGCAGACCTGTCAATGCGTGAGACCAGGGTCGGGACTCCAGTTTCTCCAGTCTAAGGGTCATACTGCTTTCACACAGGTCCTTCTCAGGTAGTCTCTCCCAACTCCTCCCACCTGCGGAGACTCCTTAAACAGGTGCCACACACAGGGTTTCCCCAGCTACTTAATCCCATCAGGCCTAATGCAATAGGTGAGGAGGCTGCTGAGGGAGTGGGAAGGGTGTAGATGAAACAAAGTAGGTCAGACGTGGAGGGGAGTGGTAGGTACATGGGTTGCATTTCAGTTTTCTACAAAAGCAACAATAAGAAATTTTAGTCCTAACTTCTACTTTACGTTCAAGATGAAATTATTGAATGTGCGCAGTTATTTCTCTGGACCTTGCATAGAAAACTGTGTATCTCTGATTTGTAAAGCCTTCAACATTACTAATCAATGGCCATGCCGTTTTGTTAGGATCCTGGGAGAAAGAATTGTGGGACTGTCTTTACTTCTGCTTGTCAGTTCACTGGATAGTAGACCTGGAGATCATCCAGCCCAGCTCCCTGCTAAAGCAGAAAATGCTTTAATTTTTAATTTATCTCGGTATATATGAGGCCTACTTCCCACTTTTCTATTCTTAGGGAGTTGAAAAGTATGTAGCACTCCTTGTGTGGTGATGCTGTGACAGATACTCTGCTCTTAGCCTAATGAAAGTTCTGTGAAATGTCAGCGTGGTTGAATATCTCTCTTACTACAAAAATTTGCCTTTATGAAAGTTTTATTTCTTAAAAATAAAGTTTACTTTTTCCATCCAGAGATTAATGTGTTTTCATAGAAAACTTGTAACATTGGAAACAAAAGAAATTACATCATCCATAGACTTCCCCAAAATTACCACTCTTAACATTTTGCTGTGCTCATCTACTCTTTTCTTTAAAAATCTTTTTTTATGTACACTTTTTATACTTTCCTATGTATACTTAATTGTACATAATGATAACCAGAAAGTATATACTGACGTATATTTATATGTGCGTGTATGCAGTTACCTATATTTTAAAACGTGTAAGCAGAAGAAAGATGTTATAAAGAAGGACCTGGTGACAGTATCTGCCACTACTGCTTTTAGAATATGTTCAACAACAAGCAACGGACTACTCACCTAAAAATGGCTTAAACAATGATAATACTTAATCATCATACAAACAGGAAGTCTGCAGGTACGTGCTTCCAGAATGTGTTCAGCAGCATTGGAATGTGATGAAGGCCCGGGTTCTTTGCCTCCTTCCACTCCAGGGACCTCAGTGTTGCTGCTTTGTGGAGCCAACATGGCTGCCGTAACGTTAAGTGACATGAGAAATCTATCCATTGCTTGTATACGATTTATGGTTTGGCATTTCTTCTGCCCTCTATCTACTTAATGGATTTTATCTTTTCTTTTTTTTTTTTTCTGAAAACTTACAGCTGGACTACATACCAAAAGCAGTAGGCCCTTGTGCATTTGCAGTGTCTAGAATTCATTTACTGTAAGTCTGTTGCACTAAAATAGAATCTTTTCTGACCCTTGTTACTTAGTATTCTGACAGTGACACATGGAGCGTGTGAAAAAAACTATAACCAACCAGGCCTCTTTCTGTTTCTATCCCTCTCAAAGTTGTTTTCTGACTGACTGTAGAAAGACAACTTGGGCTGGGGCTGGCTCAGGCAGAGGTGAGAACAGCACTCTGGCTCCCTCATAGCAGCACTCACGCAGGGTGACTGCTCCCAGATTATCGTCAGAACATATCGGGGTCTGGAGGTGGTCAGTAAATAGCAGCCCTCTTCACTGAGTTTTGAATGATGTGGTCAATAAAAACATAAAATGTGCAAATGATGATCCACGACATAACCTCTATTTCGATAAAGGCTCGGTTAGAGGGTGTAACTTCATGTGAGCGCCAAAATGGGCTTATTAACGTTTTCCCTACCAGTGTAGTTGTTGGAATAAGCAGGTCAGGTAGCTCTCACTGGTCCAGGTAGAGAGGGAAGAAGAAAGACTACATTTCTTAGGCTCAAGACTTTGTTAAATTAGCTGCACTTTAATGCGAAACTTGGCTAGTGGCTATTGCCTATCTACCAGGTAGCTCATTTTACCTCCAGGAGGTAGACTGAAAGATGGGACAAGAGGCCAGGAGTGTCTAGCAAAAATCTCTAATCATGGAGACCAGACAAATGAGGGAAAGGCATTCATTCTCCTCAAAAAATATAGGTCCCATGATACTGTGCCAGGGTGTGGACAGGAGGGACGGGCAAGCTTATGGTGTAGTTGTTGCCCATGGACCTGCTTTTCTACCTAGTTTTATCAGTTAGAGGAAATGCCTCCC
>NW_011888787.1:13638637-13650196 GCF_000151845.1 Pteropus vampyrus | reverse complement strand
CTCAACTTCAGGGGAGGGAGAAAATGTACGTGGGGCACAGTTTTACAAATAAAATTTGGCTCAGTGGGTGGTAGATAGATTTCAGCTTAATATGAGAAAGAACTTTGTCTCAGTTATAGGTGCTCAAAATAGTATGGGCTGTCTCAGGAAATTGTGACTTTTCAAACACTTGAGGAATTCAAGTAGGGTGTGGAGGACTAACTCTGGAAAGGATGTCTGTGTTATGTGGGAAGTTCTACTCTGAGATGCCTTTCAAATAGAATTTCTAGGCTTATATAATACTTTTTTTGCTTGGAGACGGCAAAATCTTTCTTGCACTGGGCTTATAACATTTCAAAGGTCAAAAGGTATGTGTTTGGCAGAAACCTTACCCACATCAGCCAATAGAGAAGCAAGCCTCGATGACCAGGGATGTCCCTCCTTGGGCACAGGGACATGAATATGTCACATTCTTGGTGACGTTGCCCGGTTTCTGCTCTCTCTCTCTCTCTCTCTCTCTCTCTCTCTCTCTCTCTCTCTCTCTCTCTCTCCCCCTCTATCCCTTTCTCTGTTCCCATCTCATTCTCAAATATTGTAATGGTATACAGGCCAAAATAAGTACATAATTTTATATTACTTAATTCATTTAAGAACTTTTATAAGCACACTATTTTGAAGACTTTGTTGGGAGTGAAGAAGACTTCAGAGAACACTATTTGGATGCAAAACAAGCTATTGTTGACTTCCATGTAAAAGCTATCTTTGGTGAAAATTCCTCGAAGAGTTTTTTTCATGTGACAAAGTCCCAAGCAGATCTTAACCAAAGTCTACTTGTATATTTAGAACTGGCACAGCACAGTGACAATCTGGTTCTTCCCAATGTTTTGACACAATGAGAGATGGATTGGAACACTAAGTTATCAATACAAAAGCTTACTCTAAAGCTATTTTGGATTTGTTGGAGACCAATAATAGACTCTAATATGTGTAAACCTAAAATCTCTATACACTTTGCTTTCCAATTTACTTGAACAAAAAAATTTGAAGCTCCTCAACTCTAAGCACTAAAAATTCCTGTTTTTAGCATGTGGAAATGATGCTACTTACCTTCCTGTTTTACTAGGAGTGAATACAGCTTTCTTTGTTATCTCTGTCATTGTTGTTACTGTCATTGTTGCATTGTCATCATCATCACGAGCATCATAAAATACTCATTAACAGCTCAATGGAGCTCATCGGGTCATGTATATGTTAGCTTTTGCAGTTTAAGCAAACTACCCCAAAACAGTGACTTAAAACAACAATCATTGATTAACTCCTATTTCTGTGGGTTAGCAATTTTGTTGAGGTCATCTAGATGGTTCTTTTGCTGATGTTAGCTGAATCCATCTTTGAGCCTGCAGTCAGCTGGTGTCCATGGTCCACACATCTCTCTGGCATTCTGGACTAGAAGTTGGATGACAGGAGCAGACCAGGCTCTTTCACATGATGGTGGTCTCAGAGTCAAGTTTCCACTTCTGCTCCATTTACTAAAGAACATTGGCTAAAGTAAGTTACAGAAGCAACCCAGACTCCAGAGGTGGAGGAAGATAGTCTATCTTTTGATGGGAATATCTTCAAAGTCACATCGCAAGAGTGTGACTCTTACTGGAAGGAAAGGATTTGTGGCCATTTTTTTGCAATTGTCCATAGTCATTAATACATCATCCTTGTTCTTAAGAGTCTTACAGCCCTTTTATGGAGACAGAACATAAGTTAACAAATAACTTGCCATCCTAAGTATATGTGTCAATAAGTAGGTCAGAGTAGGAAGATATCAGTAATGTCAGGATTACTCCACCGAGGATGTGGGATTTAGAACAATGCAGAAGGGAAGGGAGATCACAAATACAGAGAAGGGTAGGAGCAGAGACACTGTATTAGTTTTCTATTGTTGCCAAAACAAATTACCGGAAACCGTGGCTTAAAATAACTCAAATGAAGTTTGATATGGTCTTACCAGGCTAAAGTCAAGAAGCTGGAAGGCTGTGTTCCTTTTTGAAAATTGTAAAGGAGAATCCACTTCCTGCTCTTTGTGTTGATTGGAAGAATTCAGTTCCTTGCAGTTTTAGACTGAGGTCCATGTTTTTTTGCTGGTTGTAAACTGAGGGTGATTCCCAGCTTCTAGACGCTGCTGCTTCCCCAGCTCATGGTCTTCTTCCTTCATTTTCAAAAGCATCAGGGTGGGTTGAATCCTTCTCATGTCGCATCTCTCTGACTTATTTTTTTTTTGTCTTCTTGCACTTTGAAAGGATTCATGAGATTAGACTGGGTCCATCCTTGGGTCTAATCTCCCCATTCCAAGATCCTTAATTTTAATATTAATATAAAGTCTCTTTTGTCATGTAAGGTAACATATTTACAGGTTCCTGGGATTAGGATGTGACATCTTTGGGTGGCCATTATTTCGCCTGTCACAGACACAGAAGCAGGACTGTGTATGGCATGTTTGACTGCAAAGAAAAAAGTTTAAAAGGGACAAAGACATGGAAGGTAAGATTGTACTGATCCAACTACTTTTCTTACGCTTACCTTACCTTGGGCTAATTTTATGACTTGTCATTTTAGGCCTATGCCTTCCTTGACTAACCTCGAAAATTTTAGGCCTCCTTAGTGATTCTGAGACTTTTTTTTATATCTTTATAAAAAAATCAAGAAATGCATACCAAGTTTTAATTTCTATTATTTGTTTTACAAAACAATATTTTTTAAAACATGAAATTCACTTCAAATATACTTAAAAAGCTCCACATCCTCTCCCCACCTACCTGGGAGCCTGTTCCACTCAACACCGCAGTGAAACAGGATTCCTTCGCTGCATTTCAGCTGAATGATTTAAACCTCGTCTACATCATTTTTTAACTCAGGAAATGACCTGATTTGTCTTTGAAGCACACCACCATCTTCAGGACATTATATAAACTGCCTTTATTTGAGAGCTGTTAGCTCACTTTTATGTGACATGACCATATTTACAATTATAGTAAAAAAAAACCAACCCGTAATTGTATGATGTCCGTTTCTTATTAACAATTAGAATGTAATTTTGTGGAACATCCTGTACCTGACTAGGCTCACAGTCACATTTTCATTTTGCTCTTTTTGGGTGAGTTTTCCCCACCCAAGTTTGAGTCTGCAGTGTCATTACAGAAAGAATGGAGGACAATCTCTATTCTCGGGAATAGCAACAAGCAGCACAATTAAGTCTCTTTGAACCTCTGAGCCAGGGTGGAGATTAAAGGAGAAATACTCTTTGTCTTAAAGACTACCTTCTTTCTTCACAAAAGAAATCAGTTTTCTTTACTCTGAAAAATGTAAGAACAAGAGAACTCATTTGTGGAGATGAAAATTTGAGAGCATAAAGGAATGGTAATTTGCTCTAGCTAAAAATAGATCCCACCTTGATGCATTTACGTCACGTGGGTTGTTAGTGGAGTGTCCAGGCTTCATCTGCAAAGAGATGATGTCAGAACCTGCAGACAGGGTCCAGACACAGTTGGTTTTAATGTGCCTTGCTTCTAAGTGGAATACATTTTAGTGATTTCTCCTTTAGACTCTCCCCATAGAGATAAGGAGAAGCATAATTATTACACTTTTGGTTCCAGTCATTTATAGCAAGACTACCATATACCTGTGTAAACCAGACAGTTGAAGTCTCTGCCTTTAGGGGACTTAGATCCAGTAGGGAAGAGAAACACAAAAATGAATAGTTACACATGTACTTGTTTCATTAAAGTTTGGATAAGTGACAAGAAGCAAAAATGTGAAATGCTATGCACACTTAACAAAGGAAGAACTAAATTAGTGTGGGGTGTCAGAAAAGGTCTTTCTAAGAAAGTGACATTTAAGAGACCCAAACAATGAGTCGGAGTTAATCAGATGAAACTGCGTTGGGAGCTGGAGGAGGCAGAAGTGGTACCACCCAGGCAGCAGCATCTGCAGACTCTGAAGTGAGGGCCATATTTCCATATTTCTCTTTACTTCCGTCCTTAATGGAAACTGTAGACCAAGGAGATTCCAAAGTGTCTTTCTAGGTGAAGACTTTTTCTTTTTTCATGAAAACTTCCTGAGAGAAGCAATGTTAGCAGCAGGCAACCCCTGTTTCACTCTCTTAAATTGCTATTTTTTTCTAAGAATAGTTTTCACTTTAAAAAAGTAAAGAGCTAATGTTTCAAATTGAGTTTTCAATTTCAGTAAACATTTTATATCTAAACATTTGTTTTTATCTTCAGGCCAATGTTCAGCATGATTGCTCACCAAGACTACACTGTGCTTTAGTTCTGACGGTCACATCGTGAAACTTGTCATCACCTAGAATAAAGTCTTAAAATTCAAATAATCTCCTTTTTGACCATAATCTGTGTCCTTCCAGATCTCTCTCTGGACATGGCGTCTCTACAAATTCTTTAATTTTATTAAGATGTCTCTCTACTCCTTGAGCTCTCATTACCTCTCTGTCTTTGATTTCTTTCAGATCCAACCCTCTTTACAACATCCTTATCTCAACTTGACTCATTGTACTTCCTCTGCACTCAACTGTCACGACCGAACGATGCCATGCAAATATTAGCTTTCTACACCCCCGCACCAAGGCTGATGAATGTCCATAGAGGGTCTTTGTACTGCACTCACAGAGGTTGTCAGGAAGCTAGTAAGTTCCAAATCATGTTCGTCAATCCCAAATTCAGTGCTCAAGTAAAACGGCAAGGAAAGATTTGTTGTTTCTTTTACTTCTGGCTTCATTTTATGATGCCAGAATGTGTTAGTCCATTTGCATTGACAGATTATCTTCTCACTATGAGAACTAATGGCTTCAAGGCAATTTTGATAGGCTTAAGATGGGAAATAAAAATAATTCTGAGATTTGAACTCTCAATGAACTTCACATATTTTTAGCAGGCCTTTATGGGTATTTAACAGAGCCTGTTACTGTTTTTGATTAAGACTGGAATTTCAATTGCATTTTGGATTTTAAAAGTATATTTCTATAATTCTCTTCTCCTTCCTCCCCTCCTCTCCCACTGTTCCCTGCCTTCTGCACAATAACTCTTTCAGGTAGATACTATGGTTTACTAGACCGGGGTCACAAACCTGCTAGAGGCTGTGGCATCAGCAGCTCTGGCAGCAGTGTGCCATTGGCTGGCCATCATCCCTCTGAAATCTTCCCACTCAGACTAGTTTCAGATGTAGCAGCATGAGTACAGGCTCTGGTTGAAGGGAAGTTGTAAATAAAAGTGACAGCCTGTAAATTCCTCATGTGTTTGTTTTGAAATTTGCAAGTCCATTATTTGAGATGGTAGTAGGACTCTCCAGATCTGCCCCTCTGAAGAAGAACGGCGTTTTCCTTTTTTTTTTTTTTTTTCCGGGTTGGTTCGGTTTTCTTTACCATTTTTTTTTTCAAATGGGCTGTTTATCACAAGTCTTGTCTTGTGTATCACCTTAGCAGTAAAGTACCTCTATTAATCTTCACACTTTAGGAAAAGAAAATCTGTGCATCTTACTGATGTATAAAAATAGGTATTAACTTGTACCATTGAAGAATGCAGAAGGGTCAGTCAGATTCTTTGTAGAGAGGAAGAACCTTGTAGGATCTGACTGACCCGTATTCTTCAACACTACAAGTTAATGCCTATTTTTATGGAAAGATATTCCATGCTCATGGAGAAGAAGACTCAATAATATCAAGATGTCAGTTCTTCCCAACTTGATCTATAGATTCAATGCTATCACAATCAAAATCCCAGCAAGTTATTTTGTGAACATTGATAGATTGATTTTAACGTTTATATGGAGAATTAAAAGAATCCAGAGAAGCCAACACAATATTGGAGCAGAAGAACACAGTTGGAGAACCGACACTATGCAACTTTAAGACTTTCTATAAAGCTACAGTAACCAAACCAAAATTGGCATTGGTAAAAAAATAAATAAATAAATAATAGATTAATAGAACGGAATATCGAGTCTAGAAACAGATCCCCAGGAATATATGCTACTGACCTTTGACAAAGGAGCAAAGAGAATTCAATGAAGAAAGGACAGTCTTTTCAACAAATGATGCTGAAACAGCATTCATATGCAAAAAATTTACATAGACGCAAGACTTACACTTTTCACAAGAATTAATTCAGAATGAATCACAGACCTAAATGTAAAAACACAAAACTATAAAACTTCTAGAAGATAACGTAGGTGAAAGTCTAAGTGCTTTTGGGTTTGGTGATGAGGTTTTAGATACAACACCAAAAAGCACAATTCATGAAAAAAATTAATAAACTGGACTTCATTAAAAATAAAAACTCTGCTTTTTGAAAGATACTGTTAAGAGAATGAGAAGAAAAGCCACAGACCAAAAGAAAATATTTACAAAAGGTACATCTGATAAAAGAATGTTATCTAAAATATAAAAAGAACTCTTACAACTCATCAATAAGAAACCAAAAGCTCAATTAAAAAATGAGCCAAAGACCTTGGCAGACACCTCACCAAAGAAAATATACAAATGACAAATAAGCATATGAAATGGTGCTCAACATTATACGTCATTAGGAAATTACAAATTAAAACAATGAGACAACACTACACACTTATTAAAATGGCCCAAATCCAAATCACTGACAACACCAAATGCTGGCAAGAATGTGAAGCAACAGGCACTCTGAGTCATTGCTGGTGCGAATGTGAAATGGTACAGCCACTTTGAAAGACACTTTGGTGATTTCTTACAAAAACTAAACACACTCCTACCATCTGATCTAGTGATCATATTCCTTGGTATTTACTCAAATGAGTTGGAAACCTTCACATGAATGTTTATGGCAGCTTTATAAATAATTACTAAAAACTGGAATGCAAGATGACCTTAGCCAAGTTTGCTCCCAAGAGCCCCTGCCTCTTCTGAAATTCAACCACACTCCAGTAAACTCTTGGTATCTCAACCTTCTCCTCTCATGACCTATTCTTAAAAGTTCAGGTTTGTGCCTCCCATCCAACTCTCTTTCAAGCTTGTTCCAAAGTTTTAATTCGTGGAACCTATCATCAGTCAAAACTGTCATTCATCTCTTACAAAGAGAAAAAGTATTTAAAAATGAATTCCTCTTCAATGTTTTTTTGCAAGAAGTCCTAACATTTCTTAGTGACTGGTCACTCTGTAGGTACAAGTTGATTTGTCTCTTCTCTTCCTTGGACGCCCTCTCATATGAAATCAGAGATATCACACTTCAGCTTTCTATCCTTTAATAAAAAGAGGTCCTTTCTAGCAGCATCAAGGGATATTTTGATTGAGTTCATAGAAATTTCCCTTGGCCATTGAACTTAATGACTCTGAGTCTCTTAATACCCTGTTATGGATTTATTATCCATTAATTAACTAATACTTTTTCTGAACCTAATTACTCCATGGCTTCAATTGTACAATTATAAAACTCATCTCTACGGTATGAATGGAAGTGTGTTGGCTGCCCAGGATTCGACTGGCTTGGTTTACCTCTCCAAGTGTGCCAAGCTGGGACCATCTTTGTATTTTGGACTTTCTTGTGTGAGAATATCTGATTCCTAAAATCTGCCTATTGGTTCAGGTGTTAAATACAGATATTTAGAAGTGATCTGTAGAAATATGGCCCATCTTTCAAAAACATAGTTGATATTTGGGGCAGATTTCCCTTAGACTGAGAAACTAGATGTGAAATAGTGTGTCTATAATATCATATACTTGTTTGAAATTCAAATATCCATATAAAACTATGAAAGCATAAGGATGTGGGGTGATTTTTATGTGCTTGACAGGTTGAAGCAAATGAAGTAAAGCCGTACCTTCAAAAAAAAAAAAAAAAAGCCATGTGAGATAAAAATAAGGATCATAAAGATGGTGTTGAATAAATTCACCAAAAGGAAAAGGGGAGGAAGGAGCAGAGGCAGAGGTCTGGTGCTCCTAAGAAGGCAGGCCAACACTGCTGGGGGCCAGGCCACAGGCCAGGTCGTAGGGGAGACTGGAAGGGGTGGTCAATGCTCTAAAACCTGGGCCAGCTCCTACGTCAGCCACAGAACTTGAACTCATGTGAAGCAACCCAGATGTCATGATTGTGTAACTTAGAGAACTTCAATTCTCAGATTTATGGATTCTAGATTTGTGTTTCAAAATAACCTCAGACACTCACTTCCCGATATTGAGCTCCTCCCTTAACTCACTCTGCATTGTCGGCCCACTCCTTCCCTGGCCCCAGCATTGAACCTGTGTTTGCCTCTGTTTAGCGGGAGGGAAAAGAAGCTTAAGAACAATAGGACCTAATTCAGGTTTTCTCTCTTAAGTAAATCATAGATTTGCAACACAAGCACCTGGGAGAGAACATCCTGTGTTGATGAAAGATAGTGAGAGGATGGCTTTATTTCCGTGGCTCTCTGGACCCAGATGGGGAGGTGAGCCTGGGCCCCCTGTTTGTTTAGATGGTGAAGCTCCAGGGACTTCGGCCGAACAAACTGTTCCCAATTCTAGAGCAAGACTGCTGAGAGTGCAAAGTTTAGCCTTTAAAATAACATCTCCCTGGAGAAGCATCTTTCGACTGGGTGAAAGGCCTTGCATATGGAAATGAGGCAAAAGGTAACTGTAGGATTTTGAGCTTTAGCTGATAGAGAGGGCTTGTAGATTCCAGGGAGTTGCTATAAGAGTTTTCTGATTTTTTTTTTTAGTAGAAAAAATGGACAGTTTTTATAAATTGACCAAATTGTCAGCAGATTCTGTTTTTCTTGTCACGTGTGAATAATGTCTGACAAAATAGAGAACTGATCAAAACTAATGATTACCAGGGCCTCTGGACGCAACCCATTGTCTCTTTCTCAATCGTTTTTGATTTTGCATAGAAATATATCAATTAGGCTAATTGAAATGTTGTTATAATCTGTGATATGCTTGGCAAATTATTTACATTTCTGCATCAGTTTCCTTTCTGTAAATCGGGACTAGAGGAAGTTTGGTGTGAGAAATAAATAAGATCTGAAAGAAAAATCCCTAGCACACAGGAGGCACTCAGTAAACGCTAGGGCCTTCCTTTCTCCGTCACAGGTATTAGTGGACTTCTTCAGTCCTTGCCCTTTGTAAAGAGTGACATGAGGAAAGTTTACCTGCTAATCTGTCCTGAGAAAAGAGAAAGATTTGCTTATTTAACTGATGTTCACAAGGTGCTTTTCATGTGAAGGTGCTTGCTAGGCAGTAGGGAAAAGTTGAAATGATGCACCACGCCTTCCGTGTCCTCAAGGAGCTTCCAGTGTAGACAAGTGAATAATAATCACTCTGGGAAAATGTAGGAGAAGTTAGATTATTTCTTTCTGGTTGGAGTGAGCATAGTGTAGGGGACAGAATGGAGCCAGCACTTATTTAGTGCTCATCAAGTGCCAGCAGTGTGATATGACCTTGCATATGTTATCTTATATAATCCTCACAGCAATCCTGTGTAGTACGTATTCATAGATCCATTTTATAGGTTAAGAAACTGAGGCTCTGAGGAGTTAAGAAACTTATCTGAGATCTAGCAATTAGTAAGTGGTGCACTTTGGATGCTAAACCAGTTTTATCTGACATCTCTGCTCTTTTCTCCACCCCCTACTACTTCAAGGTATTAAGGACAAATGATAATTCTAGATAATGTGCCCATTTTTCATAGGGGGAGATGGTGGAGATGGTAGAGGGTCCTCCCTCTTGCAGGTGAGAGGAGAGCATGGAGAAAGTTGTGGGATGGGACAACATATTCTCACTTCTGGTCATGGAATCTTACCAAGGCACCATTTCCACGAGGTAGATCCATCCAACAAATAGATGTATAACACCATCTGGACAATCTAGGAGCAATCTAGAGCTTATGTAGGAAATGCCACTGATTAATTGGGGGAAAATTAAGAAGAGCACTTCTGCCTGGCACAGTCACTTGAGAACCAAATCACAATTGTGGCTCTGACTTGATGGGGCTCCAAGGCCCCGGGAACTGTGATTGTTCTCATATGTCTCCAGCCAACCCCCAATTTGTAATCCTTTGGGCTCCAAATGAAAGTTTTTTATGGTTGTTGTTTGTTTGTTTTGTTTTTAAGCAATCTTCTTGACTCTTCTCCTTCTTATTGTTGCTGTTTAGCCCCCAGGGACAGAGAGTCTCTCTGGGCACTTTGGAGCCTCTCCAGGAATGCTAACATTCTCTGAAAGGGGTTGTTCTGAAGAGGGAAAAATGCTTGCTTCTCAAAAATACCACCTAAGGAGACTATTAGCTGCCTTATTTTTGCACACTCAGAGAAATTTCATCCTTAGATAAGGGATTTGAGAATAGTTGGCTGTGATTTCCTAAAAGACTCCACAAGGACAATTGCGGAGAACACAGTCACCCCATTACCCCAGGGCCAAGGTCTCTTTGTTTATACCCCCTGTAGCTTTTCCTGCATTCTTAACCTATCTATCCCAATCTCACGTCCTGTTTTGAGGCTAGAAGGAATCATAGCCACTGGAACTATACCTGAAATAATCTATAGGGAATCAATATATGGTGTGCCTTTTTCTTTCGTTCATTAATTTGTTTGTTCATTCATTATGCATTCATCTGAATAGAATTTTCTGTTGTTAAGAAACTTTCAATACACAACATGATTGTTTTTCTAACCACACACAAGTCATGGAGAGGATAACAACTTCCTTTGTTTTGTTCCTCTGAAGACATGTGAAAGCAGCTTTCTAAAGAATTAAGTACTTTGATGAATGGTGTTTTTACCCCCCATGTGGTGGTTGGAACCCATTTACTGTGGAAACATTTGACATTAAAGGTGAACCGGTCTTCCAGCTTCACTCTCCCCTCAGGATCTATGAAAGATCAAAGAAGAAGAATTAAAAGAGTGTAAAGAAATGGATAACTAATGTGTTCAAGCTCAAGAGTGCCAACTAGAATCTCAGTTCAACCAGCACCCAACCACGAAAGGGGTCCACTCCTTGGCTAATGCACCCTCTCGGTGTTGTGGGTCGGTCTGAATGTGCAAGTCACCCAGTGTGTCTTTCTTGTTCACCACGTCTCCATTAGTCAAGTGGTCTATGTTCATAATATTTGTATATTCATTAGAGTTTTGTCCCTAATTATGTTCCTAATACATCCTCAGGGAGGTTGGTGATATAAAAATTGTAAAGAGAATACATCAAAAATTTCATTATCAATGGTGTATCATATATAAAGAGAGCATTTGCTTATACCCTGAGGAGACTATAAGGTAGATTTTACACCTATTTATCAACACAAATGTCTGTCCGAATACCATCTTGAAACAGAAGTGACTTAGTGCAGTGAGCCAGCCTCAGGTAAACATGTGAAATAAAGTTGCTATTTGATATCTCCCAGTATTTCTGCTTTTCCTTTCCCCCACTTAGACAGTACCTTCTTTTCCCTCACTACCCCATACTCATCTCTCTTTCCCCTCTTCCTTACAAATTCCAGTATCTAGAAATAATCCAAAACATATTCCCTCTAGGAGGTAAGAATGACTCAATTTGCTATTTCACTCATGGGACTTTGAATGTTTTAT
>NW_011888787.1:13599903-13638262 GCF_000151845.1 Pteropus vampyrus | reverse complement strand
ACTTAAATGCAGGCTTCATACATCTGGGAACTGGGTGGAAGTGTCTGTAAGGGATTAGAGTTCACTGGAGTCCCTAGCATCAAGTGGCTTAGGTGAGCTCCGCAGCATCTGACATATTCCCTTTGTAAAGCCTCCTCCTGTCTTGGATTTCCTGCCATTGTACTTTATGGCTTCTCCCACCTCACTGTCTAAAGCACCTCAGATTCCTTTGATGGGTTCGTCTCTAATCAATCTCTCCTCAGGCACAGACCCTCTTCTCTCTTTCTCTATATTCTCTTCTTAGGGAGACCACTCTCATGGCTTTAAAACCACCTTCGTGAAGATGACTTGTAAGTTTTTAAATTCAGCCCCCTGACCTCCAGACTCATTCAGAGTGGTCTGCTCTTCTTTTTCCAGCAGCCTTAAAATGTCTAGATTGTACATCTAATCATTCCGAATAAGAATTATCTTGAATATCAACTCTTTGTCTGATATATGCTTTGCATATACATATTTTTTCATTCCATTGATTGCCTTTTAATTTTGTTGATTTATTTGCTGTGCAGAAACTTTTTAGTTTGATTATAGTCCTATTTGTTTATTTTATTTTCATTGCCTGAGCTTTCATTGTCAAGCCCAAAGAATCGTTGGCAAGATCAATGTCAAGGAGATTTTCCCTCATGTTTTTTCCAAAAATTTTACTGTTTCAGGTCTTATGTTTAAAGCTCTAAAACATTTTGAGTTGACTTTTTGTGTCATGGTATAAGATAAGGGTACAATTTCATTTTTTTGCATACAGATATCCAGTTTTCCCAACATGATTTATTGAAGAGACTATCTTCTCTCCATTGTGTATTCCTGGTGTGCTTGTCATATATCAGTTGACTGTATATGTGTAGGTTTATTTCTGGGTTCTCTCTTCTGTTCCATTGGTCTATGAGTCTGTTTTCATGCCAGTACCATACTGTTTTGATTACTATAGCTTTGTGATATAGTTTGAAATCGGGACATATGATGCCTCTAGCTCTAGCTTTGTTCTTCTTCTCAAGATTGCTTTGGCTATTCATGGTTTTTTGTGATTCCACATGGATTTTAGGATTTGTGTGTGTGTGTGTGTGTGTGTGTGTGTGTGTGTTTATAAAAAGTGCCATTGGAATTTTGGTAGGGATCACATTGAATCTGTAGACGACGACTTTGGTTAGTATGGACATTTTAACAATATTAATTTTTTCCAATACATAAATATGGGATATCTTTCCATTTCTTTTTGTCTTCTTCAATTTCTTTTATCAATGTCTTTCAGTTTTCAGTGTACAGACCTTTCATAAGAGCAAAATCAAATAACTTGGTTAAGAAATAGGCAAAGGATATTTATAGACATTTCCCCAAAGAGTTCCTCAACAGATATATAAAAAAGTGCTCAGAGAAATGCAAATCAAAACCACAGTGAGATGTCATCTCACACATGTTAGAATACTATTGTCAAAAAGACAAGAGATAACATGTGTTGGCGAGGGTATAGAGAAAAAGGAATCCTTGTGCACCATTGATGGGAATATAAGTTGGTGCAGCCATTATGGAAAACAACATGGAGGTCACCAAAAAATGAAACTAGAACTACCATCCAATCCAGCGATCCTACTGTTGAGTATATATCCAAAGGAATTGAAATCAACATCTCAAAGAGATATCTGTTTTCTCATGCTCATTTCAGCATTATTCTCAATAGTCAAAATATAGAAACAACCTACAACCTAAGTTTCTGTTCATGGATGAATAAAAAAATGTGGTGTATATGTACAGACACACACACACACCTGGGATACTATTCAGCCATAAAAAGAAGGAAATCCTGCCACTTGTAACAATATGAATGAACCTGGAAGATACTGTGCTATGTGAAATAAGTCAGACAGAGAAAGTCTGACTTATAAGTGGGATCTAAAAAAGTCAAACTTATAGAACCAGAGAGTAGAATAGTGGTAACCAGGGGCTGGGGAGTGAGGAAGATGAGGAGATGTTGGTCAAAGGGTATAAACTTTTGGTCATAAGAGGAATAACTTCTGGGATCTAATGTATAGCATGGTGATTATAGTTAATAATAAAGTACTGTGTACTTGAAATTTACTAATAGAGTAGATCTTGAGTGTTCTCCATATGTGAATGAATGAGTGAATGAATGAATGAATAAATAAATAACTAAATAAATAAATAAGATGGTAGTTGTGTGAGGTGATGAATGTGCTAACTTGATTGTGGTGATCATTCCACAATGAATTCACATCGCATTGTACACCTGGAATGTATACAATTTTTATTTGTCTATTATACCTCAATGTAGCTGGAAAAAAAATTTTAATAAAGAAAAAGATGACCAAAAAAAGGAAAAAGAGAAAGGGAGAATGAACTATTATGGATTAATAGTGATTCAAGGAACTGGAAACATTTGTAATTATAAGGAGAAAAATGGGAAAATGTTGGTAGTTGTGGTTATAGAAACACCTAAAGCTTAATTTCATTGAAGTGTAATGCTAATTTACCTGGAGGAGTTGATAGAGTTTTATGATGAACAATCCAGACTTCCCATCTGTTCTTTGATTTGAATTATATTGTCACGATGGGTATTTTGGAGAGATGTTCATCAATTTTTTCCTTCTCTTACACACACTATCATGTTCACTCATATTACCTCCCCCCACCAAGCAATCTCTTAGCATTGATTAGAAAATAGCTTTATCCATTTAGACTGACCTTTATTTTTAAATAATAGGCATTAGAAATCCAATTAGAAATTTAATTAAAATGTCACTTTCCTAACCTCTATTAAATGGCTTTCTAAGCTCCAGGAATAATATTGGAGTCCTCAGCTCATCAAAGACAATAAGAGTGCTCATGGGACTTTCCGGAAAGAAAAAATAATTTAACGAGCACTGTATAACTACTGTCTTCATTTTGACTCCTCATCCCTCAACATTTCTTGTTATATTTCTGCGACAGCTTCCTGTCTAATTATCTTGTCTCCATTCTCTCTATCCCATATTCAACCTCCAGACAGCCATAGGAGTGATCTTTTAATAACACACGTTTGATCTTATGATTCTCCAACTCTTGCCCTTAATATCCTTCACTGGCTCCCTGTTACCCTGAAGATGAGTCTGAACACTGTCATGGCATACAGTGTCCTTCATGGTCTAGATTCTTCTTATTTCTCCAATCTTACACCTTATTGTTTCACATTTTATATTCACAATGGATACAGCCACATCTGTAACCTGAAGTTTCTTAAATGAGCTATTATTTTTCCACATATCTTTGCCTTTGTGTCTGCTCTTCCCTTTCCCTAGAACATTTTTCCAGGGTAAGTGTCTCATCCTTTGTAAATCAGCTTTGTGCAGTGCCCGCTGGTTGCGTCTCGTGACAGACACTACTACGCTATGTGTTCACCAAACCCCATTCCCCTTTCCCCCTGGAATCAATTAGATTGCTTTCCTAGGCTCTCTCAAAGTTAGGTATGAACTAATGACTGAGTTTGGAAGAAAGGAATGTGGTCGAAAGTGAACCTCCTGGATAGTACTCTATGTTCTCTCTAGTTCATCTTCTGGCCAGATGCAAAGGATCCAGTGGAGGACTCCAAGGTCCGAGGGCATAGGAGAGCCACTAGATTCATGAAGCCTGCTCCCCCGTTGGAGCATCTGATGAGGAACACCTGTGAGGACTACAGCCTGAGCAATGAATAAACCTTGATTGTGTTATGTCTGTGAACTTTGGGGATTGGTTGCTATAGCAGTTATCCCACAATGACTAACGCAGCTCCCTTGGTGACCCCTTCCTTCTAAAGTCTCTACGACTCTGGCAAAGTTATGTGAATAAAGTACACCTCTTTTCAGGCCTGTCTAAGCTTGGTGAATTGAGCTAAATGAGAAAGAGAAGGTTTCTTTCCTCACTGAGTTCACATTCAGGTGGTAAAGACAGATAATACATACTTCATAAAAATTCGAAGCATAATTTCAGGCAATGACAATGCTATGAAACATGCTAAGGGGGTAGAGAATGAAGGGCAAGGGAGCCTCTTTTTATAATGTGATCAGGGAAGGCCTTTCTGAAGATGTTATATTGAGCATTGAACCAAATGAAGTGAGGTACAAGCCACGTAAAGTTTAAAGAACTAGAAAGGGAAGTAGAAGGAGCTAAGGACCCAATGTGGGAAATAGCATGGCTAGTGAAATCAGGAATATCGATAGCCGGAGGAAGAGCAAGAAGGCCAGCGTGGCCAGGAGTGGAGTGAGTGTGAGAGAGAGAGTAAGAGAGAGTTCAAGGAAGAAAGGAAGAGCCTCAGATGGTGGAGAGCTTTGAAGGGCCTGGGATTTTACTCTTATGGAGGATTGTGAGCGATAGAGTGACGTTTTAAATGGTCCCTCAGGCTACCGTGTTAAGAATAGTCTGAATTTTGGATTTCTGGGGGCTGACTCTCACCTAGCTCCAATGCTGCCCACTACAGGCTTTGCCTCCAGCTCCCCTGGGCAATGAGCCAAAGTCAGATGCCTCAGCAAGTTTCCATGTGCTTCAGTGCTTCATTTGTCTTCTATTGTCATCTGACCTCAGCTCATTTCCCTAATTTTCCTGCCACTTCATCCAATTATTTGCAAAGGATTAAAAAGAAAAATTTTTTTTTTAAAGACTTTATTGAACATTTTTAGATATTATATAGAAGGAGAGTTTCAGTTTCTGGTTAACCATACTGCTAGAAATCCAGATTACTTCTATTTTTCCGTGAAATAAGAAGCAAAGGCTTTAGCTAGGAATGAGAGTGGGAGTGTCGATGGAAGGAAAGAGGAGACTGCTTGTTTTAGAGAGTGGGAGAGTAAATTAACTAGGGAAATGAAAGTTTTTGTTTTTGTTTTTTTATAAGGTCCAAAGGGATTAGGCAGAGATTAGTCATTATGTCTAAGGTTATGGCAGTGGAAGGATTAAAAGATATAGTCCTTCCCAAGAAATGTAGACTATTTAGAGAAACAATGAGTCACACATGAAATAATTAAAAGGCTATATTTCATTCTTTTGACCATTTATTAAATCACCAACAACTTATTAATGATTATTTTAAAGCAGAAGACTAAAACACAGTCTCTGTTTAGAGTCTAGCAGGGTGAGAAAAAAATTAGTTTGTTGATAGAAGCATGTTCCCGAGAGGCCTCAGAGCAGTTTGTCCAAGGGAGGCAAGGTGTGTGGTCAGGAACAGCTGCAGACAGCTGAGCTGAGCCTTGAAGGGTGAATGGAGAACTCACCAGGTACACAACTGGAATGGGCAGGTAGGTGTGTGCAGAGTAATGAAAGACACATGAAGACTTGAAAACACAACGTGATTCAGAGATGAGATTATTATTGGATTTTGGTGCAGTTAGGGAATACTGCATAAAGGAAGTAGAACTTGAAGATTTAGAAGAATTTGAAAGGGAGAATAAATGGGAGGAGACTTTAGGCTGGGGAAGGATTTACAACAGAGGCGGGAATATTGATAGCGTATGTTGAGGTGTTAGGAGAAATATGTGATGTAGGTAATCATCACCACAAGCACTGTATGTATTACAATACCTAGTCTCCTCCTGCAGAGTTATAGAGTGATGGGATAGGGTGGTGGGACTAGATTATAGAGGATCTTGCCTAACTCTTGGGTCCGCCTCTGATGTTCACTTGTCTTTGCATGAATATGAGATCTTTCCCCTTTTGTCTATTTCTCACAAAGTCTTAGTATATTGTTGAACCCAGTCTAATTTCTTCAGGCATTTGAGAACATCTAGTCATGGACAAACATCCTTCAGGAGGGAAGCTAGGTGGCACTACATTCCTACCCAGCTACTGCTCTCTCAGAGTCTAGGGCACCCTTGGTCTGAAACAAGGTTTGATGGATACAAAACTATCTAGTGCAGCTTTGAGGTAGATGGCCTGGAAGTCTACTAGAGAAAAAATTTTTTTGTGAATTTTTATGTAATGAATCACTGTTCTTTGGTCCAGAATTAGCTAGCTGATCTGTCTGAATTCTGCAATGAAGGATATAATTCCATTTGCACATGAAGATTACACGTTTTTGCTATTTGAGAAATTATGGTATTCTGCAAGTAAAGCATTGAAGTGATGAAAGACATATTACTATCTCCTTCTAAACTTCAATAAAGAAAAAAAATCCTTTTGTTCCTTAGTTAGAACTAAAAATATGAAGATGAGACATAGCTGCCTTCTTTTGCCCTTAGTGATAGAACTAGGACTCTCACCAGGGCCTAATGAAACTAAATAAGTATTTGCCTGGATAATGGCCGCTGTTTTGATTTCTTTAATGTTTTTCTTCCTGGGGAAAGTAACATCGAGAGGTAGATTAATTTAATAACACTTTGTACCTGATGTAGGCAGTCTGCAGGCTTCAAAAAATAAGGTACTTGACCAGAAACCAGAAAGGTGTCTAGACATCCTTCACTAATAGAACAAGTCTGACTAAGACATAAATTTGCTATGGAAGAAGGTAAGTGTGGTGGAGAACATAAAGTATGTTTATCTAACAGTGAACTTCTTTGAGAGAAGCTTTGTCCTTTACATCAAAACTTTGTTATCCTCATTTTCCCCTTGACTTCTACTTATTATTTTATGAAATTATGTTACCTAAGTTGATAAGATTGAACAAAATCCTTTAACTGCAATGCTACCTAATATGTCAATTTCAGAGTTACCCCTTGCCGGAAATCAGGGAGCTATATGGGCCACCGGCCTTGGATGAGAGTTTGTTTGAGTCAATAGGAGCCAGCTGAGGTGGGATATAAGCTCCCCAAGATCACGCGATATAGAGAAAGCAGGGAACTCAACCCTAAGCTAATCTCTGAAATGCAGCAGAAAGTGGAGGGCATGATAGGATTGTAATAGACAAATAGAGCCAAGAGTCCGACGGTGTTTAACAAATCGAGGACCAGGGAGGAGAACCTGCAGGGGCCCAGACTGCATGGAAGGTACAGGACTGACCGATGAACGCCATGTTCTGTTTTCTATGGCCCTTCTTGATCACATGCTTACATATTTTTTTACACAGCTGGATCTGACTCCCCTGTTTACTGAACTTTACTTCTCTTCTTTAGGGAGATGTAAGGATGATCGGCACACTTTTTGATTTGCCCTGAGTGGTATTTTTATTACCCTCATGAATAGTTGCATAATTTTATATTTCCAACATTGTATTGAAACACATACAAAACAAAACAAAACAAAACAAAACAAAACAAAATCCAACCCCACATGTATTTGAGCCCTCAAACTCTGAATAGGAGGAAATGTCTTATTCAACAATTATTTAAATGGCTATTCAAAACTCAGTAAGAGAGCAGGATGTATTAAAAAATTACAATTAGTGAAGTAAGTATGGTGGACAAATATCCTGTAAGATAATTAGATTTTAAGAACCTGATTTTGATGAACTAAAAAGTCAGAAAAAAAATACATAGAATGTTTCCTACTGTGTGTTTGTGTTCGTATTCTGATTATTTTAGGTTAAAATCAATCAGTTATGATTTTGAAAAGTGCTGAATGTTTCTCTACAGACTATGTAAGCTAATTTGAAAACAAACAAACAAACAAACAAACAAACAAGCTAGCAAAAAAATAAATTCAGTTCTTTGTAAAAAGGCTTGTTTCCATGTTTAGTAAAATTTTTATTGTTAAAATAGTTCTCTTCTCCTGAATCACTCTCATTCTTTCTCTATTTCATTCCATTGAGGGAGCAATTTTTTTTTTCCCTCGGATAATCATGAAAGCCACAGAGATCTAAACCAGCCTGTAAACCCTGTGGTTTTGCCAGAGTACTAAATCATAAAAATTCATAATCATAACAGCAAACACTTGTAGAGTAGAGTACTTGCTATGTGCGAGGGTCTGTATTAGGCTCTTTATATGGATCAACCAAATTAATCATCATTAATAATTCTATGAAGTAAATTGTCAATTCAGCATAATTCGAAGTAGTTTTTCTGACATCATATAGGGCTTATTGGAATCATCTGAATGCTATAAAGCTGTTCTTTATCAACAGTATTGCTTTCTGCTCTGTCTTGAAGAAAATACCCTGAGAATCTCTGTTTCCCCCTAATGTCCCAATTTCTCAAAGCTAAAAGCTGATTGGAGACTTGAGAAGTGCATCTTAGTCCTTGACTCCCAGGTTAGACATATTATAGCAAAGCTAGGACTTTTTACCTTTCTCTGCAGCTTGATTGAAAAGCACATCGCATTCTATTGTCTGGGGAAAAGGTTTGTTCTGTTCTAAAAATGCATAATTGTGCATTTTATTAAAAGCAAAGTTATAGAATTCTCTCTTTCTCGGCAGGCCAAAGGTAGGCAACACTCTGGGAATAACTTTCTGCTGTCCAAGTGTCCTGCTGAAGGCTAAGCTTATGACTATGAACTGTCCTCCTGACATGTTCTGGGGGTCAAGAAATGCATTTAATGTCAACCAGAGCCCCCCATCTTATCCAGAAATGGCAATGCCAACACCTCAGTTATTAGGGCTGTGACAGTTTCCTCATTTGGCCTGACCTTGGTTTCCCATTTTGCTAACCCAGGATGGTAAGTTCTCTTTTAGTTTGGCAGAAGTGGTACAAAGTTGTTGTCAGTCAGTTTTGTCAGATGGCTTGTGTCTTTCAGTGGCTGTTTTTGTATTAATTTCCTCCATAAAGATTATGGGGTTGAGACCGGCGGCAAACGTTCAGCCTCTGTAGGATACCCACGGCATTTGGTCTGGTGTCGGGAGAGAGGCTGGAAGCCCGGGTTCCACATCCCAGCTTCAATGGTCATTAGCTCTGGGAACGTGGGACAGTCACTCACTCTCTTGGGGCCTCGGTTTCCTCAATTTCAAATCAGGAAGGTTAGATAAAATATCAAAACGCTATTAACATTAAAAATAATAGCAGACATTATTGTATCCCCAAGAGCCTTAGATGGTTTCTCTCATTTATCCTCACAACAGCACCGTGCAGCTGAGGCTGTTATTATCCATTTCACACAGGAGCTAACCGGGCTGGAAAAGGACTCTCTCATTCACTTGTTTAACATCATGTAGCCAGTAAATGATGGAAAGGGTACTTAAGGCCAGAGCATTTGACTCTGTTTATTCTCAAAGTGTGGTCCACAGACCAACGACAACAATACCCAGGGAATCTGTTAAAAATGCAAATTCTTGGGCTCACTCTAGACTGACTGACTCTAAATCTTTAGGTACAGAGCCCAGAAATTTGTATTTAACAAGCTCTTTGGGTGATTCCTATGCAAATTAACTGCTGAATCATTGTTCTAGAACCTGTGTTCTCGATCTCCATTTTGTGGTTTTCTGCATTCAGTGAATTTGTCAGAGTGTTTGGAACATTGCCCAATCAACTGGTTGTGGGTTGTCTCCTTCCTCCCACACTGCTCCTGTATGCCCACCCACCCCTGCAGCAGGGTCCCTGACCCAGGGATGGGGCTGCGGCTGGAGAAGAAGTAGTCAAGGGCATATGAAGGGTGCGTTTTTCTGCTATAACTGCCAGGACTTCTGTGGCTCATGCACTATCAAAGTCAATGCATATTAAAGTTTTGCTGCCAGAAACCCTTCTGTTTTACAACTCAAAAAATTCATAAGGCATTGGAAATTTGTTTAAATATGAGAAATTATGCTGTTAAGTGCATAAACTTCTCATTTCTGCCAAAAGGACTTTGATAGTCTTTATCAGTTCCTGGAGAGTTTGAGGCTTTTAGTTATGTGAAGAAACCAGAAAAAACTGCCTACTTCTCTTTCTCTTGGAAAAAATGTCATTATATTTATGACTACAAATGATAACAGATGCTGTAAATGCAATAATTTGATATATACCCAGACTTTTACATAATTTTTTACAGGCCTTTAAAAATTCTTCTAGGAAAAAAAATAAACGGAATTTTCATTTTTCCTATACGGCCTCCCATTGATCCTAGTCACCATCAGATACCATATCATCAATACATTTTTTGAAAGAGACAGAATTCCTTCCACTTAGTTGCAGATAATGAAGGGTACGATAGTAAATGTTGCACTTATGGAGTGTTCAGAGAAATATGACAGAGAAAAAGAAAGGAAGTTCCAAAAAGAAAGAGGAATGTTGACGTATATCAGTTTCTAAAAAAGCTTTTAAAAAGTACTATCGGAAAAATTCGGAAAGTAGTACAGGATAAAAATAAAAATGATTCACTCTCACTATTCAGCACCGTTAGCGTTTTAGTGTGTACCACTGTTGAGTGTTAACTACGGTTAGCATTTTAGTGTATATATCTTCCTGATTTTTTTTTGCAAATATAAACGTTTATACTATAGATCTGTATTTCACCAAAAATCAGATCTTCCTATGCATACTGTTTAGTGAATGTAGTAGCTGTGGTTCTCAATTCACATCAACACATGTAGATGTGCCTCTTCCTAGGGCGACTCTTTCTGCTGGGAAGAATTGTTAGCAGTCACTCATGTAGTCCTGGTGCTGTTGGTTCCCTTGTTGTGTCTGTCTGAGACATATCCAGCGTCACCTACTCAGAATATGGGGAAATAAGAGGGTGGATATAATATGCTTTTTATAGTTGGCCACTTCAGAACCAAATGGAATGCCTTTTGTGAAGTTCCCACATCAGTCATTCTACTGACCATGCTTTGCTTGTTTCCTATATACTAAATTTACAAGTACTGTGCAGTTGTGCTTTAAAAAGTTTAACTTTAAGACACATTTTCTGTGATTAAAAGCTTTCTTCCCTTACCAATACAGATATTCCAAAATAAAGTTTGACTTCATTTCTTTTGTTATTTCTTTTCCTCAGGGAAATTCTGCCTCGGGGAAAGCACTTTTAGGGAGATTCCAGAGAACAAATTGAGCCAGTTGAACCATGTCTTAAGTGTTTAGTTGTTGGGAATACTTAGGAATACAAACTTTACTGTAAATCTAAAAGGATCTAGATTTAGGCCTTATCTACACATAAATTGGCTTGAAACAAAAGATTGTTGAATTCAGTGAAACAGTTAGTGATGAACTAGTTACCAACTGGGCATACTTTTCTGCATTTTTTTTCAAGCTGATTTTTATGGGAGTCTAAAACAAAATACTTCTTTTTGGTGATGGGTTTTTCTGTGTTTCAAGTAGAAAGACCTTATAAACACAATAAGTTTTGCCAAGAGTTGTTTACTCAAAAAAGAGAAAAATATGTCTGAATCTGATAATAGGCAGGGGCAAATTTTTTATTTTGGTAAAGTATATTAACCAAAGAACATACAGTACAGGCATGAAGAAAAGTCACCTTGCTCTCCTCCAGATCTGATACTCAGGTAATAATGTGTACTGGAATGGGACATGGGGAGTATAAAAGCAAATCCTTGAAAGTATACCAAATTGTCCTCAGATTGTCAGAAATTATTTGTACAACTTTAAGAAAAAATTATTTTTTCTTCAGTGACCAGAATTCTTCTACCACTTCTGCCTAGGTAGATATATATAAAACAATAGTTGTCCGGTTTATCAATAATTTTCATTATCTGCTCATCTGAATCATTAACATTTCAAGTCTTTCGTTCTCCTCTTTCTTTATTATCTGTAAAGATGAAATAAAGACTATAAATTATATATTTAAAATGTAACAAGTAATTCTAGTTTAGAAAATAAGCCTTAGAAAGGAAATGAGAAAACTGAACCATGATATCTACCTTTTACCAAATTCTGTGACTACCCAAAGTCAAAACAATCCACTGAGAATAAACCAAACTGGTTATTAGAAACCTGCGAGTAGAAATAGGTTTTCAAGAGAACAAAATGTTTTTAAAAATCTAATTTGATAATTTATGCAGATGACCCTTCCTCAAGGAGGTGGCGCTCTCGAGTATGAGCTGCATATAGACGTTTCCTTTCAAAGAAAACAGTATGGAAAAGAGAATGGGGGTTAACTCTACAGAAGAGAAGCCTGGAAAATGCTACTGTAGCAGGTGATCAAGATTGACATGCACAGCAACAAGACATGTCAATAGCACTGATCCTTGATATCATGTATTGAGACTGGCACTTTGTGGTCTTCCTCCACCGAACCCTTAACCTCAGTGTAATCATAAAAAAAAAAAAAAATTCTAATAGATGGGCATCCTACAAAGTACCTGGCCAGTAGTCCTCAAAATTGTCAAGAACACCAAAAATGAAGAAAGTTTATAAAACTGTAATAGCCAAGAGGAGCCTCAGGAGACACCACAATTGAATGGCGTGTAATATCTTGGATAGAATCCTGGAACAGGAAAAGGACATTATTAATAACTAAGGAAACCCAAATAAAGTATGGACTTTAGTTAATAATAGGGTATCCATATTAGTTAATTCGTTATGACCAATGCATCATGTAACATAAGATGTTAACAATAGGGAAAGCTGGATGTGTGGTCTATGGGAACTCCAGGTACTATCATTGCAAGTTTCCTGTAAATCTAAAACTATTTTAAAATTAAAAGCTTATTAAAAAAGCAAATTTGATCAATAATATCTGTTTTTAAAGATATACTCAATGTGGAAAATCCATACCAATATGGATAAAGGGAAAAATGTCATCCTTGGTAGAGGGAATAAAGTGTGCAGTGCCTTCAAGTGAGAAAACAGGTAGTGGATTTGGTCACCGGGTAAGGCTGGAGCACAGAGCAAAAAAGGAGGGAGGAGTGAGAGATGATACTGGGCTGTTTGGGGCCACTCAAAGAGGGTCATATTTCCCACGCTAAGAATTTTGTTCCTTGCTCTGGCAAGTGAGAAGCCATTAGAAGCTTTTAAGAAAGAAAGTGATATGATCTGGTCTTGCTACAGAGAGCTGACTCCTACTGAGTGAAAGAATGAATTAGCACAGGTAGAAAAAGCACTCCAGTTCTCCTCAAGTCAAATTAGGAAGGCACAAGACTAAGTTAAGGCAATGAAGTGAACGTGGGCAGAAAAGGCTGCTGTGAAAAAGTTAATCCCTCCTCCATCTATATGTTATTTACTCGTCAGTAGGTCAACTAACTAATCTCAGGGGCCACTGTATACAGCCCTTAAAGGTAGTGCACCACCAGTGGGGCTGTATAGAGTGGCTGTACACTGTGTGAATACTGTCCTCTGGAGCAGGGTGATGGCATACCTCTAGGGTGTATACGTTAGCTGGGCACTGAACTAGATGCTGAGTGGATGGTCCTGAACAAAAGAGATACGATCCTTGTCCACATGGACTCTCCCTCCAGCCAGGGCTACACCAAGACTGGTTGCTACCCTGGGCAGGGGGATAATTTGGCATTCTTTCAAACTGAGAGAGAAGAAACAGTGCCTCTTCTCTCTAGTCTAGAGCAATTCAGCTCTGCCCCCAAATTTGCAAATCTCATCCAGCTAAGCAAAGGCCCTGGGGCTGACCATCCTACCTCCTTAAAAGGCAGTTTAACTTGTTCCTTTGATCTTCACTCCTCATTGGGAGATATGTAGTCTTCCTCATTCATACTCAGTACTCAATAGGTGGTCAGGTAAATACGTATTTCTTCCACCTTATTACATACTGGTGAGCTTTTAGCAGTTAGTTGGGCTTTAGCTTCTCTTTTAGATTGTTGTTTGAGGCAGCTGTCTGGCTGGGCTGCTCCTTAATCCAGCTCTAGTCTAATGTGGATGCCTGACAGTAAATAAACTTTTATAAATATCTTGTTGAAGTTAACGTAATTTTGTGTCTTCAATAAGAGGATTATCCCAGCACTCCCAGGCAAATCTCTTTACCTTTGTTCTCCCAGCCCATTCTGGAGGTTTCTCAGGGAATAAACACAGTTTATGGCAAGTGGGACTCCTTAAAGAGGTCTGAATGAGGCCAGTGGGGCAAAGCCCACCTGTGATCACCATTCCCCAGGTCGTGTGGAGAATGCTGCTTCTTCGGTGCACAGCAGAGTGGTGGGGGGAGCCAAAGCCTGGAGAAGCACTGATTGATTCCAGCTATAGATTTTTGCCAAGAGATGGACTCACTTTTCTGAATAACAAGCTTTTCAATATAAATACATATAAATAGCAGCAAGAGAGACAAAAAGCAAAGTGGGAGCTTTGTTTTTGGTGCTGGAAAGTCTCATACATTAGATATGTGAGGATCTGGAGTGTCAAGAAGGGGTTGCAGGCCAGTGCACATCATATTTAATTCTTTTTGGAATGATCTGATTGGCAATCAGCAACTTGATATGTGACGTTCGACTTCAGAGCCTACATACATCTCAATATTTTTTTGGTTCCTCCATAACCCTTTATTGCTAGCTGCTCTTTCTCCTCTTTTCCCCAATTTCCAATACCTAAATCTAATCCAGCTGGATCTCAACACACGTCATGTCTAGGGTAGTGTGAATTTAAGCCACCTTTACTTTTTGAAGGGGTATTCGTATTCTATTTAATCTCCTTCGGGAGACGTGAAGGTTTATGCCCTGGAAAAAGCACTACAAGCATGAGCTTCGAGTTAGGAAGGTTTGCCAGGGAAGCTTCTGAGTTTATGCAGAGCAAGACCTGTGCCCTCTTATGCAGAAAAGAAGCCATGTAGCTCATGGTTGTGGTTGAAGATTCAGGAGATGCAGGCAACCCTCTGGGCTCTTGATGGCATTCCCATAGGTGATGCTGAGGGCACAGCAGTCAGATTTTTCTTTGCTGACCGTCTGACTTCATTTTGAACTCCAATTCTCTTACTAGTTGGGCAGATTATTTAACCTCTTGGAGCATCAGAAATCTCATCTGTAAAATGCAGATAATAATAGATACCACCTCGCAGGACTGTTCCTCGGAAGTTTGAATGCCATGGCACTGAACATGGCTCCTAGCGCTTCGTGAAGCACTCAAGTAAGATATTGGCTGTTACTGTGAAAGGAGAGACTAAACTAAGATTGTGGCTTACTGCTATTTTCCATTAAGTTTCAACAAACACTGGTCTTGTTTCCACTGAGGAGCAGGTAGAAATGGGGTAGAAAAGGTAAGAGTTTCAGCAAGCTCTAAATGATCGTGTCAGGTAGCTGATGACACTGATGCAGCTCGGGCAATTGCAGAGATGCTCTGAGTGACACTTCTCCTACTCCCTACAGGCTTAATGCAGAAATAATGACATGGATGACAGGTTTTCATTTTCCCCCAATTTTCCTGCCTACATGGTTAATCTAAGGGCTCTATCTGAGTGCTGTATCTGGTGAAGAATACAGAATTCTAACAAAGATGTCTAAAATGTCTTAAAATTTTGCATCCAGGAATATTGCATTGCAAATCCATCCAGAGAGCCTAGTGTATCAGATAAGCATAAACATAATCATACCAAATATTAGGATTTTAAGGAGCTGCTTTCTGGGGCCCATAATTTGAGCTCTCACTATATTTAGACAAATTCAAATTGGAAAAAAAAAATGACTGCACCAGTTATTAAACATCAGAATGAGTTATTTAATGCAGAATAAATTCTCGTTTTTCTGAGGTGACTTGGAAGTGACGTTGCCTGAGGGGTGGATGTAATAACAGGACCTACTGAGCTCTCTCTCAGCCTTATCTTATTTTGTACAGAATCTTGTTCAAATGCTTTATATTAGCCATATCACAAAGCATCTCACATATAACTATATATTTTAAATCTCACTTCCTTTCTATGGCAAAACATACCAGCACATATACTAATATACAATGGTGAGCAATCCACCTCTATCTACATCTCCTATAATAATTAAAATAATTGGGAATAATACTAAGCATTTATTACGCTTACAATGCACCAGGCCTGGTGATAAGCAGTTTACATGTTTTGTATCCTTTGAGCTCTAAATTTTATTTTTAACTTACTGTCTGATGGTGCCACTTGGTTATCCCACAGGCATTTCAAACTTAACCGTACCAAAACAAAATTTGTGATTTTTCTCCTATAACTCTGATACTTTCCATCTTAGTAAATACCACTGGCTACATAGTTGTACGAATACGTATCAATCATTCTTGATTTGTCATGTCATTCATATTCTATATCTAATCTCTCAGACAGTTCTGCTGTGTCTATCTCTAACATAAATATAGAATCTGCCCATTTTTCTCCAAATTCACTCTCACTACCCTAGTACAAGCTATCTTCACTCTTCACGTATGGCCACTGTAATAGCCTCTTCCCATCTTCCACAGTGAAACTCTAAATCCATTATGCATAGAGATGAGAGTGGTTCTCCCCTCAACACACACATTTTACATCGAAAAATTTGAAATATGCACCAAAGTTGAAATAATTTTATAGTGAACATTCATACTTATCACGTAGATTCTACCATTAACATTTTACTTACACGTATTAGTCTGCCAAAAGCAAAAACAAAAACAAAACTGAGACTGGGTAGCTTAAACAACAAAAATTAATTTTCTCACAGTGTTGGAGGCTAGAAGTTCAAAATCAAGGTGTCAGCAGAGTGGTTTCTTCTGAGGCCTTTCTCCTTGGCTTGCTGATGGCCGCCTACTCTCTGTGTCTTCACATGTTTGTCCCTCAGTCTATGTTGTCTGTATCCTAATTTCTTCTTCCTATAAAGATACCACTGATACCAGATTAGGGCCTACCCGTATGATCTTGTATCACCTAATTTCCTCTTTAAAGGTTCTATCTCCAAATAAGATCATATTCTGAGGTATCGGGAGTTGGGATTTCAACGTATGAATTTTGAGGTGACACAATTCAGCCCCTAACACATATACTTGCTTTTCTGTCCATCTATCCACCCCTCTATTCACTCATTAATCCATCTTAATTTGGGTGCATTTCAAAGAAATTGCAGATATCAGTATCCTTCCCTCTAAACACTTCGGCATACATGTAATTAACTGGAGTTCAATATTTGTGTAGTTTTTTTGTTTTGTTTTAATGTAAAATTTAGTTCTTAAATGCACAGTTGCTGAGTTTTGACGACCGTGTAATCCTAACCCTTATTAAGTATAGGACAGTAGCCCTCCCTTCAGAAAGTTCCCTTATTCCCTTCCCACTCCCATTTCAGAGGAAACCACTGTTCTAAGTTTTTTACCACTGTAGATGAGCTTTGCTTGTTCTAGTACATCATATAAATGCAATCATATAACATGCCCTCACGTGTGTCAGTAATTCATTCCTTTTTATTGCTGAGTAAAGATCCATTTGTGAATACGTCACTTTATATATCACGTTTATAATTTTTTTTTTTATTTACGTGGACTGCTTCCAGTTTTTGGCTATTATGAATAAAACCATTATGAATATTCTTGAAAAAGTCTTCTTGTGAACACACATTTTCATTCGTTTTGGGTAAATACCTAGAAGTAGATTTGCTGAGTAGATGTACTTTTTAAAACAGTGATCTTTTTAAAAATGTGCTAAATAATGTCACTTCTCTGTTTACAATTTTTCATTGACTTTTCATTGAACTTAGAATAAAATTCCCCTATGAATAAAGCCCAGAAAGATCAGGCTTCTGTTTCCTCCCTCCTTAGCTCAATCTCATGTTACTCCCTAGACCATATCCCCCCGCCCACCTCTCCTGCCAGCTTATGGCACCCCAGTCTACTCGCTGCATGACAAGTGTGCTTCCAACTTGCTCCCAGCCTTACTGTTACTGCAGCCAAGAACTTTGTTTTCGCAACCCAGTGCCTGGCTGATTCCCGCTTATCCTTCAGGTGTAGGCTTGAATGTCACCTCTTCAGAGAGAATTAGAGAAGTTAAGTTACTTGAGCAATGTCACACAGCTGGGAGAGCCAATATGCAAATCTATGCAAATGTTCAATCTGACTCCTGAGCCCTTGCCCCAACCATCTTAAAATACAAATCCTTCTTCAATTGTATGTCTTGTGATAACTTCTTGCTTTCTCTCTCTTGGCTACCATTCATTGTTTATTTCACTTCAGTGTCTTTTATTTGTTTCTTTGCTTTTCCTATTCCTTGAAACTATTCCTACTAAAGTCACCTATTTGTCAAATTTGGTGAGAATAATTTTCTGCCTCACATGACTTTGCTTCTCTTCAGTGTTTGATGTTGTTGACTATTTACTTTTCTTAACATGGTTTGCATTGGGTTTATATAAACATATTCTTTTGTGGTTTTCTCTGCTTCGATAGCCCCACATTCTTGGTCTTCTTTAGGGGTTCATTGTTCCATTGCTTGCCCTTCAGATGTTGGTGTTTCAAGGTTTTTACCTGGTCTTGTTCTTGTTCTTGTTCTTGTTCTTGTTCTTGTTGCACTTTGCCCATTCTCACTGGGAGATTCATCTACATTCACGGTTTCAGTCACCTCCTACATACTGATTGTCTTCTCAGCTAGATCCCCAGTCCTGATCTTTCTCTGAACTATAGACCCATAATTTGAATACCTATTACTCTAACTGCATGTCTCAAAGGCACTGTGTTAGTCACCAGACACATGGAGAGGACATGTGTAGATGGAAAAGCCCAGCTGAACTCCTACCCAAAAGTCAGTGTCAACTGCCACCATGTGATTGAGCCATCTTGGACAACCAGCCCAACTGAGTCTTTAGAATTCTGCAGCCCAGCTAACATCTGACAGTAATTATCTGAGAGACCCCACTAAGCATTGCCCAGCTGAACTCAGCTGACTCAGAACCATGAGCAACGATCACAAATTACTAGGTTTTAGGATGGATTGTTATGTAGCAATAGATGACTGGAAACAGGCATCTTCAATGTAATATTCCCAAACTGAACAGACTGTCTTTCTCCTAAACCATGTTCTCTTATGTTCTTCGTTCTGGTTCAAAGCATAGCCTCCACCCAATCCTGAACCTAGAAGTCATCCTTCTTTCCTTTTGTTTTTTGATCAGCTTCTACATCTAGCCAGCTTTCCTCCTAGTTCTAGAAATACTGTCAGTTAATAGCTCCTGTCACTCTCCCTTCCCTTTCCCCCGTTCCTGTTTTTTTTTTTAGTCAAGCCCCTCACCATTTATCACTTCTACAGTTACATCATCATCTTAGCTGGTCTCCTGCTCAGTGGCCCCTCTGCAATACATTCCCTACTTTGTTGCTGATCATCTTTCTAAAGCATAGATCTGGTTTGGGGTATAAAAGCTTTCATAGCTCTGGTTGTTCTCAGAAGTAAGTACAAGCTTTAGCTGGGTACACAGACACTTTAACATCTGGCCTATTATCCCTTCACTTTCATTTCTTCTGATGCTCGCTCCTGCGCACTCTGTCCTATTCGTGTCCAGTTCCATTTCCCCCAGAAGGCCCTGTTTTCCCATCTCTGGACCTGTGTACACTACCCTGTAGTGGTTAAGGGCTCAGGCTCTGCTTCTCATTGTGGCTTTGTCACTTTCTGGCTGTGTGAGACCAACTGACTTGATCTCTCTGTGTATCAGTTGCCATAAATAATAATTGAGACTACTTCAAAAGGTCCTTGGGTGGATTAAAAAGATTAACACAGGTAAAGCACAGAGCTTAGTGCTTAGCACATCATAAACACACCAATAAATGTTGGCTGCTGCTAGCATTTTTCCTTTCCCTGGAATTCTGCCTCTGGACACCTCCCCTCTTCCTGAACTTATTTGCCCAGAAACTCCTATGTGATTCCCCGAGATTTGAGATCGTCTTATCTGAGGAGCAATAAACCTTATTTTGAGTATGACTATGAATAATCGTGACACTAATAATGAGCCTGATTTTCCAGGTTTCAGAGGAAGAGAGTATGTTTGTCCTCTGCATCAGGAAGTAATGTCACTGATTCCTGCTGTCAGGACTCTTCTTGGTGGCCGTGAGCACTGGAGGGGGGCAATCTGAGGGCTGGAATGGAGTCTTGCTACTAGTAAATGAGTATCCTTTGTAGAAGAGCGTTCTCTCAGGATGACTGCAGTTTCCTTAGCCACATGCTGTAACTCTCAGGCCAGCAGCTGCACTCAGGGTAGGGTATTGTTGGAACAGAGGCTCACACTGCGGTGTCCGCGAGATGGGGAACAGGGCCCCTTCAGCAGCTGCAGCTCTTACTGTCTTCAAAAACAATGCTGAGGTTTCCTTCAGGGCCTCAGAGGAGGAATTTTCCTTTTGTGGAGACTACAAAGAGTTCTTAGGATACAAAAATTTCCACAGCCTAAGAGAGAGTCCCACTATAAAAACAAAAATGTAATGTATTATGATAGCTGCTTTGTTTAAATATGTGGGACTGTGTTCACTCAGTTTCTCAACAAATATTTACTGAGAAACTACTGTGTGCCAGGTCCACTACAGGGACAGAAACTACTTATTTGTATTCATGTCAGTGGTACCTAGTACAGCGCCTAGTGTCTAATATGGGCCATGCACTATATACAATGCTATTTCTCTTAGCCTGGTCTGAGTTTAGGGTGTGAGTCATGTGTGTGACTATGAAGTAGATCTTCCTTCTCTCCTTGAAGCAAACTAACCTTTCGTGGGACTTGAAGATCCTGATTTTGGTCTCCTTAATCAATCGAGTCAACTAACTGAAGTCAGAGGGGCAGCTACTATTTGCATTGCCAAGATACTATTTAATGAGGACCTTTGTGACTAAGGTCTTAAAGTTGAAACTTAAGTAATTAATATTGACTTTAAAAACCTCATGGGATAAACATTGCGACCCCCTAGAAAATTCTGGGAGTTCCAGCATGGTTGCTGACCTTTCTTTGCTGTTTATCTATTTGTTTAGCCCCAGCATTTCTTAAGCCTCCAATGTATTCAGAATACTGACCTGGGTTCTGGGAAATAGAGTGAGCTATGCTCTCTGTCTGCAAGTTGGGCATATTTTAAATGGAATACAATAAATGACATATCCAAACAGCTTAACCATTACAAACAGAGAAAATAACTTTCCTGGGTAAGAGCTTTCAGCAACTCTGGATACAGTCTTGCCCCAGCTTTTGGCCACATCACTGCCTTCTGTTACAGAGAAGAAAAGTAAAATGTGGGGAAGATGGTGCCAAAAGCGAAGAAGGAAGCCATTGCCCCCGCCTTCCTCCCTCACCGTCCCCGCCCCCCGCTTGCCCCCAAAGCTGAAGCCAAAGTAAAAGCTCTGAAGGCAAAGAAAGCAGCGCTGAAAAGCGTCCACAGCCCCACACACACACACACACACACACACACACACACACACAAAGAGAGAGCGAGAGAGATACGCACGACACCTACCTTTCAATGGCCCAAAACACCGTGGCTCTGAAGGCAGCCCACATATCCTCAGAAGAGAAACCCCAGGAGAAACAGCTTGGCCACTATGCCATCATCAAGCTCCTTCTGACACCGAGTCAGCCACGAGGAAGACAGAAGACAATACACTTGTGTTCGTCGAGAATGTCAAGGCCGACAAGCACCAGATCAAACAGGCTGTGAAGGAGCTCTACGACACTGACTTGGCCCTGATCAGGTCCGACTGAGGACAGAAGGCACATGTTCGACTGGCTCCCGACTGTGATGCTTTGATGTCGCCAACCAAGTCGGAATCATCTAAACTGAGTTCAGCTGCCTAATGCTAAATATATAAAAAAAAAAATTGCTATTAAAAAAAAAAGTAAAATGTGGGAAAATTTTAAAATATCATGGAATTAATGGTATGTTCCTTTTAGCCTCTGTGCCTTTGTATATGCTGGTTCCTCGTCTTCACATCCCCTACCCCTCTATCTAACTAAAACTCTTATTTTAAATATCAGCTATGATTTAATCTTGGGAACCCTTGGCAATCGGCCCCTACACATACACACACACACACACACACACACACACACACACACACACACACACACCCTTACCTATATTAGTTGCTCCTCCCTTGTGGTCCCAATGGTATATTATAATTCTCCCACTATGACAGTATTTATTACAAGGTATTGTGATTTCCTCTCAACTTCTCTGTACTCCTCCTCCCACTAGACCATAAGTTCTGTGACTGTGGGGACCACATCTGTCTTGTTCACCATTACATTTCTAATGATTGGCACATAGTAGCTACTCAATAAATACTTGCTGAATGCATGCGTGCATGAATGAATGAAAGCAGAGTAAACTTTTGATCTGTTGTTCAGTTATATTGTGCAGTAACTTTCTAGGTATTTTCTGGATCTCCATTTCTGTGGGCTTATGAATGGCATAAAGTTGTTGCAGTGATAGCATGTTTATTAAATGCCTAAGTTCCCTGTAAAATTCGGTGGTTGTTGCCAAAATAAGGGTCTGATGCTCTTGAGAGGAAAGGCGTGGGCTTGATCCCTGTACAGGCTGGTTGGCTTTTCGTCTAGAGCTCTCTGCCTTAAATTGAATGGCATCTAGATTAGTCATTTCATTCATTGTGATGGGCAAATGGTTCACAGGTGCATGGCAGACTAGGAGAGGGGATGTGAATAACTTAGAACAAACTACAAAAAGAATTCTAGGGACACATGACCCATCAAATTCCCTTTCCACTGAAAATAAGGCCAAAATCTGGGGAAGGGACAGGAAATATATTCCAGAAATACAGCAGTAAATGTGAGGGTGAATTAACCATTAGTGTTTAATCTTAGGTAAATGACTTTCATTCCAAAGACCAAAGCATAGTAAAATTTACAATAAATTTTTGTCCTAAAATGTCTCTTCTGATAAATCACCAAAACAGGTTTTTAATTTAGCTTCCTAAACCCAGTCTTGCTCTGTTAGTTATCAGGGATTTTTAAAATAAACAATCCATGCAGATCTCTGGACCCTGCCCTGCTGTTTTCTACCTTAAAGTGTGGTCATCTGGAAAAAATTTCTTCTCTGTATTAAAGGCTGGCAGCTCAGAAACTTGGTAACTCCAGCCTGATGTATCATATTTCCCAGAATCTTAAAGATGAAGATAAATCATTGGAAGTGAAATGACCCTAGACAGAGAACCCAGAGGACTGGCATGTTTGCTGTAACCTTCAGAGAGAGCTCTTCATCTAGTTTACATGTTCTCAAGAGGGTGCCATCTGCCCTGTGATGAACGAGCTGTCCGGACTGCCAGACCTACCGCGGCCTCACCACGCAATGCTTGTTTCACCACAGGACCTGTACCTCTGGATTACCCTTATCCACATCCCCTGTCGTAGGTATAGAAAAAAAAACAAGCCATCTCTCTCTGAATGTGACTCTCTTGTGTTTCTTCTTTATTTTTCTGTTATGCGAAAATGACTCTTTTTTTTTTTTTTAAATTTATTTTATTAGTTTCAACTATACAGTACATTGGTTAAACATTTCTATAGTTTATAAACCGATCCCCCTAATTGCTCTTACTCTCTTCTGGCTCTCCACCTAGCCAATACATTAATGCTAACTGCATTCCCTATGCCATGCTCCCCATCCCCATGACCATCCATCAACTACTAACGTATACTTCTTTAACACTTCACCCTATTCTCCTAGCCTCCTAAGCCCCCTCCATCACCAGATTGTCCATTTATATTTGACTCTACTTTTTAATCTAACACATTTGGATTGGTTCTTCACATTGACCATGAATTGGTATTACTCAACTTCAGCCTAAATTTTTTCCAATTTTTTATTTTGGTAAAATACATGTAAGATAAAATTTACCATCTGAACTCTTTTTAAGTGTACAATTCGGTGGTATTAATACATTCATAATGTTGTGCAACCATCACCACCATCTACCTCCATGACTTTTTCATTTTATAGAACTGAAACTCTATACCCATTAAAGAATAACTCTACATTTTTCCTTCTGCCTAGCCCCTGGCAACCTCCATTTCACTTTTTGTCTCTATGATTTTGATTACGCTAAGTTTCTCTTATAAGTGGAATCATACAATGTTCATCTTTTTGCAATTGGTTTATTTTATTTAGCATAATGTCCTCAAATTTCATCTGTATTATAGTATATGTCAGAATTTCCATCCTTTTTTAAGGCTGAATAATATTCCATTCATTTGTCAATGGACACTTGGGTTGCTTTTACGTTTTAGCTACTATGAATAATGCTGCTATGAACATACGTGTACAAGGTACCACTCTGAGATAATGCTTTCAGTACTTTTGGGTGTATACCCAGAAGTGGAGTTGCTGAATCATGTAGGTCATATATGGTCCTATTTTTAATATTTGAGGAACCACCAAACTGTTTTCCACAATGTCTGTACCATTTACATTCCCACCACAAGTGCACAAAGGTTCCAATTACTTCACATCTTCACCAACAATTATTGTTTTCTGTTTTCTTTTATTTTACCTTTTTTTTTTTTTTTACAGTAACCATTCTAATAGATGTGTGGTGGTCTCTCATTGTAGTTTTGCATACTTTTACAGAGCATGTTGAAGTAAAAATCCTTCACATATTTGCAGATTAGATATGTGGATTAGTTAAGCTTTTTGTTATTTCGGTCAATAGCTTGAACTGTCAGGTTTTCAAAAGGAAATTGAGACCATTTTCCACTAACATGATCTCCATCTGCCAGCATCAATAGTGACAGGAACGGTGCTATATAGTTAAATTCCACATTCAGAGAAACCTAGGATTAAATCTCATCTCTGCTACTTACTAGCTATGTGACTTCTAAGACTGAGTCTCCTTAACTATATAAAAAGAATAATATTTCCTATGCCAAAGGGTTCCTATTAGATAATGAGATCTTAAATAAGTTAAATCATTTAAGGGTTAAATGAGATAATGCAAAAAACACGACACACATTGAGCACTTCTAATTAATCACAAAGATTTTTATTTAAACATGCCTTTTATTCTAAAAATGAGGAGATTTTTGACTGAAACTGCCCTTGAATAGGTAACAGGGAAACCAATTCCAACAGAGGCATAAGGACCACCTACCCACCTCTCACCCCCCCCCAAAAAAAATCAAGGGGTAGGATGATGTTTCTAAACTTAGCATTTAGGGAAGAATATACTTTTTCATCATTTGGCCAATCAGGAACCTTTTGGGAACACCAGAAGAGGCACATTTGGAAAGAATTAAAACACCTTCTCTTAAAATGAACAAATTTCCCTCACAAAAAATTTTGTTCATACCAAGTTGATGGTACATACATTGAGAAATAAACTTTTGTCCTTGTTTGGTTAATGCAACCAGAGAACCAGTCAATATCTCAAAAGGCCAACTTGCTAAATGTAGCTGTTATTTCTTAAAAATGCTATTGATATCCATCAAAATAATATTAGTTATTAAATATTATTGAGGTTCTACCTTATGAAAGGAAAGGTGCTTAGATATAGGGAATCAGATCTGAATATGACACAGCCCTGTCTTTAGATTCTTAAGTGGGAAGATAGAATACAATCATTTTTTAAAAAGCCAAACTTGTTTAAGGGTTAAATGCCTAATAACTGATGATTGATAGCACAAGGATAATCAATTCTTATCTAGAAAGAGAAGATCTGGGTTCTAGTTTTGGTTCCACCATTTATTAAGTTTCTAACCTGGAAAAACTCACATTCTTCATTTTCAATTTTTCAAAGGCTAAATGAAGATATAATATTTGCCCTGTCATTCCCGTAAGGTTGATGCAAGGTTCAAATGAGCTAAGGTTTAGAAAAGCACATAAATTATAACACCACTGCACTTATCTATGGTGTGATCATTTTCCTTCCTCTGACTCCTCACACAGTGAGACTAACAAACTTTTCCTTTTGTTGTTTCCTAGCTTAGCTTATAAAATATCTAAAAGTTGTATCATTGTGTATTGTGTATACATTTTCAAGTCTTATCAAGCTGAAGCAGCAGAACTAAACACAGACGTCTGGACTCCTAAGTAATATTCCAACACTTAATCCTGAAGACAATAATAGGTTGCACCAATTTTAGAAGAGAGAGTGTCACCCTCAATTTAGAGTGGAGGAACCTGAACATTCATTCAAGTAACACTTACTCAATAAATGTTTTTGAAGAGTCTTCCCTGAGCCAGGACCCTGCTATCAACTGAAAAGAGGAGATCAGGAAAAGGCAGGGAGCTCAGTTCTAACACTGACCTTTGCTAACTTTTGGTAACTTTGGCATCTTCTTGTCCTTAATTTCCTCCTCCATGAACTGAAGCCTGGTTAGTCGCAAAGCACACCTGAAAATATTGAGATATAGAGCACTGTCTTACATGCATCAGATGCTCAAGCTTCTTCTCGGGTGGGCTCTGACCTACGTCACACAGGCACACCTGACAAAGTGAAACAAGAAGGCGATGAGACGCTTCCCGTAATGCTGTGGGAGAGAGTGATTGTTACTCTTGGGAGTTATGAGAATTGGCAGTAGAAAGAGCACTTTGTTGGTGGAGGCCAAGGTCAGCATTGGGTGGATACAGGAATTTGAGTGAGTTGGGTCATTGGGGAGGGAGTTGAGACAAAATAAGACTGCCAGCTTCCAGACCCAGAGTTTCCGGGGACAATTATCAAGAACAAGCCAGGAAATCACTCTGTGTCAGTATTCAGGAAGTTTTAAAGCTAAAGTTGCTATAGGCCAAAAGAATTTTTGTGGGATGTGAGAGAGCTCAGATTCTGTCCACAACCCAAAAGTAGATGGTAGTTCTACACTGGATGACTTGGCGCTTTTTTACATCCTGGATTGTCCAAATTTTGGTGTGTGTGAGATTTCTCAGCTTATTGTGAAAGATATTAAAAATAAGCAAAAGCAGTCTTTAACTAAAAGTTGAAGAAAAAGAAAGTTAAAATAATATTCAAGATAGAAACTGAAATGGGCTATGGAGGAGTCCTGAGAGGAAGAGAACATGCATTAGGTTCATGTCAGCGTCTGCCGGGCCTGGGAACTTTCATATCCACAAAACAGCCTCATGGTAGCCATGCGAGGTAGTGATATACAGATCTGAAACTGAGGCACAGAGAGAGTAAGCAACTTGTCTAAAGTCAGGGAATGACTATGTTGCAGAGCTCAGGTTTGAACTGCGCAGAGTATGAAGTTATTCTGTCAGAAACTGCCATAGATTCAGTGCCCTTGGTACATTCTATCTTTAAAGAATAGTCTCTCCTTGGAAAGGGGAGAACTCGCTTTCATTATCTGAAGACATTCTAGTGTGGGGCACTTAAATTCAAGCATAGGCATATGAGTTTTCTATTGTCAACTTGGGGTAACTACTGGGGCTAGCATTTCACAAAACCTGCTTACCCTGCTTAGTTAGGAAAACCATGGGTGGGGCAAGGAGGCCAAAGAATCTCAATCTCACTGTCATTTGCAAAAATGTCCAGTGAGAGTAGGCTACCCACAGGCCAGAAGCCAATCTTTTTGAAGATGCATAGTTTCATAGACTCACAGAATTTCAGATCTGAGAACTTAGAATTTTTACTCTAAGTTAAGAGAAAGCTAGGGCAAGAGCTCTCTTCTAGGGCCCCTGTCCTCTTTCCCTCAATATTGTCCTGTCTGTGACACTGGGTGTATGATTAAGCTATTTGATCAATTCCTCAATTTGTAATTTATGAACCCACGAAAAGGTAATTTATCATTTGAATCATCCCATAAGCATGCGTCAGAACCAGGGAGGATAAGATTTCTTCCGAAGACTGTTCTGGGCTATTTAAGATGGCTGTCTTTGCCCACTTTGGAGATTAAAATGTGCCTTGCTGATCCCTTGACTGAGTTCTCTCAGCCCCGGTGAACTTGGAAGTACCGGCCTTGAAGGTCCTATGGGTTCTCATAAAGGATAAAACTGAAAATAGGAAGGCTTTGATTGCTGACTGTGAGATAAACTTGCTTAAGTAGCCTGCCAAAAGCTGCGGATCATATGAAAAGCCACATGACTAACCAGAAATAATTGAGCTCAAAAGATGCCAGTGTCGATGAGTAAGATTTCTTTCATCAAAGAACCTAGTTAAAGCAAATTCACCCACTCACAAGTTCTTAAGTGCCAGTATCTTTCAATCTGAAACATTTCATTTGCCCTGGTGTCGTTTCCTTAACGCAGAAAGGTCAGCTTTATTGACTACAACTTGCTGTTCGTTTATTTCTCTCTTCAAGACATCTTTAAAAGCTGTTGTGTGCTAGGTGTGCTGCAAGATACAAATGATTCTGTGGGACTAGAGTTTAGGATTGTGATGGTGATTGAAAATGTAGATTGTGAGACTCCCTAACGAGGTGACAGTTGAAGCCATGGATGCAGATGAGAATATCAAAGAGGAAGAGTGGCTGAAAGGCAGAGCCTGGTGGGGGGTGGAGGGGGTGGGTGGTTGGGGGGTGGAGGGGATCCCCATATACAGGTATGAGAAGATGAAGATACGCCTAGAAGGGAGACTGAGGAGCACTGACAGGGAAAAGAGAAGAGGGCAGAAGAATGCATGGTCAACTAAGCTGAGGCAGATGAGAATCTGAGGAGGAAGGAGAAGTCAGCAAGGTCAAATACTTTAGAGAGCACCAGGAGGATGAGGATGTAGAAAGTGACACTGAGCTTAGACGAGATGATCACCAGTGACAGGTAAGAAAACAAGGTTCGTAGAGAATGGAGATATTGTTTTGAGATATTTGATAATGAAAATTCTAGAGATTGAATGGTGGAAGGGTAGTTGGAAGGAGTAGGGCCAAGAGTATGGTGAGTGGGCTAACCTCTGAAAAGAAGGTAGACGTGTTCTATGAGAGAAGGGTGGGAGAAGAATGTGAACTGAGATAGAAATTGTCACTGGGCAGGAATGATCATAAGGTCTCTCTCACCGGGGTAATAAAAATTAATCAAGTGTTATTGAAAAATCAGGTTGTTTTTTAAATCTTGTACATAAAACTAGTCAAGGGCGACTGAGGAAACCTTCGAAGTGACTATATTGTATCTATTTTTATATATTCAGTGTCCAGCATAGGGACTACCATACAGTCATATGCAATAAGTGGTTATTGGAGAATATATCATTGAGCTTCAGGACAGATAATTTTAGGAAAATGTTTTTGTGACTTGGAGCTTGTTAATTGGTCAAAGTGTCTTTTCAGTGGGAGGAGGGCACTTTAGGCCTTTTTCAAGGGCATATTAGAGACCTTTTCCTCCTACCAGTTTGAGATTGCTGGTATCTCTTCAAAGTAGTTAGAACACTTGCAACCCATCAAGCTCTGGGGGGAAATAAGACCCAACCAGAGCACAATTATGTTATCCTAGGTTGCTGTCTGTGATATGAGTGTGTCCTCAAGTAGGAAGAACTAGTGAACTTAGCAAAGAGGGATGTTTAATATTATTTATTCCTTAATTTATCATTCACACTCATTCAACATTCTAAAATATTTACTGAACACATGCTATGTGCCAGGTACTATTCTAAGTGCTAGAGACAAATACTTTTCACTCATGGAAATTACATTGTTATGAATAATAACGATGTTATATGATGTCATGTAAAGATAAGTGTATAAAAAATATAGCCGGTTAAAGGGATGAAGAATAAATGGTGGGGAGGGATTTGAGTAGGACCGTAATCTTGTACAGAATGGCTTTAGAAGTTCTCAGATGAGTTCACACTAAATAGTGAGAGGTCTGGAGGAACCATGCCCCAGGCAGAGAAAACAGCCAATACCAAGACTATTCATTCTTGAGACGGGAATGTAGCAGGCACACTTTAGGAAAAGCAAGAAGATCAGGATGTTGGGAGTGAAAGGAGGAGGTGGAGAGTGGTAGATATGATGTTGGGAAGAGAGGCCAGATCCTGTAGGATCTCGAAGCCTTTTCTTCTTGGTGCGATTGGAAATCATTGGATCGATTTTGAGCAAGAAAATAACATGTTAAGAATTATGTTTTTAGAGGATTGCACTGACTGCTATGTGGAAAAAGGCCATAAGAAGGCAAGACCTTCATGAAGCAAGGAGACCAGCTAGGAAGCTGCCATAGTAATCCAGACAAGGGAGGATGGAGATTTGAACAGGGAAGACAGTGGTGGTGAGGAGAAGTAGGACAATTCTAGAAATATTTTTAATTTTTACTTATTTTATTATTTATTTTAATTTTAGGTGAGGCAACCCTTGGTTGATCTCACAGATTGCAAGGATCTTGTCAGCTTACATTCCTAATTTTTTTATTTTTTATACCTACAGCACCTGATCTCCCATCCAAGTACTAACCAGGCCCGACCCTGCTTAGCTTCCAAGATCAGACGAGATCAGGCTTGTTCAGGGTAGCATGGCTGTAGACTTGATTTTAAAACAACAGCGTAATTGAGATATAATTCACATAGAATAAAATTTGTTTAATTGTGCCCATTCAAAGTGTACAATTCAGTGGTTTTTAGAGGTAGATACGACATGACTTGATAATGGAGTTGATTTAAAGTGGGAATGAAGGAGAGACATCAAGGACGTCACTTAGACTAGGATGAAGGAGCTGGATGGACACTGGGGGCATTTGCTGAGATTCAGAGGAGAGAAGGAAAGTACCTATATTACTGGACTAGGAGGTGACCTATAAGCACATAGAAAAATGCCTAGTATGTCGTAATTATTTTTGGCTATTCTTTTTCTTACGTAACATTTTTGGCTATTCTTTTTCTTACATAATATTTTTTCTCTATCATTGGACACAAAGACCAAATCAAAGGTCTAGTTACTGAAATCAGGATATAGAGTCAGAGAGTTTAAGAAAGAAACGGCTTTGCTGTTCAAAGCCAGGTTGTGGATCTAGGAAGTTCTATTTTTCTACTTGCCAGGGGATGAAATGGTCTCTAAGCTTTGGCAGAAGATTAACTTCGCCTGGAAACCAGATGGAAAATTATTACGCAAGATATTTTCTCTTGGAAGCCAGAGAACAAATTATTATGTTGGATATTTTTCATAGGCCATAGAATAGCTTCTGTTAGTATCCTCTTATAGAAAAAGAATAAGAACATATATCAGATGGTGTATCCTTGTCGCCCAATAAATCATTGATACGTAAAATTTGGTGATCTCCATTGGGATTCCCCACCATTTAGTCTGTAAGACTGACTTTGTGATGTGCCAATAGCTTTTGTGAGTTGTGTGTTTTTTATATAGTAACTTTACAAACTTTAAGATTTATATATACACACACATATGTAAGACTTAGAGGTAGATACCACAGGACTTGACAGTAACAATTCACATTTGTTACTAAAATTATGGGTAAAAGAACTGGAGAAAGGCCAACTAAGTTGAATATGGAAAGGGAAATCTAGAGATAAATTTTAATGAGAAGTACTTGATTTGGATTCTTGCTTTATCCTGAACCTTGGGGACTCATTTGTCTCAGTTATCTTTTGCCACGTAACTAATCACACCAATGTTTGGTGGCTTAAGACAACAACTTATTACTGTCTCTTCTAGTTGTGTAAGTTGAATAAACTCACTGGGCAGACTTCACTTGGGTCTGTCTCTTCTAGTTGTGTAAGTTGAATAAACTCACTGGGCAGACTTCACTTGGGTCCCTCATGCAGTTGTAATTAAAGAGCTGCTGAGGCTGGAGCCATGTGAAGACTCAGCTGGGCTGAGTGTCCAAGATAGCTTCTCAATCATGTTTGACATAACTGTGCTCCTCCGAGTGGTCTTTCTTTCCAGCAAAGTAACTTAGACTTCTAATGTGGCAGCTCAGGGCTCCAAGAGGCAGGAAGTGAAAACTCAGTCCTCACAAAGGCCAAGCCTGAAACCGACACAATGTCATTTCCATTTTATTGATTGAAGCAGTCAGAGTCAGCCCAGATTTCAGGTGGTGGAAGAATAGACTCCATCTTTAGATGGCAGTGTGGGATGCACATGGAAGGATGAAAAGAATGGAAGACAACCATTTGGGAGATGAACCAATCATCCTGATCACAATTTTTGGTCAATGTGATCTATTCAATTAAAGTATACAGAGGTATAGTAGATATGGACAATCATATGTGCCTTGGTCATTCGTGTCCTATACATCGGCTCTAGAGTAAAGTTATATAAAAGGGGGAAACCAAAAGAGGTGCTATCAGTTTGAAGTGGAGCAAAACCAGAACTGACCAGGAATTGAAATGATATCTGGGAGGAATCAGCAAGAGTTAGTAGACATAATATCAGGAACCAAACAAGAGTACCATCAAAAAATTTCTGGAAGAGCAAGCAGCCCAAGCAGGACCAGAGCCAATATAAGAACCTAGGAGAAATCCCATCCCCAGAGTAGCACCTACACAGCAATATAGAAGCAGATAAGCAAATTATTAACGAGTTGCTTTAAATACTTAATAAAACAGAGATAGGGTAAAGCTAAAAGTGTGAGAAGTAGAATTGAAAAATTACACTCGCGTTGGACCAGTAATTATTCAAAACAGGAATGTCTTTTAATCTCAGCTGCTCAACCCCTTCCAGTCATCCCTAAAGAAATTTCCCTCTGATCGGACAAGAGTCTGTAAAATCCATAACACCCAAAGGTTAAGGAATTCCCCATTCTTGTTATTGTGAAGAGTTATTTCACTCCCCTCCTGCAATCGTGAATTTTCAGTTAACTAATGTAAAGTGTTTGCAGGGTGTTTGGCAGTGGCACTCGAATGTTAATTCCTTCCCTTCCTTTATTTCAGTGGCAAGGTAGGCAAAAGACCACTTAGCAAGAAGCAACTCCTGGCCTCATCTCATGAAGGAATTGCTGATCTGGCTTTGTAATTAACATATTAGCTATCCTCAATTTATCGGTGTCTCTCATGTAGCCACATGCTATAAATTGAACAACAATTATAGTCTTCATAGTTTTCTTACTTGTGCATGTAGATTCCAACATAGGAACAAATTTGGCAATCTTGAAGACTGGTTTCCTACATAGTGTATAAAATAGTATGCTCTGACGCAGTTTTCTTTGAAACAAAGTTCAGTTAGACGGACAGAGGTTAAGACCGTCAGAAGAAAAATATTTCTGGGTACACCTTATGATAAAGACTTGGTAGAATTTCTTAGAAAGGTCTAACACTGGTTTTCATTTATTAAGAAATCTAAATAAAGATTTATATGTGAAAGTAAAATGACCTCAGATGAACACTGTTTTGAGAATCGGAGCTGTTGCATCCGGTATTAGCAGAAACTCTCTGCAGCACACCCTGATATAAAAGGCCAGTGATGAATACCGTAATTCAAGTGAGGAATGGCAAAAGCAGACTTAATTTCCAGAACTGCCCAGTTAATCAAAAAAGCCTGGAACTATTCCCAGGATGCCTTTTTTTTTTTTTTTTTTAAGTCTAGACAAAACCCTAAGATAACCTTTTTACAATTGATGTAACGCCAATGGGATGTGAGAAGATAGTTAGAGATCTTCATGATAAAAGAGGTTTTACAGAAAATGCAGTGATTAGATCTCATTGCAAAAGGAGACTAAAACAGAAAGGTGAACAAAAATCATTTGTGTGTGGTGGTAGGGGGGAGTGCAGGGGAGGGCAGGGAAGCATTCAAGGGAAAGAAGAATCAGATCTACAATGTGGAGGAAGTTGATCAGACTTCAGCTTCCCCAGAGGATAAGCATAATTTAATTATTAGCGTGTACTTGGCACCAGATTTATTCCCAGCACAAAGACTCAAACCTAGGAAAAACCCTAAGAGAAAGGAGATATTTTATTTGAAGGTGGGTGCTGTGACTGAAATAATAAATGAAAATATTTTCAATCTCTCTGATGACTTCCAAGTGGAAGTTCCAAATCTTACAGTGGGCAATGGAGAAGATAAAGCTAGGTGAGAGCATCATTTACTTCCTTATGAGAAAGTATTTCTCGGTGATTACTCGGGGTCCTTAGATAGCTTTGTGTTGTATCAAAGGTCTTAGAGTTGAGTCTAATTAAAGCATTCACATCTTTCCAAGAATTTTTATTGACCAGAATATTTAACACTTTGGCACTTCTTGACAGGCTCAAATAAATCACATAAATTATTCTCATTGGCCCATTTATAATATATTAGTGATATAGTTCAAGGGCCTTCTGACTTTATCCATTTGCACCTTTAGATTTTACCTAGAAGCACATCTATTCAATTTGGTCAACTGCAGCTATAAATACTCTCTAAGAATGTCAAATAACACAATAGATACCTATAGAAGGTAATTTTTCTCTCCCCTACCGCCACTTTTTTTTTTTCCAATGAGCTAAAGATAAAGATTCTAAACATAGCCTTCTCGATACTCTGGCAATTCAACTTCTAGGTATACCCCCAAGAGAAATATGTCCACCACAAAGATATACAAGAATGTTCACAGTAGCTTTATTTATAATAACCAGAGTCTTTAATGAACCCAAATGTCTATTAATAGTAGAATATTACAAAACAATGTAAAATAAAAAGCTGTTGTTACATGCAACAACATGGATGAATCTCACAGACATAATGTTGAATGAAAGAAACTAGGCACAGAAGAATATAGTATACTGTTTTTTGGCTGCTGTTTTGAAACCATGGTGAAGGATCAATTGAATCTCAGTGGCAGTCATGGAGAAATTGCAACTTACAAACAGAATACTGAAAAAAAAGCTTGAACATCTTGCAGAACCTCAGGAATCCAATGCTTTTAGGAGAAAATTCCCAGCCCCAAGGTCTTGATGGGTGGATAGAAACCTAGGAGGTGTGGAGTTGGGGTCTGACTAACAACAATTTAGGGTGCACTCTTGATTGCTGCTTCTTGGAAAAGAAGTGTCACACCAGTTATTTGTGAAGATTAATGGATAAACGTTTGGTCATCATTATTTCTAATCTTCTAGAGAATTTATGGATATTAATATGACACTAGGCCCAAAAGCTGTGAATGTTATAATGTAAAATTTGGCAAGCAGTGGTTTAGAATTAATTTACTCAGTACCTACTTGTGTTGAACACCTACTAAGTACCAGGTACTGTGATACATATTAGGTATACAAGGCAGGCTCTAACCTCTGGAAGCTTACAGAATCGCTCTAAGCCAACATTTCTTCATCGAAAATAGTAACCATCTCATACAATTTTGTGAGGATTAAGTGAAATCGTGCCTTCAAATTTTTTTAATATCGTGTGGCAAACAGCAAGCCCCGATTTTGCATGTAGTCACAGATGTAGACACAAATTTATATAGGACAAGGTGCTGTGGGAGCGCACGGATGGGAACGTCAATCGACATGAGGGCAAAACCTCAGGAAAGGCCTCCTTGAGAAGGTGGGTGCTAATGTAAAACCTAAGGAAGGAGTAGGAGCGAACCAACAGAGAGAGGAGAGGGTTCCCTTCAGAGGGAGTGGTGGAATAAGGGTGCAAAAGTGAGATGATCGGCAACAGTTTGGCACAGGCAGATCTCGTTTTATTGTGCTTCGCTTTATTGCGCTTCATCGATGCTGCATTTTACATAAAACGAAGGCAAGACCCTCCACCAGCAAAAAGATTATGACTCGCTGTATTGCGGTGATCTGGAACCAAAGCAGCAATATCTCTGAGGTCTGCCTGCATAGCTGGAGAGCAGAGCTCCAGCCCGGGAACGTTAAGAGATGAAGCTGGGTAGGTGATATGTGCTGGTGAACAAGCTCTGGGGGTGTCAATCAATGAATGCTCCCATTGTGGCTGATTTCAGCTGGCAGCAATTTAACAGCCAGCAAGCAAAATTCCTAGATTTTTAGAAATCAGCTTGTGGCAGGTACAAGTGACCTCCAGTGTACCTTGGTTGCTGAGTAGAGAGTTGGATGGAGTCTAGGGAATTAGGGAGGCACCGTTATCGAGTCATTGTTTTAGAAACATCACTCTGGCTTAAGTGAGGAGGAGAGAGGGTGAGTCTGGAGGCAGGGAGGCCAGAAATTAGTAGAGATGGTGGCCATTGGAATGCAGAACAAAGTGGATGCAGAAGATATTAGGGCAACAGATGACTGATCAGATGTGGAGGTGTAGGAAGGGGGCACATCCAAGAAGTAAGTCTGGGATTTGGGCTCCGGCCGACAGGGTGGACTCTGGCACCATTCTCTAAGAGAGGGAATTCAGAGAGTAGGAAATGTTTGGGAGGAGGATGGCTCATTTACACATTTGAACTTAATAGGTTTAGCTCCTCATCCAAGTGATCATCACCAGGAGGCAGCTAGCTCTACATGTCTCAGACCAGAGAGAGATCTGGGATGGAGATGGATTTGAAAAGCATCTGCACAGATATGGTAATCAAAGTTTTGTTAGTGTCTGAGATCACCAAGAGAGAACCTAGAACGGAATCCAGTGGCTGGATTGTTGGGAGGAGAAACAGAAGAGGATGATGCTGTAAAGCCAGAAGTGAGCCTTTCAAGGCAGGTATAATCGGTGACATTAAACACCAATGTCATGAAATACGAATGATCAATAAACATATAACAAATGCTGACCCTCACTTCTAATTAATGGAATACTTTTTCACCTATTATATTTGGAAAGATATATAAACAATTAATACTATAGAGTGTACAGAGTGATATCTATTTCTAATGGAATACTTAAAAGAATGAGGTAGGGCTACATGTTCTGCTATGGAAAGAGATCCTCAATATATTGTTAAGAAGAAAAAAAATCAAGGTTCAGAATATAAAATACTATTTTAAAAATAGCCTCTGTATATGCATATAAGTGCTTGTAAATAATTGAAAATGTTTGGAAGAATGTAGAATAAATCATTATCATATCTAACTCTGGAGAGTGGAATTGGGGGCCTCAGGGGGTACAGACCATGGAAAGGGATGGAGACTCTTTTTTAAAATATATTTTGTTATGGAAAATTTCAAACATATACAGGTAGAAAAATGATATAATGACCTCCCCCCATTTACCCATCACCTAAGTTCAACAATTACTTAATTATGCTATCTTTTTGTTCTGTTTGAAAAAAATACCACTAGTATGTATTCCTTTTATATTAAAAAGATCCAACATAATGAAAATGATTTACCCCAGTGACCTCAGAACCACGGGCTTGTTCACCCAACCTTTAGTCCCCAGGAGTAGGAGAAGTCTTCAGGGTCTAGGGGTCTGGGGAGCATTAGCCACTTTGCTCTTGAATTCTGTCAGCTGTGTAGCTAGAGGGACAGCTAACCTTCTCCAAACACTATAAAAGAATCCTTAATTTTAAAAAAAACAACATCAAAGGAAGACTGTTTGCTCTGTAAGGGGGAATTTAATATGCTCTCTATCCCCCATTCATACACACCCCAGTCCATGTTTTTATTAAGGGACAATTTGATTTATCCTGCAGCTTATTTTTATCTCTGTATTGAGATCTTCATTTCCCAGCAGAGCTCAGAGCTATGAAAACAATGCCTTCCTCTTCTTCAACTTGGTGTGTCTTGGGTAATCAAACAGTTGCTGCCACATGTTACCCTTGGTCACAGTGGCCTGACGGATGCTTCATGCCCGAGGTTCATGAGAGCTTGGAAAAATACTTAGATTCCTGGGTCCCATTAGGGATGAGAGCTGAATTCTGAGGACTGAAAATAAGGATACAGCTCCCTGAGTGCATCCATTCATTTACTCAATAATCATTCATTCCACTTACTGTACTTTCAGCCACGCTATGTGCTAGAGTTAGAAATATAAAATTAAGCCCACATAGCCTCTGACTTATCAAAATCTGGAATGAAATGTTCAATATTTAATCTGCTTCCTCTTCCAGAACTATTCTTTCTTATCTTGTTTGCCTATTCTTACTCATTCTTCAGAATTTAGCCATCTCTGATGACCAATACTCACAATTTACTGGTTCCTCTGCCAGGAATGCCTTTCCTAACTTGTCCACCAATTCCTACTCATCCTGCAAAACGGAGATCACCAGTCCACATCACTGTAGCCCTGCCTGACTCCTCAAATCTGAGCTAGTGACTATGCTCATTAGATTGCATCACATATTCTTACATTTGCTTCCCTTCAGGACAGAGTCTTGATTTCCCAGTTCCTACACAATGTATGACATATATATTTATTGAATTAATGAGCAAAGTAGTGTAACAGCATAATTTCTCTGAGTTTTTCACTTAGGGTCACATAAGTGCCTTCAAAGGTAATCTTATTGGCTATCGGCTCCTTCAGAGCCACTTCTCCTTCTTTCTGTATTCTACCAAAGCACAAATCCTATGAAAAAAAATGCCCAGGCTCCAAATAACAAGAATAGGTAGATGTATGTCTGGGGTCCCAGTCCTAAGCAGCTAAAAATTATTACTTATCCCTTGGAAATAGACATTGGTATTAATTTCAAAAAACATTGCTTGATCCTTTCTATGTTAAGTATAAAAAGAAATTGGAATTTACAGATGTTATCATATTAGTGTCCTGCTATGAAGTATTTGGTCTGTATGAAGGTCATTGAATAGCTTTTGTAGGATTGCAAAATGCTTAAGAAAGACTAGCCAATGAATGCTGGGGAAGAACAATGTATGTAATGAAAAAGCACTAGACCAAGAGTCAGGGTACCTAGCTTCTACTTCCTTACGAGATCTTAGTTTCTTCATTTGAAAAAAAAAAAATGAGGAGGAGGAGGAGGAGGAGGAGGAGAAGAAGAAGAAGAAGAAGAAGAAGAAGAAGAAGAAGAAGAAG
>NW_011888787.1:13594262-13599761 GCF_000151845.1 Pteropus vampyrus | reverse complement strand
TTCAGAGGTCCCCCTTCAGCTCTTTAAGTCTATAATCTAGGAAGCAAATATTTTAAGTAAATTGAATCAAAAGTTAATTCTCTTATCTGATCTCATCTTCTCCTCTGTAAACAGCTATTGGGACACTGGGAAATATTATAATATATTTTTTTTTCTGTTACTAATCCTTTCTGCGAATTGAGATATTTACAGGTAACAAGCAAGGAAAAAAAAAAGTCTTTATGGGAAATAAATTTTAAGAGAAAATTCCTGTGTCCATTGTTTCTCTTGATTTTTTTTTTTGGCAAAGTTATCTTAATTCTAGCTGTCATTGCATATCTTGAATTTAGTTCAACGGGAGAGTAGATTCCATTCTTATTTATAACTCTCCTGTTGACAGCTCCAATTATGGGTGGGAACCCAGGCTTTCTGGAGCCAGTCTTGGCACCTGAGCTTCTGGGATGTGGCAGTTCCAAAGGCTCCCATGATGCTGCCTACACCAGGACCATCGTCGGTACCACCGCCTTCCCCAGCAACAGGACCACCACTGGACTTCTTTGGAGTGCAATATGTTTAATTTCTAGTTCAAATTTCTGTTTAACATTAATTATTCTACTAAGAGAAATCAGGTACTACTGGTTGATAACTATCCTCTCGAATTAGATGTACATAAAATGAACGGGAGAAATAAGAAGTAACTGCCACCCAAAAGAACTTTAGACTAATAACACTAATAATAATTATGTGCTGACTATAGCCAAGTTTTATCTCATTTATTATTCACACAATACTATGATATAGGTACTATTATATACTTCTTTTTATAAATGAAGAAACTGACATTCAGAGAAGTTAGTATCAGTCTTAAGATTACAATTTACCAAATTGGTGTTCAGATCCAGACTGTCTGACTCCATAGTCTTTGCATATAACTACTATGCTATACTGCCTCTCAAGAACTCTCTCTTCTCTCTCTCTTTCTCATTCTCTCTCTCTCTCTGTCATCTATCTATCATGTATGTATGTATGTGTCTATCTGTCTGTCTGTCTATCTATCAATCTATCTATCTATCTATATCTATCATCTATCTATATCATTCTATCTATGCTATCAGAAGTCGGAGACAGCTCTGATCAGAACTACTGATGTAAAGCTTTTAATGGATTCCAAAGTATTAATAGAAGCTAATCGTTAGCATGCCTCCTAAGTCAGCCCCAAGAGAAGCTGGATACTACAGACTATGTATTTACTAAATAAGGCATGAGCTTAAGAAACATCCATTGGATATCTAGGATTCAATAAACCCAACAGCAATTAATAAGTTGTATTTTATTTCCTTCATGGCACTTCTCACACTCTAACATTTTCTTACTTATTTGTTAACTTGTTTGCTGTCTATTCCCATAGCAAACCCAGTACGTTGTGAGTACCAGGAGATCAAGGACCTTGTATTTCTCATATTCCCAGGTCCTATGAGCACACAGGACAGTGCCTGACACACAAGAGGTGCTCAATAAATATTAAAGTGAATAAGCAAGTTGAAGTCAATCTATTGGTTCTGCCTGGACTACTTTTCCTTCACAAAATTCTTCCACAGTGATTAGCACATCAATAGACATTCAATAAATGATAGCTGTAATTGTTGGTATTGTGGGGTGTTACAAGTGGCCCTGGATTCAGTGAATATTAAGGAAGGATAATGACAGTACCATATTCAGGCCTTTGATCCAATCAGAGAAGCCTAATTTGGATTATGCCATTATAACAAGCTTTACATATACAACTCCACACCAATAGACCCTCGTATTTCAAAACCACCACATTTTTTAGGACTTTCTATGATTCTTGTTGGATAATGAAGATGAAAAGAGTTCTGGAAAAGTGGCCCTGTGGTGGTAGATTTGTCAATGTTAAACACTCAGCATTAATGGATCATTATTCCCACACATGCTCATGTGCACAACACACACACGCACACATATGCATACATATTCAAGCTAGAGAGATTATAGATACATATACATATAGATACAAAGGTATAACTGTAGATAGATGTAAGTTTCCTGACACACATAACTCAATACATAACATTAGGATTCGCTTGCCCATCAATTTCTTCTTTATCAAGCAGTACTTACTAACTAAATGGCTTGCAGTAATTTATGATCCAAGTTTAGGTAACTGTCTCTAATTTAATATTTTAATGACCTGTATTAAAATCTATTATTTCATCTAACTAGCTATACTGTTAGATATTGGGTTACATTACTCCATCCAGTTGCAGTAATACTCATCAGATAATACTATCAATGGTATGATCAACTTTTAAGGATCCACAATAAATTCATACTATATCAATTCAGAGTCAATACTACTTTTTAATATTCTCCATATTTTAATATTTTAACATCTCTGAAATCAAGATGTCATAATCAACATCTTATGACTCTAGTATTTTTTTCTTAAAAGCTATTATTAAAGTAATGATGTGTCTTCCCATCAAAGGCAACTTAGAATCAAGAAAGTGTGGTATTTGTAAGAAACACGATAGACAGGCTTATAATCTCAATATATTAAAAACTCACATAAAGTGATAATAAAAGCAGTAAGACCTTAAGAGGCAAATGGGCAAAGGACATGAATCTTCTATTCACATAAGAAAATGTAACAAGCCACAAATATTAACAATCTCACACAAATGCAAATTTTAAAAAAAGGAAATAACATCTCTGTCTTTCAGATTAGGAAAGAATAATGCTTTAAAAATCCAATGCTGATTAGAATAAAATAGAACAGTCACTCTCATCATTGGTAAATTGGTGCAAAATTTCTGGAAAGCAATTTGGCTGCATATATTAAACATTTTTAATGTGTTTGTACCCTATTTATTCTTTCACGAATGTGCTACAAGAGAATGAGAACAATCAGAAATAAGTTGAAAATCTATTCACAAAGACAGTAAGCAAGAAAAAGTCAAGATTCGAAATTTACATACTATATTTCAGTTATGTAAAGAATTCAGAAAAAATTAAAATAAAATATGCCAAGATGTTAATGGATAATTTTATTCTTGCTACTTTATATTTGTATGTACTTTACAAATAATTGTGTGTTAATAACCAGGAAAAAAAAATTAAAAAGTGAAAGGAAATGAAACAACCACAGGATATTCTGACAGAATTTCCATTTCTTCCCAAAGGAAAAGATGGAAAATTGCTTACCACAAAGTCTGTCCTTGTATGAAACTTATACATCAAAAAGATGTGTGTGGGGGGTGGGGTGGGGGGTGGGGGGGGGCCTTTAGATATTTGTGTGGCATGATGCCCAAGAAAAGATAGTTCAAGTTTTCTTAGATTTAAAAGACTTAAAAGTCTTGATCTTTGAATTTTAAATTTTTGGCAAATTGTTTCAAAGCTTGCTATTATTATTCTCATTTAACTTCTTAAAAAGACCGGCACTTCATTGGTTAAACAGTCTGTGAAGCTTTGTTTTCCTGGAAGGGGAAGTTTTCAGTGTCCTCGCTAAAGATAATATTAGTCAGCTTTTTATCTCTTGCAAATAATAGTCGGATATGATTTCCATCATATAAATAAATATTTATTTATCCATATATCCAACAGAGATTATATGCTGCTAATTAACAGCTGTGTAATAAGAACATTACAAGCTATTTCCTTTTAATAGGACTTCTATGTCCAATTCAATACTGCCTCAACATGGAATAGTCTCCTAAATGTCTTTGGCTGTTTCTTATTCTCCCTACCTCTCAGGCTCATCTCCAATCTTGAAATTTTATTTTTGCTTGTATATTTTTTACAAAACAACAACAAAATGCAACATGACTTGACGTATGTCTTTGATGTCAGAAACAACCAGTTAAAATTGATACTAAGTTTATATACCATATTTCTTCTATAATTCAATAACTTCTTTCTTATATCTACTGTTTCATGTATTTACACTTTTGGCATTTTATTTAGGTATGCTGATATAAAGGGTATCATTCATGTCCTCAAGTATCTTGCAGGCTAGTAAAGGGCAGTGGGATTTGTGGGGGAGATAAATAATCAGAGTTTAAGGTGAAGTGTATCATCCATTCTTTTATCCAACATAAGTTGATTGAGTGTGTGTCATCAGCCAGAGAAACTTCTAAACATTGGGTTATAGTGAGTGCAAGGCATAGCCTTTGCTCCCTGATTAGATGATAATTGGGTATTCTGAGAGCATGAAAGGGAAGTAGGCTTCCATTAATTGTCACTCCCATAATAATCTCAGTTTCTTTCACTCTTACCCCAGATTCTTTCTCCCAAACTCCAGCCTACTGGGCTTTTCATTCAGTAGATCTGGGGTGAGAACAGGAAATCGATTTTTTTGTAAAGCTCTCCTTGATAATTCTGATACACCGTCAAGTTTCAGTCAACATATGACTAAATAGCCATAATGATCTTACACAGAAGCAGGAGAAATTGTTGAAAAGCAGCAGAAAACATTTCTTTGAATATCTTTCCTCACCACATCTTGCCGTTAGAATTTTGGTTTAGAATTCTATCATTAACGGTATTGTCGCTAACTCTGTATGACTATTGATAAGACTCTCCTGCACTCTTCTAGATGATTCTTGGTTTTTGCAAATTATTGAGTTAATAGTCAATAATTATTTTTTTAGTTTTCATTTGAAATTATCTTCTTATGAAAATGTTGCAATCCATTTTCTTATCGTTCATCCGATTGGTGCAAGTCTGTGACTTTTATACAGTTTCATAAATGTGCCATGTTTTCTTGTCTCTGGGCCTTTGCACATGTAACTCCCTTCCCCATTCTTTGGCTCATTCATAATCGGATATCAAGTGTGGAAAAAGATACCAGCAGAAATGGCTATAAGGATTCAAAGTCATTGCCTAAGTCGAGGATGGATGGGAGATAGAGGATGTGTACAGAGGACTGCGTTGTTTTTTTCTAATGAAAGTTCTTTACATTTTTAGAATTTGTTGTGTTGTTTAAAAAGTACATATATTCCTTTGGTTAAAAAAAATCAATTTATACATATTAAGCAACTACCATGTGGTTGGCAAAGTGCTTAACTCTACCCAAGATACAAGAAAAGCTATAAGACATGGTTCTGAAACTCCAGGGCCCTAAGTCATTTTGGAGGATATGGGTTACAATCCATATACAAAAAGCAATGAAAGAAAAAGCTATGAGTAAATCTGAGAAGAAACACAAGAAGTATTGTGTTCAAATTATATGTACTTTAATATTTGTAAAAGTGTTTAAAACAAAAAGCGATATTAGGTTTCCAATTATTTTTCCTTTCTCAAAGGACAATGAAAATGAATCATTCTGGTTCCGTTCCTCCCTAAGGGTTCACAAATTTGGCTCCACCGAAGCTTTCCTGAAAGCAGGACTAAATTGAACTAAACTCTGCATCGCTACTGTAATAGCTGCCTTTTCAGTTTTCAATCTGGGCTCTGTTAAAAAAAGAAGGAGGAGGAGGAGGAGGAGGAGGAGGAGAAGGAGGA
>NW_011888787.1:13589584-13594177 GCF_000151845.1 Pteropus vampyrus | reverse complement strand
AGAAGAAGAAGAAGAAGAAGAAGAAGAAGAAGAAGAAGAAGAAGAAGAAGAAGAAGAAGAAGAAGAAGAAGAAGAAGAAGAAGAAAGAAGTTCTTAATTGCTTACTCTGTATCAAGTATTTTGTTCTTATAAAGTGAGCGATGGATTCATGTTCCCTTTTGCCCAATAACTGTCTTAAAGAATACTGCAGAGACAGACGGCTGAAGAAGCATAAGCAAGTAAGAAAATCAAAACAAGAGTCAGAAGAATGTAGGGCAAAAAGGAAAAAGAGAATACAATATTATGTTTGTCAGGATTTTGGGAGCAGTTTCACAAATGCATTTCTTGCCATTGTTGCATATTTTACTTGGACATCCTGTCACTTCCTCTGTGCCCTTTCTACAGAAGTATTTGTTAAGAAGGTTAAAAATCACTGAACAAATTGTTCATGTGTCATGTTCGTTAGTAAGAGTTTGATCCCCTAGTCCTTTGAAAAGTGTTAAGTTACAGCAGAAAATTAAGCCTACTCAGGTTAGTGTCAAAGGTGCTTGAATTAAAGAAAACGCAAAAGAAACTCTGGTGGCAAGGGGTATCTCAGCAATCCACCATTGTGTACATTCTGGGAGTTTTGTTTCCCAAAGTTAACAAAACCAACAGTCTGAAAACTAATCTGCCTTTTTTGACTAGTGGATTTTAAAGGTAATACTTTTTTTATTAAATACTTTTTGGCAAAAGAAGACAACTATACAGAAGAAAGCAATCATCTCTTGAGGGTACACTGCCTATAGTTGGTTACTATTAATTTTTTTAGTGATATGTATATATGGATATATACTCATATATACATCATATTTATGTGAAAAAGAAGTGTCATATTTTGTATATATGGTTTGCTATCATGCTTTTCTACCGATGACATACTGGTCAACTTTTTAGTGCTGGATCAAATTGTCAAGAATTTAGGGTATATTTCCTGGCCTAAAGAGAATTAGGCAAAGCCTTAAGGAAACTCAGTTGTTTTTTACCTAGACTTGAAAACCTGTGAGATTCATTATACTCTAGAGTTGAAGGTCAACTTGGAGACAAATTATTCTGTGGCTATTTATTCAATTAAAGTAGATAATATGTATATTTTAAAAAGTTAAGTGTTTTCTATTTATATGTGACCTTAGCCTGGAAGAGTTTATGCCTGGTAAATATTAGATATGAGACATTTTTACACAAGTCTAAGATCGTCATGAAAAATTTTAAATATTTTTTATTGTGGTCAAAATTATACATAACAAAAATTTTACCATTTTAATATTTTTAAAGTGTACAGTTCTGTATAAGTATATTCGTAGTGTTATGCAACCATCACCACCATCCATTTCCAGACCTTTTTCATCTTCTCCAAAACTCTGGACCCATTAAAAACCAACTCCCTAGTCTCCCTCCCTACAGCCCTGGCAACCAGCTTTCTATCCTATGATCTGGCTACTCTAGGTACCTCATATAAGTGGAATCGTATGACATCTGCTGTTTTGTGACTGGCATATTACATTTAGCATAGTGTTTTCAAAGTTCTCTCATATTTCTGTGTCAGACTTTACTTCCTTTTTAAAGCTCAGTAATAGCCTGTATTATATACACACCCCATTTTGTTTATCCATTCATTTTTTTTATGGGAAAAAATCAAATTTATCAATTACTCATGTGTTCAAACTTTGTCTTTGGTGCCTGTGGCAGAGTTGGCTGGGTGGTGACCGTTTTGGGGTCCCCTTTCACAGTTTCGATCTAGCTCCTGGACGGCACTGCCAAGACAGGGACTAAATTTCCCTGTCCCCGTGCGTAGGTGTGCTCCATGACTAGTTACTGCCAGCAGAATGTGGGAGGAAGTGATGTGCATCATTTTTGAACTGAGGTACGTGACCTTCTAACCGCCTGCTAACAGGCTGACCCCAGGGCACCTTTGAAACCAGGAGATAGCAGAACCACGAGGTGCAAGTGACTTCGGTCTCTGAGTCACCACTTGGAGGAGGGCCTCTGCACTAGGAATTACACTGGATGTTGCATGAGTGAGACTTGTTCGTGTTAAGCTACCGAGATTTAAGGACTGACTGTTAGTCAACCTCATCTAATACAGCTTCTAAAAACCATCTATTTCAGGTTTCTTCTATCTTGCCAACTCTTTTTTCTCATTGTCCATTGCTGACTTTTTCTCTCTTTGCCTTATCCCCTGCTTTTCAGTCACCAGGTCACATGGATTCTACTCTTTTAATAGTGTACGTATCACTAAATGCTCTGTTATGATTAGTTTAAGCAGAGACAAACCAAGGGGTGGGTCTAGACAGCTGAGAGCCTGCAATGCTAATCTATAAGGAGCACTTAAAGACTAACCAAAATCTTGTTTACACCAATAATCTTCAGGAGAATACTGCACTGGTGTGAGTGAGGGCTGAGACCTTGCCGGGGCCTGCTTCGGTAACAGTGGAAGGTCACTACACTGCCTTAGGAAGCAGGTGGGTTCTGGGTAATGCAGGACTCTGTGTTTGCTGAGTGGAAATGAGAGCCTCTTCCCCCAACAAATGTCGAAATATCAGTTTGTAGAGGAGGCAAATAATTAGCCTCCTCAGGTTCCCCAAATATCTGGATCTGTCCTTAAGTTCAGGTCACTCTTTCTTGCTCTTTCTGGGCTATTACATTAAATTCCAGATGATCCTTCTGCCATTCATCTTCCTCACTGCTGCCCGAGTGATCTTTCTGAAGCATAAGTCTGATCATGTTATCTTTGCTTTAAAACTCTGAGGCTGCTCATTGCCTATGGGTAGATCTTTTCAGAATGGGCCTGGCTCCCAAGCTGCTGTGAATAGCACAGGAAAATCATTTAAATAGTGCAGGCTGTGATGCCGTCATCCCGAGTCATGAACTCGTGCCAGAACAAGAGCATAATGTGGGAGACGTGAGTCTTTTATCCTGGCCGTTTCTCTGCTCTGCATCTTTCCTCAGACTGTTCTTTCAGAATTCCAGAAGAATATCTACTCATCTTGCAAGTCTCAGCTCGAGGGTTGTTACTTCTGTGAAATCTTTTCTGACAAGCTCTTCCTCTGCCATTATCTGGTCCTTCCTTTCTTCTCTCCCTCTCTGAATCCAGGCAGTAGTTGAGAGGCAGAAAAGCTTAGATTTTTCCAGCATTTAATCAGAGTCCTATGGGGGTGTGAGGATAGTTACTGTAATAGCATCGTTTTAAAGGAAGCTATATATTCTGGTCACATAGAAGGTGTTTGGCAGCTGTCCAGGACCTTATGCACATAAACATTTTGGTAATTGCTCCCTTCTGGACCTGAGACTGAGACATGTACGTGGAGGATGGGGAATATGCCCATCCTGTAGGCGAAACGCAAGTGTTTGAATATCTCCTTTGGGCAGAGGAATGCCCATTTATCTTTCCTCTTCTTGAACCCCTTTCTTCATTTGGGTGCAATCAATCATCCTTTTGTTAGGAAAAATAAATTAAATGTCTTATAATGAGTTTACCTTGCAGTTGGAGTGAAGCTAGAGAAAGATTATTCTTGTACAGAAAATCACCTTGCCATTCAAAATGTGACCCAAAGACTTATCTAAACCAAAAGTGGTTGTTTGAAGTCTGAAGTTTGTAGCCAAAATAGTTATTTTTAAACATATTTTTGGTAAGCACCCTTTGGTAAGCACCCAGCCTCACCACCCGCTGCCATTGCTGTTGTTTAATCAACAGTCTCCAGGTGTCAGGCCAGCAGGCCTGGATCCATCAGCCCTTATGACTAAAGGTGAATGCAATTAATAACATAATTTTGAGATGCCTGAGTTTAATTCCATTAAATGCTTGTTATGAAACTATGGTTCTGCTGAGGATTTATAACTAAAGAAGATAGCTACAAATAAAGCCTTCATATGGTTTTTACTCACTTTGGGTTCCATCACTCACTCTGGCCTTTCAGCCATACTCCTTTGCTATTAAACAAATAACCAAGCGACTTACACATAGATTTAGTACTGTGACCCACTACTGAAAAGGGATGTTTACTTTCCTCCCTGAGCATTTTTATTTTTGTTTACATTTTGGTGGAAGTGGACAGACACCAAGATGTCATGACCAAATGATTTTTTTAAAGACTAATTTTTTAGAGCAATTTTAGGTTTACAATCAAATTGTGGAGAAGCAACAGAGATTTCCTATATACTCCCTAACCCTACACAGGCATAGCCTCCCACGAAATGGTTCTTTATTTCTGTAGAGATGTCTTCTGGATCTCACAGAATAAATTCTTACATTGGCAACATTTCCTTCACCTCTCTTCCTACTATAGGCAAATTCATTCAGTCGTCATTTACTGAACACTTTAACTGAGGGAATGATAAATACATCCGGGTATCTGGATCCTCCCTCTTCCCCCAACTCCTGCCCTTCCAAGATAGCATTAACAGATCACAGCACATCCATGGGAAATAGTGCTAGTGGATCACAGCACTGTCTGAGCCTTGGAATCCTCAATACAGAGCTCCCAGTAACAACTACCAATACACCAGCAGTCCCCAACCTTTTAGTCACCAGAGACCAGTGCTGCTATGAGAATCTGATGCCTGATGATCTGAGGT
>NW_011888787.1:13584382-13588604 GCF_000151845.1 Pteropus vampyrus | reverse complement strand
GCCTCCCACGAAATGGTTCTTTATTTCTGTAGAGATGTCTTCTGGATCTCACAGAATAAATTCTTACATTGGCAACATTTCCTTCACCTCTCTTCTACTATAGGCAAATTCATTCAGTCGTCATTTACTGAACACTTTAACTGAGGGAATGATAAATACATCCGGGTATCTGGTTCCTCCCTCTTCCCCCAACTCCTGCCCTTCCAAGATAGCATTAACAGATCACAGCACATCCATGGGAGATAGTGCTAGTGGATCACAGCACTGTCTGAGCCTTGGAATCCTCAATACAGAGCTCCCAGTAACAACTACCAGTACACCAGCAGTCCCCAACCTTTTAGTCACCAGAGACCAGTGCTCCTATGAGAATCTGATGCCTGATGATCTGAGGTGGAGCTGAGGTGGTGATGCTAGCGCTGGGGAGTGGCTGCAAATACAGATGAAGCTTCTCTCCTGTGCCTTGCACCTCTCTCCTGCTGTGCGGCCTGGTTCCTAACAAGCCACAGACCAGTACCCGGGAGTTGGGGGCCCCTGCAGTAGACTGTAGTTGAGAAACAAGTTAAAACCTTTGTGCTACTCATGGTCTACATGCCATACACTGAGTATACCTAGATGAATAATACACAGTCTTTGCATTAAGGCCACTACACACCAGTGGGTGGAAAGAAAGTTAATAGTCCCTTACCTCCATCCCACCCCTACTGTACTTTCTGTTCTTGAGAAACCCATAATAGGAATAACTTTCATGGCTAAAGGTAAGAAAGCTAAGACTGTTTTAATTCTCAGGTCTTTCCTTCTGCTGAAAGGTCTAAGATTGAAATGTATTATTTAATTATAAAATCTAATAATTTGTATTTGTTTTTCTCCTTATTCTGGTTTAATTACTTCTGGCCTAAAAATAGCAGAGCTGCATACTTCAGTGGGAAAAGATTTAAATTTTCTCTTTGTGGCTGGTAAAACCACCCACCCACCCCTAATGGGACTATTTTATTTCCCTCGCTGAGAACGTAGCCACAAAATTTCCTTCCTCAAAATCCTCAGCTAGTAAATGGTGTGACTTGGGCCCAGGGCTGGCAAGTGAAAAGGGAATTGCCCTCTTCTTTGTGCTGCAGTCCTGGGCCTCAGCTCCAAGAGGCCAGAGGCCTGGCAAGACCCTCAGCTTCCACCCGAAGCTCCTCCTCTCTCTTCCCACAATTGCTTTGATAAGGGGACTGAGTTTCTCACTCAACAATTAGAGGTGAAGCTTAAAAAGCAAGTGCCCCCCAGCAATAAAGCTTTTGTTTACTCTGAGATATAAATGATTAAAAACGGATTTGTAGCCAGAGCAATGAGGAAGCAGGAGAAAGCTGGCCAGTAAGGGGAAGGGGAAATAAGGCTTTCCCAGCAAGAAGATTCTGAAATATGGGAGGTTGGGGGAGGGGGGAGGACTTACAGTGGCTTCCTCATCCTTTTAACTAGGCCTTGCCTTTCACTAACACTGAGAGATGCCTTGGGTATCTTCCAAATAACTCCACCCCTGAGACTCTTCTTATCCTCTTGTCTCCGTTGCACACTGATTGTTCTTCCTTGCCTAGAAAGGCAGTGGGGTTCCTGGATGCTCTTGATAAACCCTGGAAGAACAAAGCCCTGAGGATTTAGCTGTTTTCACCCCTGCTAAGAAAGGCCATTCCTTTTTTAGAGCATCTGGTTTCATTTTTGTGCTTTCTGAGAAAACTCCACGTGTAGGAGAGGAAAATATCCCCATACATTTCTTCTGAAATAGCTCATTGTATGGAATGGTTGACAGGATAAAGGCATGCTGTGCATTCTTGGCTACCATTGGCTGACGACTCAGGAACTAGATGCCTCATTGCGTTTATGACACAGCAGTTTCTCTCACACTCCGAGGTGCAGTGAAAGCTGACTGCCTTTCTAATTACTTCCTCAGGCCCTTCACACCTCTTTAAGGACTAAGGAGCCATTTCCTTTCCTAGTTTTAGCTCATTTCAAAGTGTCTATTCACATTTAGTTAGAATGTTTTTTTTTTTTTTGTACTTGGTAAATATTGTGTTGCATTTTAACATTGGTGTCAGGAGAATATGAGTTCAACAGAGTCCCTGTAATTTTCCACCGGTGACCCTCGTCGAATTCCATGGCCTCTCTGAATCACGGCGCCATTGTCATTACAGTGTGAATATCAGTACCTAACCTGAGGTGATGAAAAATAATGGGAAAATATATATATTCAGTATACATATACGATAGTATTATTACATCTACATGTTCCAATTTTTTAAAACAGTGAGCAAATTGCTGTGATAATGACAAACATGTCAATAATAAGAACATTAGTAGGAAATCACATTTCACCAGACACTTTACATACATTTTCTTATTTGGGCTTAACAACCTGGTAAATTTGGTAAAGTGGGTATTTGTAAATATCTATTTTAGAAACTGGAAATTGAGAATCAGAGAGGCAAATTTAAAGTCACGCAGTTGGTCAGCTAGGTATCGTGTATCCTATTGTTGAGAGGATGATACTAACATTCAAAGATAAGTGGTTTGTTGAAAGGAGCAAAGCGGGTAAAAAGACATGAAAACTAGAGGACAAGAGAGATGATAGTAATTTGAATTAATATCAAATTTTATATTTTTTGTTATAGATAATTTTAATTCTCAAGGAATTTTCTGTTTAATATATCATTTTATGAAAGAGGTGTGTTAATATTACCAACTACCAATTGTGACTTCTTGAACTGTTCATTTTCTCAGCATTATAGAACATCGCTCTTCAACTCATGTTTTTATTTTGAAGTGTATTTTGATATTAAAATTTCTATACTGATTTTCTTTTGGGTCATATTCACCTTTCCTCCCTTTATTTTCAACTCTCTTTGTCCTTTTCTTACAATCGTGTGACTCCTGTAGACTGCTTACTCCTGGTTTTGGTTTTGCAAACACAAACTGAGACATTTCTCCTTTGATCAGTAAATTTATCTATATCCTGTTATTGTAATTACTCTTATATTAAAACTTATTTCTGCTAACTCATTTTATATTTTCTAATTATCTTCTTCCCTTTAAAAACAATTTTTTCTGTCTCCGTTTGACTAGATTAAATTATATTCTGGCCATTTAAAAGTTATATATTCTATTTTTGTTTTTTGTATGGTTTCCTTACACATACAATTTATTACTCTTAATATTTCCCCCTATGCAAACAGACAAACATCTTAATACATTTTCATCTCCCTCTCTTTTTTTTAATTTCTTTTTGTCCCCTGTCTCTAGCCCTTTCCTATTATTATTTTCTAAAATTTTAGCTCTGGGTTGATAAACGTTATTAAAAATTAGAATTTTTTTTGTTATTTTGTTTCATGTTTGTGTGTGTGTTTAGAAAGCAATAAATCTTAGTTAAGTTTTTTACCCTCCTTTTTTATGTATGGTGACTTTAAAACATGTCTGTAGATTCTTCGCATTTCTTCTACAAATGGTAGATCTAAATTTCCTCCCTTTGGATATGGACCCGTTAGTGGCTCCCTCTGTCCCTCCCTCCTTCCCTCCCTCCCTCCTTTCCTTCTTTCTTTCCCTTTTCCTCCTTCCTTCCCTCTTTTCCTCTTTCCTTCCTTCCTTTTCTCCTTTTTCTCTCTTTCTTTCTTGGCATATGGTTTCTAACTGTTTCACTCCATCTGTTGAAAGGCTATCTATCATTTGTCCACCGAATTGCCTTTGCACAATTACATCATTGTCCATATAGGCATCAATCTATTTCTGGACTCTCTATCTTATTTCATTTATCTATTTGTCTATCTTTATACAAATACTGCACTGTCTTGATTATCATAGCTTTCTAATAAGTCTCTAAATGAGGTAGTATTAGTCTTTTTAACTTTATTACTCTTCGTAAAGATGTTTTGGCTATTCTAGGTCCTTTACATTCCTATATGAGTTTTAGAATCAGCTTGTCAGTTTCTGAGGGAAAAAAACCTGCTGAAATTTTCATTGAAGTTGTGTTAAATCTCTAAATTATTCTGGGAAAATTGACATCTTAACAATATTGAGTTTGCTGACCAACTAGCATGGTATATCTCTCTATTTACTTAGGTCTCCTTTAAAATTTCTCATTAATTTTTTATAGTTTTTAGTGTACAAGTCTTGCAAAGCTATGTAAATATACCTAAATATAACATTTTTTGATGCTATTATAAATAGTATCTTTTTTTATATTTTCATTTTCAAT
>NW_011888787.1:13579946-13582807 GCF_000151845.1 Pteropus vampyrus | reverse complement strand
ACCTCCATTAACTGAAATACAATTGCCTTCCAACTGGTCCTTCTCGTTTTTATATTCGTGTTTAGGCTCCATATTCTTCCCCATCACATGTTTGGTGACATCAGACTGGTGAAGGAAAAGCTAGTAACCCATGTATTTGCTATCACATCAGCTGTAATAACATTCATATGTAAATTTTGAATTTTTTTTTGTAAGAAATTATTAAAGTAATATAAAGAAAATGATAAAGAAATAACTGGCTTTGTTGGTTATGTGGTTTAGCTTTTCTAGAGATTCATTTGGCATAGTTATCTTCTGACAAATCTTTCTGAAGGGAAAGTGCAATTAAGAATAAGCTTTGAATCATAGGGTTTTTAAAGAGTTGTACATTTTTGGCCCAAGCACCAGAGTAGATATGCATTTAAGGAAAGCTAGTCGTATCAATTCCCCCTAAAAATGACAAGGAAAGGCTCTACCATGACCAACATCTGCTCTTCTTATTTTGGAATATCATTTATCTACCTAATTCTTCCCTTTGGGTCAATAAACTGCAGCAGTATTTCCGTAGAAACCAAAGGAAAAAATATATCCTTCCTGTGTCTTTAATTTCTAATCATGGCTTGTGACTGGTTAGAGCAACTGGTAGCATCCAGCCTGGCCAACACATTTTCATATGTCTCTGAGATGAATTTTCCAGTGCTCTGCAGTACAAAGCTACGTAAAATCAAAGTAAACAATATAAACTAAATTTTATTCTTATTTGAGTATCATAATAGAATTAAATTCTCACAAATGACTAAAATAAATTCAACCACTTAACACAATGTACCAGAAATAACGGGGTCTTAAAATTATTTTTGAGCAAGTGACAGCTCAATATCTGGATCTTTCAGAGTGGAGCATTCTGGTCAAATAATTACTACAGAAATGCTCCTAAATCAAGTAAAACACATATACACGCATGCGCCCGCACGCGCGCGCGCACACACACACACACACACACACACGCACACGTGCACGCGCAAGAGAGAGAGAGAGAGAGAAAGAGAGAGAGAGAGAGAGAGAACGAGAGCAGGAGATATTAATGCTCTTATTTGTTAATGCTTTTATTGTAAACTATTTTTGGAAGATATTTTGAAAGATAAACCTTTTGAGGGCAAGTCACATACTATGATCCTTCATTGTCTTACGAGATATGGGAGACTGAGTAAGACTGAACAAAGAACAAGAATATCTTCAACACTTTAAAATTCATAAAAAAGTTACCAGGTAGAAGAGAACAAGTTCAGTGACGGATCTTCCTGACAAAAATGACTGTGTCCTGACAATGGCTATTAAAGTTTGATGACCCTTAACATCTCATGGAACAAAGGAGTCAGTTAAACAAGGTGAAAATGCTAAAGGGGAATATAAGAAATACAAAAGAAAGATGACAAAGTGACAAGTTAAACATAATCCCCAGAATAAGAAACGTCAGATGCCTCCTCCGCAGTACACCTACAAACACCTGCCCTTTTGTTAATACATAAAAGAGAGCCTCTCACTCTTCTTCTCTTTCTCAGTGATGGGGAAACCAGATGACTAGGCTGTGCGAGGTGGTGGAAGAGATTTTAGTGGGCAACTCTCTGGTCAATGAATCCAGCAAGCTGTATTTTACCTAAATCAGTCTTTTATTTGTTACCCCCAGTTAACAAATATCCTAGTTATTCAAGTCTTTCAACTCCACCTCATTTCTCCTTTTTCTTTCCACTCACGAAATCTCAAAGGTGTTAATAAAGTAGACATATTCACTGAATAATTCACTTGTGTTTTGCATAAGAATGGTAGAGAGACCACCTTGACCTGAAATCTTCTACTTTGATATCTTATTCAAATTTTCAATATACTGTCACAGACCCTGAAGAACTTTGATGTCTATGACCTGGTACTGGTGGAGTGCTCGCCACACTTCCAAACAGTTCACCCATTTGCCTTAACCTTAAATTCCACCATAAAGGGGAGAGCCTTTCATTTTAAACATTTCTTTCCATCTAGTAATAAGAAATAATATTAGAGTAAATAAGACAATGGGGTACAAAAACTATATAAATGAGTTATTCATATCTGTTCCTCTAATGGAAGAATTGTTGTAGTTGATGAACAGTGATCAGAGAAAGAAAAATTCTTCAGTGAAGAGTTAATGGAAAGGGTTGAAAAGTTGGGATTGGGAATAGAGGCAACAATTATCCTAGATGTAGAGGACTGAGTTAATGATTCCCTCGGTTCATGGCACATTATCATCACTGATGAAAGTAACACTCTATCCTGAAACAGGAAAGTAGGTTAGATTTGTTGCATTCCATTTCCTGTGGGCTATCTAACTACTCTCTCTTTTGTGAATATAGTGTAATAGAGATTCACAGAACCAGGTTAGTGATGTGGGATATCCAAATTGGTTGATGGCAACTCTAGTGATCTCATTTAACCATTTCCAGTGTACCTCTGCATCAAAAATCAAGGACAATCAAATGAGTGCAATTTGCTGGTACAGGTTTAGAGGTGAATTTCCAAGAAGACAGCTGGCCCCTGAAGATCTATTAAGGTAATAAATCTTTTAACTGGTACTCCTTGTATATGAAACATATGCAAGACTTAATGCCATGGGCTTATGAAAAGAGACTAGACTTAAATCTGATGAAAAAAGGAAATAGAGCAAAGCCACTTTGTGATAGATTCCTCAAAAATAGTTTATAAATACTTAATGATAAATAATCTGAGTGTTAGACTAATTGTATTTTGTAATTCATTGTCATTATGTATGTATTATTTTCTTTGTTTTTAATGTCATCTCATACAAAGCCCCCACATTCTTCTGATATTGTCATGTGGCAGCCCCAGTGACC
>NW_011888787.1:13577825-13579896 GCF_000151845.1 Pteropus vampyrus | reverse complement strand
TCCTGTTTCTATTGAGATTGTCATATGGTTTTTCCATTTTAGTTTTTTAATATGATGAATTAAGATGATTAACCTGTAATTCAGCTTTGCATTCCCAGGATAAACCACACTTGTCACAATGTATTATCATCTTAATATATTGTTAATTTGATTTGCTAAACTTTTTTTAGATTTTTTTCACCTATGTTCGTGAGAGATATTTGTCTGTAGTTTTCTTTTCCTGTGATATATTTTTCAGTTTTAGTATCAAGGTAATGCCAGACTCATAGAATGAATTGGAAACTATTCTCTCTTCTTCAATTTTCTAAAAAAAAATTGTGTGGAATTGGTAGCATTTCTTCTTTAAATGCTCGGCAGATCGAACCAGAGAAGCCAACAGGCAGTATAGGGATGTACACTTCATTTCTTCTTGAATGAGTTTTGGTAATTTGTGTTTTTCAATAAATTTGTTCATTCCATCCAAGTTGTATTGGCATAGACTTGTTTACAATATTCCCTTATTGTCCTTTCAATACCTGCAGCGTCTATAGTGTAGTTATCTCTTTCATTCCTGATACTGGTAATTTGTTTCTTCTCTCTCTTTTTTCTTAATTGTTTGCCAATTTTATTGCTCTTCTAAGAACCAGCTTTCCCCGCCGCTCCAAGGTTTCTGTTTTTCTATTTTCTATCTCACTCTGATCTTTACTATTTTCTTTCTTATGTTTACATGAGTTTGCCAACATTTTTTTCTAGTTTCTTGTGTATAAGATGCTTTCTTTTTTTAGGTGTTTGGTACTACAGATATTATAAACACTGAGCTAGTAGCATCCCACAAAATTTTATGCTATGTTTTAAACTTCATTCCATTGAAAATTCTTTCTTATTTCTTCATTAATTTTTTCTTTGACCCATTAGGTTATATAAAAGTGTGTTCTTCAGTTTCTAAACATTTGAGAACTTGCTTTTATTGATTTCTAAATTAATTATTTAATTCAATTGCATATCTGTGAAGTAAGCCAGCAAAGGGAACTTCAAAAATTCTTAGTTATCTTGTTCTGACATTCTGAGTATGAAAAAAAAAAAAAATCTCAGTGCTGCTTCTCTTGACTGATGCTTTTTCACTTTCACCCCACACCCTCAAAACCTCCATTAACTGAAATACAATTGCCTTCCAACTGGTCCTTCTCGTTTTTATATTCGTGTTTAGGCTCCATATTCTTCCCCATCACATGTTTGGTGACATCAGACTGGTGAAGGAAAAGCTAGTAACCCATGTATTTGCTATCACATCAGCTGTAATAACATTCATATGTAAATTTTGAATTTTTTTTTGTAAGAAATTATTAAAGTAATATAAAGAAAATGATAAAGAAATAACTGGCTTTGTTGGTTATGTGGTTTAGCTTTTCTAGAGATTCATTTGGCATAGTTATCTTCTGACAAATCTTTCTGAAGGGAAAGTGCAATTAAGAATAAGCTTTGAATCATAGGGTTTTTAAAGAGTTGTACATTTTTGGCCCAAGCACCAGAGTAGATATGCATTTAAGGAAAGCTAGTCGTATCAATTCCCCCTAAAAATGACAAGGAAAGGCTCTACCATGACCAACATCTGCTCTTCTTATTTTGGAATATCATTTATCTACCTAATTCTTCCCTTTGGGTCAATAAACTGCAGCAGTATTTCCGTAGAAACCAAAGGAAAAAATATATCCTTCCTGTGTCTTTAATTTCTAATCATGGCTTGTGACTGGTTAGAGCAACTGGTAGCATCCAGCCTGGCCAACACATTTTCATATGTCTCTGAGATGAATTTTCCAGTGCTCTGCAGTACAAAGCTACGTAAAATCAAAGTAAACAATATAAACTAAATTTTATTCTTATTTGAGTATCATAATAGAATTAAATTCTCACAAATGACTAAAATAAATTCAACCACTTAACACAATGTACCAGAAATAACGGGGTCTTAAAATTATTTTTGAGCAAGTGACAGCTCAATATCTGGATCTTTCAGAGTGGAGCATTCTGGTCAAATAATTACTACAGAAATGCTCCTAAATCAAGTAAAACACATATACACGCATGCGCCCGC
>NW_011888787.1:13538505-13577560 GCF_000151845.1 Pteropus vampyrus | reverse complement strand
GTGTTAATAAAGTAGACATATTCACTGAATAATTCACTTGTGTTTTGCATAAGAATGGTAGAGAGACCACCTTGACCTGAAATCTTCTACTTTGATATCTTATTCAAATTTTCAATATACTGTCACAGACCCTGAAGAACTTTGATGTCTATGACCTGGCACTGGTGGAGTGCTCGCCACACTTCCAAACAGTTCACCCATTTGCCTTAACCTTAAATTCCACCATAAAGGGGAGAGCCTTTCATTTTAAACATTTCTTTCCATCTAGTAATAAGAAATAATATTAGAGTAAATAAGACAATGGGGTACAAAAACTATATAAATGAGTTATTCATATCTGTTCCTCTAATGGAAGAATTGTTGTAGTTGATGAACAGTGATCAGAGAAAGAAAAATTCTTCAGTGAAGAGTTAATGGAAAGGGTTGAAAAGTTGGGATTGGGAATAGAGGCAACAATTATCCTAGATGTAGAGGACTGAGTTAATGATTCCCTCGGTTCATGGCACATTATCATCACTGATGAAAGTAACACTCTATCCTGAAACAGGAAAGTAGGTTAGATTTGTTGCATTCCATTTCCTGTGGGCTATCTAACTACTCTCTCTTTTGTGAATATAGTGTAATAGAGATTCACAGAACCAGGTTAGTGATGTGGGATATCCAAATTGGTTGATGGCAACTCTAGTGATCTCATTTAACCATTTCCAGTGTACCTCTGCATCAAAAATCAAGGACAATCAAATGAGTGCAATTTGCTCGTACAGGTTTAGAGGTGAATTTCCAAGAAGACAGCTGGCCCCTGAAGATCTATTAAGGTAATAAATCTTTTAACTGGTACTCCTTGTATATGAAACATATGCAAGACTTAATGCCATGGGCTTATGAAAAGAGACTAGACTTAAATCTGATGAAAAAAGGAAATAGAGCAAAGCCACTTTGTGATAGATTCCTCAAAAATAGTTTATAAATACTTAATGATAAATAATCTGAGTGTTAGACTAATTGTATTTTGTAATTCATTGTCATTATGTATGTATTATTTTCTTTGTTTTTAATGTCATCTCATACAAAGCCCCCACATTCTTCTGATATTGTCATGTGGCAGCCCCAGTGACCGCACTGCATGCAATACCTCTCTTATCAACTTGAGGTTCTCAGTCCCCAAGAAATCCTGATACAGTCATTCCAGACATTCTTACACAGATATTTCTCTTTTACAGGGCCTTTGAACTTCAATGCTAAGTCAAAGAATTATTTTACAAGGGAGAATGCATCCTATAATTCACAATGGAAATTTACTTCATCAAGAACAATGACTGACTCTCAAGTTGGGGAGAGAGATAGGGAGACTCCTCTTAGAGTCTCCTGGGATGCAGGTGTGTGTGTTTGGAGAGGAGGTTTTAAACACTATAAACCTTTACCTAAGAGATTCTGATCCCCTCCCCTGCTGAATTTTGACCTAGCCACCCACCACCTCTAACTTTTAGGTCAATTTTCCACATTTTTTTTTTTTTAGATAATCCGCCCCTATGAACAATAATTGTGTCAACTGTCACTTAAGCAAATGTCTTTTTCAAAGCCTGTAAAACAAGCATTAGCAAAATGGATTAAGTGATTGGTCAGATTAAATTTTAGAAGAAAAAATCTCTTAGGTTTCTTCAATTGTCATGACCTTTTTATTTTTCAAAAAGTAAGAGTCTATTAATCCACTGCAAAAGCAGTGAGCTCTTGTTAGGCATGAGGCCTGGGTTGTAATCGTGGTCTCTGTAAACAGCCTGCGTATTTGGGAACATGATGACTCTTCTGGGCTTTAGTTGGACTAGACAAATGCCAAGATCTGTCCAGTTCATAAGTTATTAAGCTATTAAGCCTAGAGGAAAAAGCAAATTATAATGGGAACTTAGAATTATGCCTCTGATTGTCCTCATTTTCTATTTATTTGGGGCGCGGGGGTGTGGGGATCAAGAACATAAAATACTGTTTCCTTTCATCTTGAAACATTTTTTCCATGATTTAATCTTCTCTGGAGCAAAACTATTAACACATATAGAGGCTCTGTGCTAAGAGGCAGGTTAGACCACAAGAATGTGTTTCTGGCCCCTTTTGTTAGACAGCCTAGGAGAAAAAAGGGGATTTCCTTGAGAAGCTCTCTTTGGAGAGCAGTGGTTTTCATACTTTAGCAGCATCAGAATCACACAGATTGCTTGGCTTCACCCTCAGAGTTGCTGATTCAGTAGATCTGGGGCGGGGTCTGAAAATGTGTATTTCTATTAAGTTTTCAGCTGGTGCTGATACTGCAAATCTGAGGAGCGTGCTTGGAGAACCACTGTGACAGAACATTATCTGCCCAGTGTTGGGGCAGTAATCTGAATCTCTCCATGACAACCTCTCCCCCAGTTACAGTAATGTGATAAGCAGCCTTTGAGATGATGCCATGACCTTCTGTTTCGGATTCCAGAAGATTCTGTTTTCCAGTAATAATCAACACACACACACACACACACACACACACGCACGCACGCACACACACACACACGCACACACCAGTAACACACCAGCAATACAGAAAATGGAGAATAGGGCAAACACATATAGTCACCCAATTTCCCTTCTTTTTTTCTGGCTTAAAACTGTAGACAGTCTACTCCATATAATTGACCTAAAATAATAAAAAATTGGCGTATTTTGGATGAAGCATCATCAGTTTTCAGCAGACTCCAATAAAGAAAGATCACAAATCAGACATGATCTTTCTTTCTCCATGGGTTAGCTGATATTTATTGAATATTTTCTGTTTACCATGTAATGTATTATTAACTCCATTTATATTACCTCACATAACCCTTGACACAATCCTATTAGATGAGTATTATTTTTATCTTCATTTAATAGTTAGGGAAACCAAGACCTAGAGAGGAAAAGTAACTTACCTGAGGATGTTAAAGAAAAAGTGGTGGAACTAGGATTTGCTGCACCATACTGCCTCCAACTGTATAATATTGCAAAACTCTTAATGTCCACCTTACTGTTTACATTCTGTAAAATGGCCCATGTACCAGGTATAATGTGGTAATGAATAAGATAGCAGATATTAAATGCCACAGAGAAAAAATGTATTGTGGCTACAAAATATTACTTTTTGAAATACTTTATATGTTCCTCTCTTTTTCTACGACAAATCAAATGCTGCATTGTATACATTAATTATCTGTTTTACTCTCTTTGCATATCTGATCCTTAAAGAATTATTTTTATGTTCTTTTCCTCAAAATGGTTATGCATTCCTTTTTACTGCTGACATTCAGTGGAACTACTCAAAAATTATTTATTTTTAATGTGTTCTGGTGTCACCGGTGATGAGTGGAAAAATGGCTCTCAGGATTGGAGTTCTGCCCCCAGTCCTGTGGCTGGTCACTGTGACCATGGTAGTCACTGAATCTTTATAAAATATTTTTAATCTCCATTAGGACAATGCAATAAGCAAGTTATAATTTCCTTTCCAAACGTTTTTATCAGTTAGTATTTACGTTATTTATCCTGGCACAAAGTCTTCTAGAACAGGATATTCTCCTTACGCCTTATTTTAGCTATACTGTGCCAAATCACAAGCAAGTTTTTCTAATTTTTTATATAGAAGTCTTGGAATTTCCACAGCTTATGTTCTGAGCCAATAAAAATATACAGAGATAGAAAGCAGGGAGTTTTTGAAATCAGTTGACTTACTTCACAACACACTTTTTACAAATATATTTGCTTGACAGGGAGGTAAATTTTAAGTGTGATTTGGAAAAAGAAAGTTAATTTTTGTGAAATCAAAAGGTAAAATGGTAAAAATAATTTGCCTCTGATGACATCACATCCTAGGAAAGGGTGATGCCTACGTTATCTCCAAGGCTTTCCTGGCAAGTTGCTGGTACAGGAAGACCAAAAGAGGCCTGGGTTTGAGCTGAATTAGGACTGTTTTGAAAGTAGGCAGTGTGCTAGAGCAGAAGGAACACCAAACATGGAACTGGGACATTTAACTTCTAGACCTAGTTTTCCTATTATCCAGCTGTGTAGCTGGTAGGTCAACCTCTCCGCCCCTAGCATAGCTTCCTCCGGCATCTGATGGAGATGACAATACTCACCCTGCATACTTCCTAGGAGTGTTAGAAGGCTCACACGAGATAAGATATCTTAAAGAATTTAAAAAATTATAAAGCATTTTAATGTGGTATACCTTTCTATCATGTTTTAACAATTCACTTAATCTTTTTAACTGGATGGGATGGCAAGATTACTTGGGACGTTTTAGTTGTTGAGGAAATGTTCTATGTATCATTAGTACTTGTTTATACCCTCAGAAGTCTATCTAAATATCTTTTTGGAGAAGGGTCAACAAACATTAAAGATTCTACTGTAAGATTTAAGGGAAGCTGACTAAGCTCCTCTTATTTCTGTTAAGATCACCTTTCTCGATTCAGCTCTTCTTCCAAAATTCAAGAAGCTTTGGAAAGACTCCCCCTCCCTTGCCCATCATAGTCTTAACCACTAGAAATTGCCTATGAAGTGGCCCCAGAAGATGGTAATAATTAGGTCTGATTCTAGACCTTCATCCAAGAGACCATCCATGAAAATCCCACTTTTCCTTACACCTTTCTTGACAAGTTCAAATGTCTGAACTCATTTTCAATATCTCTCTGTACATTCCTTATTCTGAGCCAATTCTGGGTCTTTTAAGGCTTTCATTGTGCCCTCCAGAATTCAAGATCAGTCATCTGCAAAGTCTCTGATAGTATCTACCTTCATTAAGCCTTTCCTTCATCTTGTTACTCTAATGGAAGCCTGGGTTGGTTTGTTAACACCTTTCTACTGGAGCCCTGTCAAGTGGTGACGCCCAAATACCACTGAGCCTGAAGATTAGATTATGGATCCTCTTTCTTCTCATTGCTAATTCCAAAGCATTTCTTTTCTCCACTACTGCCCAATGCTCATCTTCTTTAACCTCCTGATATCTTCTAGTGACCCTACATTATTCTTAATGATTTTGACACCTACTTCAATTTCCTTCCTCTCTATCACTCCTACCTTAATTCTTAGTGACTCGAATACCCTCATGGATGTGGCCTCTGAATTCCTTGACCTCCTTGTTTATAGTAATCATTATTTCTACCCAACTTATTCATTTGTTCTCAGTCATTCTCTAAAACTTGTCATCACGCATGACTAAAATGTTTTTTTTCCAAGCATAGTATATTCTTTAAATTTTTTTTTTTTTATTTTTCAATTATGGTTGATGTATATTGTATTAGTTTCAGGTGTATAGACTTACATAGACATTTATATAACTTATGAAGTGTTCACCCCAATAAATCCAGTACCCATCTGACACCATAGTTATTATACCACTAACTGTATTTCCCATGCTAATCTCTGTATCCCCGTGACTATTTTGTAACTACTAATTTGTACCTCTTAATTCTCTTCTCGCTTCACCCATTCTTTCACCTCCCAATGTGGCAACCATCAAAATGTTCTCTGTATCTATGAACTTGTTTCTGTTTGTTTGTTTGTTTGTTTGTTTGATGATTCTGTTCTTTTTTTTTCTATTTTACTTATAAGTACAATCACATGGCATTTGTCTTTCTCTGTCTGACTTACTCTGCTCAGCACAATACCCTCTAAGTCCATCCATGTTGTTGTAGATGGCAAGATTTCATTCATTTTTATGACTGAGTAATGTTCCACTGTATATGTACCATTTCTCTCTCTCTCTCTCTCTCTTTTTTTATCCATCTATCCAATGATAGAGATCCAGGTTGCTTCCATATCTTGGCTATTGTAAATAATGCTGCAATGAACATATGGATGCACGTGTTCCTTTGAAGTAGTGTTTTGGGTTCCTTCAGATAAATATCTAGAAGTGGGATTACTGGGTCTTCTTTGTCTCTTGTTACAATCTTTGTTTTAAAGTCTATTTTGCATGGTATAAATATGGCTACTTCAGATTTTTTTCATTTCCATTTTCATGAAATATCTTTTTCCAACCTTTTACTTTCTGTCTGTGTGTGTCTTTAGATCTTAAGTGAGTCTCTTTTAGGCAGCATATGTAAAGCTTTAAAAAAAAAAAAAACTCCATCAGTCACTCTTTGTCTTTTGATTGAAGCATTTAATCCATTTACATTGAATGTAATTGTTGATACATACTTATTACCATTTTATTACTCATATTTTTTATCTCCCCCTGCCCTTCTTCTTAAAGAAGTTTCTTTAATAGTTCTTATAAAACTGGTAGTGAACTCATTAACCTTTTTCTAGTCTGGGAAGCTCTTTATCTTTCCTTAGATTCTAAACAATAGCTTTGCTGGGTAGAGTAATCTTGGTTATAGATCCTTGCTTTTCATCACTTTGAATATTTTCTGCCAATCCCTTCTGGCTGGCAAAGTTTCTGTTGAGAAATCATTGGACAGTCTTGTGGGAGCTCCCTTGTAGGTAACTAACTGCTTTTCTCTCACCGCTTTTAAGATTCTCTCTGTCTTCGACCTTTCACATTCTAATTACGTGTGTCTTGGTTTGGGTCTCTTTGGATTTATCTTGTTTGGGACTCTGAACTTCCTGGGCTTGTATTTCTATTTCCTTTGCCAGGTCAGGAAAATTTTTCATCATTACTTCTTCAAATAGGTTTTTAATTCCTTGCTCTCTCACTTCTTCTCTACCCCTATGATGTGAATGTTGGTACACTTAATGTTGTCCCAGAAGCCCCTTAAACTATTCTCATTTAAAAAAAAATTTTTTTTCTTGTTTCTGTTCTGAATGGTTGTTTTATGCTACCTTATCTTCCAAATCACCGATTTGATTCTTTGCTTCATCCAATCTACTGTTGGTTCCCTTTAATGCGGTCTTTATTTCAGTTATTGCATTCTTCATTTCTGACTTTTTAAAAACATTTTCTATGTCATGTTTCCTATCTCTTTGTTGAAGTTCTCACTGAGATAATTGAGTATTTTTATAACCAGTGTTTGGAACTCTGCATCTGGTAGTTTGCTTGTCTCCATTTTGATTAGCTCTTTTTCTAGAGTTTTATTTTGTTCTTTCATTTGGGACGTATTTCTTTGTCTCCCTATTTTGGCTGCCTCCTTGTGTTTGTTTCTATGTATTAGATAGAGCTGTTATTTTCCCGGTCTTAGTAGAGTGGCTTTACGTAGTAAGTGTTCTGAGAGGCCCAGTGGCACAGTCACCTGACCCAAGTGCTCCAGGTGTATCTCTTGTGTGGGTCGTGTGTGCTTTCCTGTTGTAGTTGAGCCTTGTTTGCTTTTTGCACATCAATGGGAGAGATTCACCCTCAGACTGATTGGTTGTAAGAACTGGCTGTGACTATAGTGGAGGTGCTGTTGTGTGAAGCTGACCCTACAGAGCAGAATTTGCTTTAGCAGGGCTCTGGTGCCTACTGAATCTGCCCTTTGGGTATATCATTTGTAGAGGTGATTGGGTGATACTCTCGTGTGGTCTAAAGCTGACAATCAGGTGTATTGGTTCTGGAGCTTATTGGGAGGGGCTCTGTTGCAGGTCAAGTTCAGCCACTGACTTTGCCCTACCTGGGGCCTCTTGGTGTGAGCTACAAAGTGATCTGAAGATGGTTACCACTTGTGCTGGGCTTGAAAGGTCTGAGAGAGGCTAAGATGTGAACTGAGACTGGCTGCCACTAGTGCTGGCCTTGGGGCTGCTTCACAAGAGGTATGAGGCACGCCGAGGCCAGATACTGCTTGTTTGGGGGGTTCTTCACCTTTGAGAGATTTTAAGAAAGTCCGCAGCATGAGCCAAAACAGGCTGTTTGTATGGAAAAGCCCCGTAACTGAAATCTTGATATCAAGATTCCTATTTTCTGACCAACACCTTCTTATTTTTTCAGTGCATTTCCTTGACTACAAGTCAAATTTGACAGTTCTTTGACAGCCTTATTGTTCCTATATACCATGTTCCCAACTCACCCTCACCTCCTGTGCCCCTCTTTTCCCTTTATTGTCCGCACCTGTCAAACTCATAGCCTTAGTTAATCCAACACCGTTCAGAACCTGCACTGCTGTAGCTAAATCTAGCAGGAGAAAAACCAGTAAATTTTTTAGGTGTGTGACTTATTACAATATTTATTTCACACCATATTCTATATCTCAGGCCATTAACAATCTATTTTTAAAAAATAGACTGGAGAAAGGGTAACAGAGATTGGCAGCTTCTGAAAAAAAGCTCTGTTTAAACACTTTGTACTTCCACCTGGTGTTTGCTTTGCTTCTCTGTTCTTTTTGACTTCCCTTCACTCTGCTAGTCCATTTGATCTTTATGTTTCTTTGTTTAGTTTAGTTACATTTCACTAGAAGGTAAATTCCATGAAAACAGGGATATTATTTGCTTTGTCACTACTGTATTTCTGAGCATCTAGAACAGTGCTTGGCACATAGGAGGCACTCAATAAATATTCTTTTTGTCACCAATCTTAACTCTGGAGAAGAAATAGATATGTCCATGTCCTGGAGCTCAAATAGAAACATTGGGACATACATAGTAAACCCAAGAGCCCTGAGTCTCAGCCAGCACCAGCGGAATGTTGTTCTAAAGCATAAACAAGCAATAGCAATGACCTAAAGATATGAAAAAGAATTTCCATGAACTTCAGCAGAGAAATATGTGTCTTGCAAGAAGATCTGTGTTGGCTTGCTTAGAGTTATAATGCCTGGAGAAGCAGACATTTGGCTGATTTGTCTATGGTTTTTTAACTACTCATTATTAGCCCAGATATCATAATGATGAAAGGGAAGGACCATCTATTCTATCCTTCTGTTTTGCAGGTGAAGAAACTGGGACTCTAGGTGTTAAGGCTCTTGCCCTAGATTACTCTTTTACTTACAGAATAAAGAACCCAGGTGTCCTTACTCCTGACTACTTTTTCTTCATAATATCCTGCAAATTTCAAAATGTCTTTTAAAACCATTTAACTGTGCAAAGCTGAGCTACACTTTTTGCAATGGCGCTAGGTTCCAAAAGAAAATCTTATGTATTGTTTATGAATATTGGAATGTTAATTTAGCACACAAATTTAAAAATCACCATATGTTAAAGGGATATTTCCAAGGTGTTATGCTTTAGGGGGAAAATGTCTGTGCTCTAGTCTACTGGCAGAAAAGTACATTTTTTTATTTGTTTCCTATACAAAACTCTGATCACTGTAAATTGCAAGATCATTCCCAAGTTAAATAAGCAATTTACAAATTGATCTAACACATTTTGGTTTAGAGTGATGGTATTCACCTCTTTTTTTTCTTTCTCATGTATTTATTATTTGCCCCTATCTACCACAAGTTTATGAAATGTCCTCTCCAAATCTCTTCTCACAATGTAAACAGATGTTTTGCCAGCCCCTTGGAAAGGAAGGGACCTGGATATTTTCATTTCCTCAGTTCTTTAGTGTTTCTCATGTTGTTAATGAAGAATGGAGTTGGATTCATTTGGGGCCAGCCAGTACAGGGGGATGGTCTTATGGGCTGGCTTCCAAGGAAATCCCTCTTAGGGCTGACTGGAGGCAGATACAAGAACATGGGTAAAAAGTGTGTTTTGATGCTCAGGGGCTCCATTCAGTTTCCTTCTAAGCTCTGACAAGAGGCAAAGGGATTTTTTTTTTTTTTTAGAATTAGAGTCTTAGGTTCCTAAGAGTGAATCTGGGAACAGCGTTCCCATACTGTCTGCTCAGCCCTCTCCTTCTTATACACTTGCAAAAGATTCTGAAAACTCAGGATAAGTTGTTCCAGCATTTAAACCTCAAAAATGGCCCTGAAGATGGTAATGGGAAGCTTATAGTCATCAACTTGAGGAGAAATGGGTGCAGTCTCCTGGATCATCTGTCATATTCACAGTGTCAGATTGGAGTGAGAGCTCATAGGCTTCTGGGTCCTCTAAGTGGCAATGTGAATGGAAGGTGCATCCCTCCAACAAACACGGAGACTGAGGCAACTTGGCATCGTGCACCAAGTAGTGAGGTGGGAGTGAGAAGAGCCAGGTTTAAGACCCAATTCGCTTCCGTGTGATCTTATTCAACTGAACTTCTCTGAACCTCAGTTTCCTGATCAACACTGCGAAGATGAAGACAAACCCCTTACAATTCTCTCAGGGTTGCTGTGAAGCTAACAGGCAGTAATCTTAAGGCACTTTGGAAAATGAGGTAAAGAGTTACACAAATATGAAGTATTATTAATAATTGAAAGAAATTTCCCGAATCGTTGTCTCAGTAATTATCTGTTGGTGTGATCACTCGACAGCTCAGGAAGCGTGCACTTGTTTATGCGTAGTACTGCACAGGCACTTGGAGCAGACAGAGCATAAGACAGGTAATATGTAAAAATGGGCAGCACTTCTAGACCCATAGAGTTAAAATCTATTAAGAAAGTCAAAGTCATGCTGGAGATAGTAAGTAATGGAGCAACTCAAGCAAGGTCGTTTTTAAGAAGGCCAGAGATGAGGATTAGCAGAGAGTAAGAGAAGGTTCTCCCAAACAGGAGCACCGGAATACAAAAGAGCACCTTTGCCCATATGAAATGATAACATTTTGATCACATTCTTAAAAAATTGGGGTAGTCAAAGAATAAATGACCAAATTCTGAACTCTGTTAAATAAATTTACAAAATGAAAAGGAGAAATAATTACATAGTGTCAATCTTCTTCCTATTATTATATGTAACAATCAGTGCCAGATTAAAAATTCAGTAAGTCACTTGTATCAGGTACATGTGTTTTATTAAATAGACATTTTTACTTTTAATGGTAACATTTTTCTCAAAATTCCAGAAAGTCACAATAAATCCATGGTGATATAGGCTTTTAACCAATGATATTGCCTGTGGTTTGCTTTCCAGAAAATTTCTAACTTATATCAGCGTGCTAAAATACATTTTATAATCTAATTGCAGAGAGTGATAAATACATGGCCCATTCTGAGTCACAAGTTGAACTATGTGAAAGTTCTTCACTGATACCGTGCAGTTCTTCATTCTAAGATAGAGGCTTAGTCCACGGCTTCATTTGTACATTCCCAGTGCTTGTATAGTGTCTGTACAGTAGTCACTCAATAAACATTTTGTGAATTGACTGAATTAGGAAACTATGACAGACACTGGTAATTGACTACTTATCGTTCATTCTTTCCTTTTTTTATGAACAGAATCTTGATTTATTTGAGGCAGCAATATATTCATTTAAAATAGTCAATCTCCTACTTTTTCAATGAGATGTAAGTCGAAGTCACCACCTGGAACTTCTCAGAAAGCTCTTTAAGAGGAGATAAACTTTATCCCCTTACCCTTCACTTTTTCCTCATTTTCCTGCCTGAAATACAGACATATTTAGCGGTGGAGCAGTTATCTTAGGATCACAAGGGTTAACCGCATGCTAAGGATGACCGGAAACTAGAGTCAGTCTTGGTCCTGATGTTTACCTCAAGTAGCTGATTCAGCCTTTACCAGCATGCCCTTGGACCTCGCATTAGTTGTGCTACTGTAAAACATTTCTGTTACATGGAGACAAATGGAGTCATAGACATAGACCCTTTGAATCTATCTAAAGTAGTGATTCTCAAGTGAAGAGGAATTGACATTGTAGAATATATGGAAGTGGTTTGTCACTTTCCCAGCACCGTTCTGATAGCTTTCCAAAAAAAGCATTGCTCTTCCTCTCACCTGAGTGAGAATCACTATCATAATGATTGTTATGATGTTACTATTGGGGATGTCACTTCCCTTAGATGCGTTAGGTTGCTCAAGAAAAAAAATGTAAAACTTCTGCTCCAGGGAGGCCCATGGAAAAGTGACTACTTGGAAGCTGTGAAAGAGTTGGAGTTTTTACATATTCAGTAGTTATTAAACAGGCTGAAAGAAGTATGCCTGAAGCATCTGAGTCCAACCAGAGAAACATCAGAAGATGCTTAGAATTTTCGTATCGACAATTAGGGGATTGACAAAGTTAGGCTAGAAGGGATGAATAGCGCTATCCAAAATAACAGAACCTTAACATTAAATGGTACCTTGGTGGCTATCCAGTTGGATATAGTATATAAGGCAAGATTTGACCTTGATCACATTGTTAGGAGATGTCATCCAACCTTGCTTGACCACTTTCAGAGACTAGGAGTTGATAAATTCACAAGACGACCCATTCCATTGTTGAAAAGATTTAATAACTGGAAAGTCCTTTACAATGAACTTAATGTGGTTGTATCTTAATATTATTACATATCATTTATATAGCACTTTATATATTTATCACTTCTGACTTGATATAAAAATCATACAAATCGTTTGCAATGGTACTAATTATCCCTATTTGAGCATGTGTAAACGAGTACAGAGCAGCTACTTATACTTGTACAGGTTTTACAATTCCTAGGTGGAGTAGCTGGATTTGAACTCATGACTATTGAGCTCAAAGTCAAGCTCTATTTCAAGTTGTTATCATTTATTAATTCAATATTGATTTACTAAGCCCCTCTCGCTACTGGTCACTATGTTAAGTCCTAAAGCTCTAATAGTGAACAAGACATATTCCTGGCCCTCCTGAAGCTAATAACTAGTAATTGCTTACCAATGAGTCCTACTTTTAGCCTTTGGTATAACACAGAGCAAGTACCGTCCTTCGTCTGCATGCCAGTCGTTTAGTTATCACGTGGCTTTACAGGGGTCTCTTACCCAAACAAATCATTCTGTTTCTTCAACGGCTCCTACTAAGTCAGTGATTTTACCCCTGGACACCTTCTATTTTATCAGTCTCTCTCATAAGGAATGGCACCCCAGATCAGACACCGCTGCTCCCAATATGGTCATGGCCCCAGGTGATTGGCAGGTTGAATGCTATGAGTGCACCTGGAACTTATTGCACCTATTTTGATTTCTCATGGCAATGTTGTCTCATGTTCACTTTATGGATCACTGAAGCCACCAAAGTGTCATATGGATGATAGTCAAGCCAACTCTTTTCCATACTGTACTCAGGTATTTGATGTTGTACATCTAAGAGCTAGACTTTAATGCATTTCCATTAAATTTCTCTTTATTATCTGGATCTTTATTACATCCTTTGAGCTCTTCCTTATCTTGAGTCTGTCATGTCTAAGGTTATCCATATTTCCCAATCTTGTGTTATGAATAAATTAAATAATCATATCTTCTAGGTCACCGACAAAAAAATGTTGAACTGAATGATTTCAAAGACAAAACCCAGTAACCCTCAATGCAGGCAGATTAGTCCCAATCTGTTAACCTACACTTGCAACTCTATTAATTCATTCATTCCATAAATTTTATTAAATGCCTTATTCTGGGATAGATGCTAAGATGAAAAAATAAAACCACCAGAGTTTGTAAGTTAAGAAAGGTAGACATGTTAACATCCAGTGTGCAATAGTGTAGAGAGGCCACAGAGGAGAGTGCAATTAATTCAAACTGGGAGAAGCAGGTCGAACCTCAAATGGCATCTGACTCAAAGATACATTGATGGACTTTATCAAATATTTTGCTGAAACTACTATGAACTAATTCATTAGATTTGGTATTTCTCCAATGTCCCAAACTTGAACTCATATCCAAACTGAGAACAGAAATTACTTACCATGAGCGGGTTTTTGTGATCCCATTTTAGATCCTACTGGTCTCTTGTCTTTGTATCTCAGAGAAATGCATTAAAACACCATGATCTCCTTAGATCTCTTATGAAGTTAAACAGGCAACATAAATGGTTCTGATCATCTTCTCCCATAAACACCAACATTGTAAAAGACATCTAGGTTACTTGTTTACCAGCTAATTTTGCCTGAAGCCACTTTTCTGATCATGGGATATTTAGTAGGTGAAGTCACATTTACATATTATCCCAGCTCTCGTATTCACTTTCACTTCTTTTTTCCTCCTTGTCCTTCAGTGAGAGCCTCATTAGTTTCCAAGAAGAGGTCCAGAAGCTTCTCCGGCCATGGAGAGACAGGTGTAGATTCCAAACCTCAGTTGTGGCCCTCGTTACACAGCACAGTGCTGTTCATTGTACACATCCCCGTTAGTCTGTGAGGTGTGAGATTTTCTTGTAGACTTCAGCATTTTCTCATGCAGTATTTACATATTATTACCAGCATTTTTGAAGTTTCTTTTCCAAATTTTAATTTATAATATTGATTATCACAATTTTTTGGTATTCATTAAGTGTAAAACCATGCGTTAGATATTAGGAAGGTGGAGGTAGATAAGATTATGAACAAGAACTAGTTTCAGCCATGAAGGGAACTGATGGTCCAATAGGGAAGGTAGACCTGCACATGTGTAACACAAGGAAGTGGCTATTCCGGTTTCTTTTTGATGGGCAAGCATTTTGCATAGACTTGAGCTATGTACATGCAAGGCTAAACAGCCATTTTAAAACAGCTTTAAAAATGTCATTTCACTGAGGTGGGGGGAGAGCATAGAATTTGTTTTTATCCCCTCTCCTATGACAAAAACAAATTATCTTTCATGTTTTAACTATGTGGTAAAATCTCACAGTCCGCTTCAGATGAATTCCATGTATTTGCATTTAAGTCTGCAAAAGACTTCCAATTACCCAGCAATTGAACCAAAGAGTTGCTAACTTTTCTGAAGTAAAAGAGAAAAATGATTTCTCTTGTTTTGGTAGCATTTCTTTACTTTCTACTAAAGAAAATTATTTCAGAAAGTTGATGTTGTCAAAAGAACTATCTTTATGAATAAAAAGTATAAGTTATGCTGTCTCTCGTTTTAAAAATAACTCACCAAAAGATAAGACCCTTTCCTATTTCTTGTAAGAGAAACTTAATCTCTGTTTTGGAATTAAAAATATATCTTCTTCATGGAGAAAAATCAGTTCACATAGTGGTTATTTAGCTACTTCAAAAATTAGAGTATAGTTAATTTACTTTTTCTCTTTCTACCTCTCTCTCTGTCTCTCCCTCTCTCTTCCCCTGTCACGGATTCAGACATTCTCCTTCTGCAGTGAGAATTACCTTATATCTTTCTTGCAAAAATATCTTTGTGGAATAAAATCAGGAAAAGCTTTAATTTTATAACCTTAGAAGTGTTTCATTTTTCTGGAGCAGAGAATAGCCTCAGGACTGAGAGCCACTGAAGGGGTTAATACTGGACTTGGCCAGGCGTCAGTTAAACCTTTTTTCTGGCTTTGCTCCGGGTTTCCCCTTGAAGGGATTTCCCTCCGCCTCTGCAACGAGACCCTTTATAAAGAGCAGACTTTCTATTTCGCTCCTCACTGTCTTTAGGAACTAAAGACTTTTTCCCAGGCACTGTCAAGTGGGACAGAAGGAAGGGTTTTGGAGCCATTATTTTCTCATCACAGCAGCAACTTAAAATGCCTGGGAAGATGGTCGTGATCTTTGGAGCCTTAAATGTACTTTGGATGGTGTTTGTGGCTTGTAAGTTCTCCTTGATCTGTTTCAAATGCTTGCATTCCATTTTAGCCTTGGTTTTGGCTTCAGTCAATTTTGCTATGGTAGTAAAGAAAGGCACTAGGATTTTTAAACAGTGAGAACACTTAACTTTTAATGTGCTATTGAGTATTGCTATATACCATTATAATGTCATAGCTGGAGCTGCAAATTGATGTTTTCTGTATATTTTTTCTCCAATGTCAAATGAGTAATCGGATTCTGTTTCTAGTAAGGTCTATCTCTCTAGTTTCTTGTACTTGATAATGAGATCTAACTTAAAAAATAACAAAACAAGTCTGATAAATGGGCATCAGATAAGAACTGGGAGTTCCCTAAGTGAGGATCACTTTAGCAACTTCTTTGGCAGTGACTCCAGTGAGTTTTGGCTGCCTACAGTTACTTCAAAGCAGTTTAGTAAAGGGATTGGTCAGATCGTATTTTGGACACGATACTAGAACAGAGAAGAGCAGATTACTAAATGAACCGGTGTAAGTTAGCTTTTCTCTTTTTTCCTTCACAGCTCAAGCTTTTAAAATTGAGATCTTCCCTGAATCCAAAATTGTTGCTCAGATTGGTGCCTCCGTTTCACTGACTTGCAGCACAACAGGCTGTGAGTCCCCATCTTTCTCTTGGAGAACCCAGATAGACAGTCCGCTGAATGCGAAGGTGAGAAATGAGGGGACCACATCCACACTGACCATGGATCCTGTTAGCTTCGAGAATGAGCACTCTTACCTGTGCACAGCGACTTGCGGATCTGGGAAAGAAGAAAAAGGAATCGAGGTGCAGATCTACTGTGAGTACTTCAGAGAATCTTGGATTTTCTCTCAAGTTTGCCCTAAATAAGTTTTTTTTTTTAAAATAATATTTTTAAAAGAAAAAATTGGCCATGTCTAGATTCCTGGCTAGAGCACATAATGCACCAAGAAAGTTAGAGACGGATGAGTCTCCCACTACCAGTCCAGGACCCCAAATCTCGGCTTCTCTTTCCATCTCTGCCACAGACATGATGACTGTAGGTAAAATTCAGCTGCTCCAGGGTTTGATTTTCTTAGCCATAAAATGAAGATCTCTAAGGTTTTTTAAATTTTATTTTCCTCAAATTTTTATTTGCTTATATCTTTACCTATTTACTTGGCCATGCATCTAAATTTTTTATGACTGCCATCCTTTGGGGGTTTTCCATTTATTTATTCGTCTGCAATTTGGTACTTAGAATCAGTTTAAGCAGGCGACATATAATTTAGTAATAGGCTTCCATACAGAAGTTTTCCCCTTAGATATGAGAAAAATGTCTGTATACAGTTCACTCATTTGATTTTAGTGTAAATAAATTTAAGAGATCCTTTTGGTTGTTATTGGTGGTGATGGTGGTGGCGGTGGTGTCATCAAGCCCTGATGCTCAACCGCTCAACCTCAGGGATATTCGTAAAATGAATTCGATTCACCTTGTGAATGTGAATAAATACCCCTAGTTTACCGTTTTACCAAAATACATCCCAATCTACTCTCAATCCAGCAAATAAAGTTAGCAAGAGGAGTAAAAAAACTAACCTGAAATAAATCACCTGCCTTTGCTTACTGATGACTGCTCTATCAAAATAAACAACAAACAAAAAACTGCAATTCCTTACAGTCATCTCCTCATGAAGACGTCATTTGAATATTTGTAATTGTGTCGTTTCCCTTCAGCTGTAGTGGAGTTCAGCTTTGCCCAGTAACTCTAATTGATTCTTCAACAAACGCCATGTGTACCTAATGCTTTCTGAGGAAGTGCGCCTGGCTGGCTGCTTTCAATTACGCCAGTCCTCCACGCATACTTTAAGTCTGTGTAGCCTCCTGTGCTCCTCGAAAGATCCCCTTACATAAATACAGGGAAAAGTAGCAACTTCTTATGTTACTTGACAGCAAACTGTGGGGATTTCAGGCACATTTCTTATAGAATATGAGGGACAGAAATAATTGGTGGAAAAATGAAAAAGACTTTTTCTTCCCCACAACAAAACATTTCCGGTTCCTTTGCTTTTGCTCACAAGTACAAAATAGTTGGAGATTTTAAAAAGAGAAATGAAGACCCTTCTGGCTTTAATTAGCTTGCCTGAAGTTTTTCTTTAAGTATGTCTGTCTCTCATGTTTAGCAGTCCTGTCTGCATTCTACATTTGATTGTAATTAGAGTTGGAAACTTTGTGTTCTTATTACAAAGTCTCAAATCCAGTCGGTGTGTTACCATCGTGAAAGTTTGTAATGAAAAGACGTCCCTTTCAGAGGCGGTGGTGGCTGACTGAAATAGTGTGTTCCCATAGCTCTGAAAGGATCAAGTAGGGTATTGGTTAGACATGAGTTAGGTATTTCAGGAGGCAAATCCGCCTTCCAGAATTTAAAGATTGCACAGGTGTTCATTTCTGGTGGATCAGTTCCTGTCAGAGGCACCATTTGCAGAAGCCAATTCTTTAACGTTGCTTTTTTATTTATTTATTTTATTTTTTAGCATATCTTGCCCGATATTCTTTGCAATGACAAATTGAGCCTCTGGTTCCTTATCTGTAAAATGAAAATATATTTGCCCTGACTTAAAAAAGAGACTGTGATTTTACATAACATAAATCTGCAGTAGAAATCAGAAATATAGAATATCCTGAGTTTAAATAGAAAATAGAAATCCTGAGTTTAAATCCCAGATTTACCATCTATTAGTTGTGTAACTTTGGGTAAGTTATACAGATCTGCTAAGTCTATGTTTATATGTATGTGAAATGTGGTCTGTTCCTCTAAGGGTTATTGTGAGGTTAAAATAAAATCATTTAAGTGAAATGAATGGCACAATTATTAAGTATTTAATAAATTAATTTCTTCTCCCTTCTTTTACTCTAATAACATGCAGCCCTCAGTACATGCAGGATAAGAACAGAAGAACTCACTAAAAGGTGATTAACTGTGATTTGTAAACCAACCTGAACCATAAAAAACAATGAATCTTGACTGTATTAACAAAAACATTAGATTCAGTTTGCATTGCATTAAATCAGTGAGAGACCTTATACAACATGAGCAAAAAGCCCACTCATATGTGTTTGTTTGACCTTTTCAGCTTTCCCTAAGGACCCAGAGATTTACCTGAGTGGCCCTCTGGAGGCTGGAAAGCCGGTCACGGTCACGTGTTTGGTCCCCGATGTTTACCCATTTGACAGGCTGGAGATGGATTTGTTGAAGGACAACCAAAACTTGAAAAGTCAGAACTTTCTGGAGCCTACAGAGAAGAAGTCCCTGGAAACCAAGAGTCTGGAAGTAACCTTCATCCCTACCAATGAAGATACTGGAAAAGCTCTTGTTTGCCGAGCTAAATTACTCATTGATGAAATTGAGATTCAGTTCGAAGAAAAGGAGACCACCGAAAAACTGCAAGTTTACAGTAAGTGCTTGTGTGATGTGGACAAGTCTTTATGGGAATTTAGTCTTGGATGTATACAGCAATACACCTAGCAGCCAAAGTCAAGAAGAAATTTGTTTTACTCTATTTTTATTCACTGAGAACATAATATTTGTCAATAGCAATATTCAATGAAAAGAGCACTGCATTTGGGTTAAGAAAACTCCAGCTTAAGTTCTGGCTCCATTAACCGTGTGAATTTGGGTCACTTAATTTCTCTATTTCTCAGTCTATCAAAGGGAAATAATATACTCTTACAATATGCCTTACAATATCAAGGCATAGAGATTTTACAAGGTGAGCACTTATTCGTGTGTGTGTGTGTGCTCACACGTATACAAGTGCATGGTGTGGGAGGGTGTGGATGAGGTTTGATTGTCTTATAGTCCCAGAACTGTGTAGGAGTGGACTCGCTGTGTTCTGTTCTAGACAAAAATGCTGTGTTCTGCTCTGGACACCACAATGAAAAGGAGTACTGCCAACTACAGTATGTTTAGCTGAAAAAATAAGATAGAAAAAATTTACCAATATTTTTAAAAGAATAGACAACATAGGGGATATTTTTTCTAAGGAATACAAAACTTGGAAAAGAGAGCTATAATTTTTTCAAAAACAATCATCTGGAAAGGGATTTAATTTATTCTGTAACAGCAGAGGACTGAACTATGACCAATTTGTAAAAGTTAGTTACCAAAAGGTAGATTTCAGCTCAATGGGGGAAATGTTCTAATAACTAGAGCTGCCCAAAAATCAAATGGACTGTGTTGTAGAGATTGATAGCCTCACACCATATTTGTTGAAACCAACTTAGGTGAATACTTGGCAAGGATGCTGAGATGAGATTCCTATCTTATCCAGGAAATTCTTCATTTTCGATTATCCATGGCCATCTGAAAACACCAAACATCAAAAAAGTAACTCAACCAAATTATTCAGCAATTGGATTGACTAATTTTTATGACTTTGCAATTCTTTATACTAATTCGACAGAGTAAGTTTGTCAGATTTGTGGAAGCACATAAATACAGTCTGAGAAATACATTATCCCTGTTGGATCAAGATGATTCTTAGCAATTACTAATATTGTGCCCTGCCTTTTCAGTTGCACCCAGGAACACAATGATCTCTGTGAATCCTTCCACAAGGCTGCAAGAAGGTGGCTCTGTGACAATGACATGTTCCAGTGAAGGTCTACCAGCTCCACAGATTCTCTGGAGCAAGAAATTAGATAACAGGAATCTACAGCTCCTTTCTGAGAATGCAACTCTCACTTTAATTGCTATGAGGATGGAAGATTCTGGAATTTATGTGTGTGAAGGAGTTAATATGATTGGGAGAAACAGAAAAGAAGTGGAATTAATTGTTCAAGGTAAGTAGAATGGGAAAATATAATGATACAGTTGCTGTCATTGGGATTTGAGCAATATTGAAAGAGCATCGATGCCGAAATTACTTCCTTAAGTTTTATTAATGACCCATCTGATTATTATGTAATTTAGCACAATTATATATTCATCTTACACATACTTGTAATATTTGAGTGCCTGTCACATAATAGGTGCTCAGAAAATATAAGATGAAAAAATTGTAAACATGGGCAACACAAATTTTTAAAATGTGAAAACATGGGGTTTAAACTTGGATGGTTAAAAAAACAAAATTCAAACTCACCATCAGTAGATGAACTCAGTTGGATGTTAGATTAGTATTTCAAGAGACTAGGAAAGATATTACACTAGTAAAAGCATGTAAAGCTAATCATCCATCCCATAATAAGCTGTATCCCATTTCAGTGAGAAGGAAATGCGTTCTGGGAAATGCCTTCTTGTTTTGCGCTTTGCATCACAGGATACTAAAAACCTTAAGTACTAAAGAGAGCACTGAACTTTCAAAGGACCTTTCAGTTACCTAATAGTTACTCCCGCAGGAGCCACAAATTCACATCGTAACATACGTAGCCAATGTAAAAAAAATGATCTGAGAATTGTTCACATGCAGGAAGTGGCTCTGTTTTTAAAGTTCCCCATTCTCACACTAACGTATAAGGAATCTCGAAACTCTGGGCATTACTCTGAATGATCTGTCTCTTTCAGAATCTAATAGCATATCTGTTTATTGAGGTAATTTGAGCAACGCTTACTTTAGAAGATACTACAAAGTCACAATTAGACAAACCAAACTGAGAAAAAGACCCAGCACAGATGAGACCCCTGCACGACACGGTGTATTTGGATTATGCCTGACACACTGGAAACTCTTAAATTATTTGTACTGTTGTCCACTATTACAGGGATTTGTTAAACTATATTTGAGCACAGATTAAATTATTTTTATGAAAAGATGCCACTGTCTTGACAAATTTTTATCCCCATTCATTCTGTTAAATGAATGAATCAACAGACTATTGTGAGTTGATTCTTCTACTATATTTTTTTATTTTTCAATTGCAGTTGACATGCAATATTATATCAGTTTCAGGTATACAACACAGTGATTAGATATTTATATAACTTATGAAGTGATCACCCCAATAAATGCAGTACCCATCTGACACCATACATAGTTGTTAGCACACTACTGGCGCTATTCTCCATGCTATCCGCTACATCCCCATGACTATTTTGTAACTACAAATTTGTACCTTTTAATCCCCTCCCCCTTCATCCATCCCCTCAAGCACCCTCCCCACCCCCAGTTCTGCAACCATCAAAATGTTCTCTGTATCTATAAGTTTGTTTCTGTTTGTTTGTTTGTTTGATTATTCTGTTTTTTGGATTTCACATATAAATGCAATCATATGGCATTTGTCTCTGTCTGACTTACTCCGCTCAACATAATACCTTCTGGGTCCATCCATGTTGTTGCAAATAGCAAGATTTTATTCATTATTATGGCTGATTTATATTCTACTGTATATGTACCATCTCTTCTTTATCCATTCACCCATCGATGGACACCCAGGTGGCCTCCATATCTTGGCTATTGTAAATAGTGCTGCAGTGAACACATGAATGCACATGTCCCTTTGATGTAGTGTGAGTTCATCCTTAAAAAATATCTCATTCCCGATGGTCTCAAGGTGGAAAGGAATAATGTTTTCTTGGCACAGGTGTTAACTTAAAGGAAATCAGATTTTAAAAGACCATAAATTGGAATGTGGTGAAAGAAGAAAATAATCTTACCTTCTTTTTTTCTTGTTCTTTTTTCCCTCAGAAAAACCATTTACTGTTGAGATCTCCCCTGGACCCAAGATTGCTGCTCAGGTTGGTGACTCAGTCGTGTTGACATGTGGTGCCACAGGCTGCGAGTCTCCGTCTTTCTCTTGGAGAACCCAGATCGACAGTCCTCTGAGCGGGAAGGTGAGCAGTGAGGGGACCACATCCACGCTGACCCTGAACCCTGTGAGTTTTGAGAATGAACATTCGTACCTGTGCACTGTGACCTGTGGGCATAAGAAACTGGAAAAGGGAATTAAAGTGGACCTCTACTGTAAGTAGTTTTCAAAATCGTTTACTGTTTTCTTCCCCCCATTGGAATAAAAATAATACAAATCTGTGGTATACCATGAGATCCATGTTTTTAGAAAGGGAATTTAGCATTGTGAATTGTTCCTAAATCTTCGAACCAGAATTTTTTATATAACTTAATTGGCCAAAATCCTAAGTATATATTACAGAAGCACACAGCAGCCACAATTCTTAGTTTGTGTCTCGTCAGGACTCTCATCATGCACTTGAACGCACTACATGCTCACTGTTTCCCATCCCCTCTCTGTGTAGATGGGGCGTTTCAAGGTAGTAGGGGGCAAGGAGTATGGGAGGGGTCAGTTTCCATTTGGATAACTGGATAGGGATGCCTGCTGCTCAGCTATTCCATTTGGGGTTGTGCCCTGAGCCTTCTGTTTAGAAAGCTAATTGACAGGATGGGAAGAATGAGGCAATGGGGAGAAAGCTAAAACTGGAGACGGCCTATAAGAGTGGTCACAAGGGATGATGTGTGGCAGCAGCTCAGGTGAAGAGCAGAACCAGAGATAACCCTAGATCTCAATATTGATTAAACTACATACATACACTACACATTTTCCTGCTATTCTTGTCACCTTAATAAAATCCTTTACAACCTTAAATCTCTATGAAATCGACATTGCCGGAGTTTCTCAGTTTATTACGAATAAGGAACAAAATGTGCAAAGTAACCACAAAGTTACTTTTTGAGAGGGTTACTCTGCCTTATCTTATTCAGCAGGATTCAAGAGAACATATTGTAGAGATTTTCTATCAGAAAACCTGCTCGAACTTCTGTTATCCCTCCGGATTTGTTCTGAATGAGTTAGAATATATCTGTAAAGGGATTTGAATCTCTCTCAAAAAAAGGGCAAATTTTATTGTGGTATCATATTACCCAGAGTCCAGGATCTGCTGAAGTAGGCAGATTTCCAACAGAAAAGAGAACCAGAGGTGAAGTCTTATTGCAATATGGAAATATTTGAGAATGTATGACTCTAGCATTTTACTTAAGGAAAAAGTTTTTTTACCATTGCTCTTGCTCTTGATAGCTATTATAGTCTCATTGTTATCGATTTGCATAAAGTGCATTATAAATATTATTTAGAATCTAAAACTTTTACAGTTTTTTTTCTGAACTACAAGTGATATCTGAAAAATATTAAAAATTTCTGCCTAAGGTTGGCCATTGGAAATTAAAATGTTGAAATTGAGAACTCTCTTGTGGATCTTATTTGATACCAAGAGGCTGTACGGTTCTGTGAAACCAAGTCTGGGCTCTCAGCTCAGAGAAATATGGATTCTGATCTCAACTCAGTGACTTACTAGATACGATGCCTAAAGAAAGCCTCTTAGCTTCTATAAGTTTTGTAAATTTTCCTAGCTATCAAATAAGTTCTCTGTAAGTTTTTCTTAGTTGGAAAATAAGTTAAATCATACCCATTTTTATGAGGCTGTTTTGAAGACCGAGATAAGGAATATTATTAAGGGACTAGTAAATATCCAATACATTATGGCAAATATTTAAAACATTTAAAATATATAGTTATTAGATAAGAGGGTGGCAGCCCATGTGTTTTTTGAAAAGATCAGTCCATGGCTGTCAGCAGGACTAAGAAGAAAAAAATAAGAAGTATATTTATTACTTGATTACTTCATGTACTATTTTTTGCTTCCAGCATTATTTATATTTTATATCATAAACATTTTTCATTTTAAAATAAATGACATAAAATGTTTAATGTCATTATATCTATATTGGTGATTATCCAATCCCAGGTAAGTTAAAACTGTCATTTTGAGACTTTGGCATTTAATAGAGATTAATTCCATTTTTCCATTGAATGTCACATATAAACATCATTTTCCCTTGATATTTGCAGCATTCCCTAGAGATCCAGAAATTGAGACTAGTGGTCTACTAGTGGATGGAAACCCCGTCACTATAAGCTGCAAAGTTCCTCATGTGTATCCATTAGACCGGCTGGAGATTGAATTACTTAAGGGGGAGAGTGTTATGAAGAGTAAAAATTTTTTGGAGGACATGCATAAAAAATCCCTAGAGACCAAGAGTTTGGAAATGACCTTCATCCCCACCACTGAAGATACTGGAAAAGTGCTTGTTTGTCAAGCCAAGTTAAATATTGATGAAATGGAATTTGAACCCAAACAAAGGCAGAGTACACAGACATTTTATGTTAATGGTAAGTGCATGAGTGATGTAGCCACAATTTCTTTTTCATGTTTGCCAGACAATAGTTAACACGAGATTAATAGTTAAAATACTGAAAATAAACTAAAAATAAATGTCAAAATAATGATTATTATAAAAAATCACCCTGACACTGAAAACATCATTTATTAGCCTGTAATTCTATGAGTTGGCAGTTTTGGAAGTGGTCGCATGGACAGTTCATCTGCTCAGTGTGGTATCAGATAGACTCACTCACGCATTTACAATCAGTTGGCAAGTAAGCAGGGGATGGCTGGTCCCAGATGGCCTCACTCACATGTCTGAGGCTTGTTCTGGGATGTCTGGGCCTCCCTTTCTCCACGTGTTGTCTCACCCTCAAGGAATGTGGCCTAGGTTTAGTCACCAGAACTCAGTGTTTCAAGAGAGTAATAATGAAAGCAACCTCTTAAGGCTTCGGCTTAAGAGTGTCACTTCTTCTCTGTTCCATAGGTCACAAGACCAGCTTAGATTCAAGGGGTGGAAAGTAGACTCCACCTTTTCACAGGAGATTCAAATAATTTGTGGTCATGTTTAATGCACCATAAATGTCAATACATACTATTATTGATCATCTATTCTTTGATAGCAAGAGAGTTTCTACAGAACTTATTTCCTTTAGAAAATACCCATTATGTATCTATATTCTACTTTCTATCACTCTGTATCTGCTAAAGTAAATGGTGGTTATAAAGGTTTATAAAACTGTTTTAATCCATAGAATTCATAGACGAGTTTTACAACATTATTAAAACTCTACAGAACTCAGGGCACAAGAGGTCAAGCTAACAAGTGTCCCTACCTTTTCAGTTGCCCCCAGGAATACAACCATCTTGGTTAGCCCTTCCTTCACCGTCAAGGAAGGTAGTTCTGTGAATATCACATGTTCTAGCAATGGCCTTCCAGCTCCGAAAATCCTGTTGAGCAGGCAGCTAAATAATGGAGATCTGCAGCCTCTTTCTGAGAATACAACTCTCACCTTAATTTCTACAAAAATGGAAGATTCTGGTATTTATGTGTGTGAAGGGATTAACCAGGCTGGAGTAAGCAGAAAAGAAGTTGAATTAGTTATCCAAGGTGAGCAGAGTGTGATTAATGACTTATTACTGCTATTATTATTTTGGTTGTGTTACTGGTTTTGAACAAAGTCCTCTTTAAAAAGAAAATTTTTACTAAAAATTATATTGAGGGTTTTGATGTTTCTTATGCATGGAAAGCACCAGAAATAGTACTTTCTCATGAACCATTCCAAGTCAATTATCCTAATTCTTTTAAACTCAGGTGGAATGCTGGCTCTAGGAACTGCGCCAGGAGTTTCAGTGACACTTCAGAGGCAATGATTGCTGTGTTGAAAAAAGGATAGAAAGAGGTTTACATGTATTTGAAGATTGCTTAGGATTAAAACCACCATATCTGGCTTATTAGACTCTCAGTGGTAATATCACAAGGTGCCTGCTAGTATTTGCTTGGAAGCATAAGAAGGCACTTAAACCTTTTGTGAATTCTGAGGTTAAGAGTAGCAGTGACTATGCCCTCTGATTCATCAGTTTGATGGCACAGAACCATTAGAGTGGATTAAGTTCTCAGATCCAGACCCTCTTTCCAGCATGGAGAGCCAAGACTGAGAACAAAACAATTCCTAGTTGACAGGTTGAAGCCATAGGCAGTTTTGGGCAAAATCACGAAGAGACCAATTTAGATTTTCTCTCATACTTTCCTTTTTGGTGTTCAATGCCCTTTCTTTGTGGAGGTTTTCATTTTTTCTCTCACTCCTTAGTATTATTTCCACTAAGGTATTAGAGACTTTCTTGTTACCTCATCTCAGTGGTAATTTGTATTTTAAAGGATGAACTTTGAAAGGGCAATGCACAATCTTAAAGAAAGCCCTTAGGATGGATGTCATAGTATTGTCACTCTGCCTGAGGAAAGAATCTCAACTCAAGTTAGAAAAATAGATCAACTTAAAGGGAATCCCACTCATAAGATGGTGATAGCGTACCTCCTTCCATGGGTTGTACATTAATAGACATGTTGCACATCAAGTACTTAGTTCAGTGCCTAGCATTTAGTAAATGGTAGTTGTAGTTGTTCAGGAAGGTTAAGAAAGCCACCTCTGCACAGCTTAATTTCTTGATCTTGATCATTTATATTTCACTTAATCAGAGTGCCTTTTAAATTCTCTTTACAGTTGCTCCAAAAGACATAAAACTTATAGCTTTTCCTTCAGAGAGTGTCAAGGAAGGAGAGACGGTCATTATCTCCTGTACATGTGGAAATGTTCCAAAAACTTGGATAATCCTGAAGAAGAAAGAAGAGACAGGAGACACAGTGCTCAAGTCTACAGATGGCGCATATACCATCCACAAGGCCCAGTTAGAGGATGCAGGAGTGTATGAATGTGAATCTAAAAACGAGGTTGGCTTGCAATTAAGAAGCATAACACTCGATGTTAAAGGTTAGTTAATTTTTTGGTTTTGTTTGTTTTTCATTATCTTAAATAATAGGTCAGAAGTTTGGTGGACTGTAAAGAATTTCTAGGATTAGATGAATGAGTTGGGAAAATGAAACTGAGTTCCATGTTGATTGTGGTTATTTCTTAATGTTTCCTAAAATAATGATGCACAGCTGCTCTATCCTGTGGAATTTAACCAGGAAGTTGTCATTAATCATTGGTGAGTGTAGGATTTTTATCTGTTTTTTCAAAGTTGACAAGTCATTATTGGCCTCTGAGGTCTTGTATATCCTAAGTGTTCAAACATATTTTAAAAACCATTCCCTGGGGGTTATAAGGAAACTAAAGAAAGAGGATTGGCAACGTAAAAAGGAGGGCTCCGTCCAGACTCTTTTCCTTCCTACCAGAAAAGAATGCTATTCTCCGAATTTACAGTAACTGCATGTTTTCTGGATTCACTCTTTTCAGGCTTATAATCAAGAGTCACCATCTCGATGCACAACAACATCAAAGAATCTCTAGACTGCTTCCTTAGGAACTCAAGCCCCTTTTCCCTTCTACCCTGATATGATAGAGAAAGAGAAGGAGGGGGACATGGTCTCACCAGAGAAACTTCTGGGACCCCTCAATCTTCTAACCACCCCTCTTGTGAATGCACAGTAAGACCTGTTGCTCTTATTGGTGTAAGCAGAATATGTCAGCCTTTTCTAATTGGTCTCCCACTCTATGGGTGCTAACGAGCTTCCACTGTGGATTGGAAGCCATAGCTGGAGTGAAGCTACCACAAAGAAATGCAACTCCCTTCTGTACTTCATTATCAGAGTTAGCAATCATTTGTCAACGTAACGAGAATTCGAACGTAGGTCAGAAAACGGGTAAAATTCTACTCATCTGGCCAAATTTTTCAAAATTGCAAGACTTACTATATGTTTTCTGTCTACACAGTACCTCCTCGAAACACGACAATATCAATACACCCTTCTAGAAATGTTAAAGAAGGAGAAAATATCACAACTACATGTAAAACTTTTAGTCATCCTCCTGCAGTGATTATCCTGAAAAGAGTAGATATGGCCAATGAAGTTACTATGTATTCAAAGAATGAGACATGTACCTTGTATCACATCACTCAAAATGATACGAGGTGTATGTAATCGGTGCTTCCAAAGAGGTTGGGGATGATTCTGGATGGATTGAGATCTCAGTTATGAGTAGGATGAAATTCATTCATTCTTATTTCCTTTAACCCTTGATGCATCCAGGCCACCCTTAATTAAGCCTAGTCCCAGGAAATCAGACTCACAACATCTTTGTAATTTTGTTTGTAGTTAATGAATCTCTAAAAATATATCAAAGCTTCTCCACTTCTTAACTCTCTTGCTCTCACATTGTCTTTTCTAATTTCTTTATTAAACTAGTTATATTTGTCATTTTTCACTTATTACTTAAAAGAACAAGCAAACTATGTTAAGTACTCAGCTAGAAATTCAGGGCCCCAAATTAAATGTCGTTTAAAATGACTACAAATAAATGGAGAAAAGAATCTGATATTTTTCCTGGGTATTTTAAACTACTTTTCCTTTGTATTTAGCTGAGTTTCAAAGTTATTTTTGTTTTGATTTCTGTTGGCTTGAATGTATCCCAATGATAGAACTAGTGGGGTGTCTTTAGGGTTTTCAGTGTTTACACAGCTAATAGAAAATTGCATTTGAAGGTAGCTTCGTAACCGACTCAGCAGCAATTTGTGTTTTATTGCAAATGCCTGAGAGGAAAACTGAAAGCAAAAGATAATATTTATTAAATTGTAAAGAAATCAATAAGAGTGGAAATACCATTGTCTAACATGTCAACACTGACACCTAATTATGATAATGGACATCACATTAAAACATTACTCATTTATTTTGATTAGTTCTGCTCTAGCAAAGGAAACTAGAAAAACAAGGCAATTATCATTATGTTTAGGATGAAGTGTTTTTAACTTTAATAATTTGAAAAAATTGACTTCCCATCGTCTACTCCAGTAAGTGTTTTCTACTTGGTTGACCGCCAGTGATTAAAAACCTCTAGAGCAGGGGTCCTCAACTCCCGGGCCGTGGACTGGTACCAGTCCCTGGCCTGTTAGGAACCAGGCTGCACAGCAGGAGGTGAGCGAGTGAAGCTTCCTCTGTATTTGCAGCCACTCCCCAGTGCTAGTATCACTGTCTCAGCTCCATCTCAGATCATCAAGCATTAGATTCTCATAGGAGCATCAGTCTCTGATGCCTGAAAGGTTGGGGACTGCTGCTCTAGAGGGAATGTAGTGATCACCAAAGTCAGATCACTCATTTATTCCAGGACCGAGACAACATATATGCCTCCTGAAGAAACTCGTGTGGTCATATGATGCTGTACAAACATAAGTACAAATAGAGATGAATCTCCAGTAAATGTCATGCTATTTTCTTCAGATGTTATTGTAAGGTTGAGATGTTAAATAGTATTTCAGCTGTCAGATGATTCTTAGTAAATTAGATAGAGTACTAATTTTAGTTTTTATATGCTATTACCATCTGTAACCAATTTACAACTAAATGACAAAATGATAGAATGTAAAAAGAAAAAAATATGTTACTATTCAAAAAATATATATTGGGTGTCAACTACTCAAAGCAGTGGGCTAGGTACTTGCTACTCAGTGGTGGACCAAAGAGAAAACAGGTGCAAGCCCTCATGTAACTTACAGTCTGCAGGAGGAAACCAAATTTAACAGATCCTCATACAAACAGATGTTTAATTACAAACCGTGAAAGTATAGTGGGTTATAAAAGTACATTAGGCTTCTGAATTTAGGCTGGGGAGATGTGGGTCAGAGAATGCCTCTTTGAGTAAGTAATATTAACACTAAACCATGATACTATCCAAAAAACTTCTGTTTATCAAGAGATGATATAAATGCTGAAGAGAAGTAGCATATATTAAGATACCCTACTTCAGTGATACAAAATGTAGTGTTTTCTGTATATCTCTGAAGAAGCCACTGGCAATTATTTCTCTTACTATCTTATATATATTGTTTGACTACATGGTTATACTCCAGTTGTTACAGGGATTTTCTCAGAGAACTGGTTAGTAATTTCAATTCGTAGTGATCAGAGTCCTAGTTCTTTAGTAGATATTTACATTTCTCAAAACAAACACCCTTCTCCAATGTTTGTTCTTGTAAATGAGCCCTAAAAGTTACACCTTTTATTTCATTCTATAATCGAACCTGAATCTATTTGAATTCAAGTTTGTGGAAGGTAATTACTGTCATTATGACCCATCATGACCATAGCAACTACTAACTGATTATTTTCATAATTCAGAAGAATATGCATTTGAAGTCCTATGGGCCCTTATCACTGCTTTGATTCACTTGTCTTTAGAGAATGAGTTGACTGTTAAAATAAAACATGTAAATATTATTATTACAGTTTCTTTTTGTACTAGACACTAATCACTTCCATTTTGTTATTTTCCAGGGAGAGAAAGTAACAAGGACTATTTTTCTCCTGAACTTCTCATGCTCTATTGTGCATCTTCCTTAATAATACCTGCCATTGGAATGATCATTTACTTTGCCAGAAAAGCCAACATGAAGGGGTCATACAGTCTTGTAGAAGCACAGAAATCAAAAGTGTAGCTAATGTTTGAAATGTTTGACCAGAGACACTATTTATCAGTCTAAATCTTTAATACTGCTCATCATTCCACAAGGAAAACAACAAGCTGAGAGTCCAGACTTCTAATGTAGTGAACTCCTGGAAAGAAATGGCTGTCCATGTTTCCTGCTGTGAGCAAGAAGCCAAAGGAAAACTTTCTGCCTAAAAAATAGGCACTACCATAGAGATGTGATGATTGGAGTAGTTCCTTGATGTGTATATACAATAACGTGATCTGTATATATGTAAAATAAAAGTATGCCGTAGCGAGATTCCTTGAGATAACAATACCCTCTAGTCAGATCTCGAAAATAATTAAACGATATGGCCCGAACACATTGTTATAAATTAATGCATCTTTAAAAAATTTTAACATTAATATCGACTGGCAGCTGACCTATGTCATCTTTTTGTATTTAATTTCCTTTAACATAATGTTATTCCTATAAAAGTCGCTGACAACAACTTCATGTTTGTAAAGATGCCAGGATTTTATATTGTTATAGGCAAGTGATAAACTAAGAGGGCACTGAGTTGACTTTCAGGTACTAAACACTTCAGCCTGTGGTATAATGGTTGACTGGATTTCTCTGAATGGTACTGACATGGTACGGAGACGTTTTATGATGTTGTTTGTTCATTGGACTCTTGCATAGTTTTCCCAGTGTAATCTAAAAATGCAACTTCTTTTGATCTTTTTTTGTAAATATTTAGTCTTTTTGTATAGTAAAGTATGATTTCTGGAATGGTAAGAGTTGTACGTTTATTTATTATAAACTACCTCCTTTAATCACATTGTAGCTTTTTTTGAAATCTCAAGTTCCAAGGATGAAGAGTTTAAACCTATAGAAATAATAAGTAGCACTCAAAGTGTTCTTCAGAATGCTTTTATCAGAATCACCATGGGAACTTAATAAAAATCCAGATTTCTCGGTGCCTTCTTAACCTATTGAATTGAATTGAAATATCTAGTTTTATGTCCTTGGAATCTGCAATTTAAATAATTAAAAATATAGCATACACGAAGCAGTGAATGCAGGTAAATGCACATGTGTTAAAGGGCAACAAATGAACGCCATGTGCATACCACTAAGACCAAGAGCTAGAGCATTCCTATTCTTCAGAGCCTCTTAGAAACCTCTCACTGAGCAGTAACCAGTATTTTGAATTATACATCAACCGTTCTCTTGCTTTCTTTGAAGGTTTAATACCTATATAGGTGGCCCTAAGTAGAACATATTTACTTTTGCCAGGTTTTGAATTTTATATCAATATAATCAAATGGTATATTTGCTCGTGACTTTATTCTTTCACTCAAAGTTGTGTTTTTGCATAATTGATCTATGTTGTTGTATATAACTATAGATCATTCACTTTTATTACTCTATAGTAGTTACTTCGCTATATTACAGCATAGTATTACAACATTTTGCCACAATTTATCTATTGTTGATGGATATTTGTTTTTTTCTGTTTTATTTCATATTATGAACAAAGCTTCTCTAAAGACAATTTTACATGATCCTAACTAACACTGAGTTAAGGAATCCATTACAAAAGAGTACACGCTACATGGTTTTATTTATAAATAGTTTAAAAGTATGCAAAATTATCTTGTGGTGTTAAAATCAGGATATTAGTTACTCCTTAGGTGATACTGACTGGAAAGGAACAAGATGAAACTTCAGGGCTTCTGTTTTTGTTCTGTTGCTTGATCGCGGTGGTGATAATTTTAATAAAATACACATTTAAAAAAAGCAGATTCATGAAAATCAAAGCCTTAGAGGGAAGAAATAGGGTTTATGCATTGGGAAGAGAACAAAGAGAAAGGGATGAACTTGCCAATCCCCTCTCTACACATTTCATCTGTCCTAGGGTAATAAAGAGAGGAATGTGATAAGACCCTATAGGAAATGGTTTATAACCTGTGCTGAACAGGATAATCTGGCTTGAGGAGGCCGCCAATGAAGGAGATAGCTCAGCATGGAGCGACTAGGAAGCCAAAGTCTAAGGAGAGATCACTGTTGCTATTCACTAGAGCTCATCACATCACTTTTGCAGAGAAGTCAGGTCAGCTGTCCTCATCACTGCCTAGAGAAAGCCTTCTAATAAACAGCTGCCTGTAAACTTTGTTCATTTTCCAGAAAGATGCCTGTTCATGACCTGAGACTTTGCTGACTCCCAGCCCTTGACAACAGCTCAGGGCATTTATAAAGTCCTTTTCAGTGATGGTGTGAGAGAAAAAATAATGGATCATTCTCTCCTAGAGACCAAAGAGGTCCCCACTTTCTCTTGCTGATCTGGGTTACAAGAACCTTTAAAGGGGAGTAGCAGAAATGAGATTAAAGATGAGCAAAGGAAGACTTGTGTCTTATACTTCCACTGAGATTGCCAGATCTTTAGGTAGAGGGGAATTTTTGTCTGACTCTCCTGGCCTCTGAAGTGGGCGTGATTTGTATTGGCCAACACTGTCTACTTTTCCTGGCTGACTGGTGTTACGGTGAAGGCACCCATCAGGGCTTTCCCTCTCAAGTAGATATCCCTCATATTGTCTGTAAATCCGAACATGAAATTAACTCATTCATTTGCTTAATACTCTAGTGGGAAAGAAAGAAATGGTTGATTGAGAGAGGTACATAGAAAGCACTTTCAGGATATTAGTGAACTTTCATTTCCCTCATAATATGTTTCCTAGTCTGATTTTCTTAAAAATGAGTTCAGATCTTGCTATAGATTTTTGATACTATTGGTTCTCAGCTGCTGGGACATTTTTTTAAATGTATGAGACTGGCAAATTTGCCATCTACTACTCTGATACTGTGATCGTCAAACCAAGACTAAAAAACAGGTTGAAAAAAATTCATGACAGTCCACTTCTTATAACCATTACCATCACTTTTCCTGCTCTGGGTAAATGATATAAAAAAAATATCAAATAGAATTCAAGATTGTTTATAAATAAAGGAAAGCTGAACAGGCCCACAAAAACCTCTTGATGAATGCAGATTCGAATAATGGTCTAACGCAGCAAATTCTTCTTGTGCCTAAGATGGAGAGTTTCTATCCATAAACCTTAAGACCTCTTCCAACTCTCAAGCACAGTGGTTCTTTAACAATTCACACATGCATCGGGGAACTTTTTTTCACCTATTTTAGTGAATCTCTTTTTGTATTTAGCCAAAGGCCTAGGGACCTTCTTTTTATTCCTGGCTCAATCAACTTTAAGACAGTTCAAAGGGAAAAATTAAACATTTAAATTAATGCCAATATTAAAAAGTAGTTTCTGTGAGGATTTCATAATTGCCACTCTTCTCTGCAAAGAAGAAAGGGGCATTCGTATTGTCTTTCCAAATGCCTTTTACTTTAGCCATAATGATAGCTAAAATTTCACTTCTCAAAAAAAAGTGTGCAGTGGCTTTTCAGATTTTGTTGCTGTTGAAGAACGTGGTTTCTCTCAAAAGAGACTAATCCGTAAAGCCTGTTTGAGAAGAGTAAAACAAATTGAATGGAATCAAACAGGGTTTTTTATTTATTTTTATTTTTTTTTAGTGAGGACAAGGCTATTCAGAGACAGTACTTCATTGTTTTTAGTTATTTCTTCATTGGCAGGGACTCTTGGGGATATTGTGAAGCAAAAAAAAAAAAAAAAAAGAGTTCATTCAGTGATTGAAAAAAGCCATGATTCAGTCTTGAAAAGAAAAAGACTAAGGAGATGACAATGACTTTGTGGAGTAAAGGGAGCACGACAAATCGCTCCTAAATTAAACCGTGTTCTAAAGAACTTCAACACACTTTCTCAAATGAAGGTTTCGGTCTTTAAAAAAAGGATGTGTAAAATCATAATTTTTAATTAAGGATGTTATTACTATCTTTCTTTTATCCAGCGTGCGTGCAATTAAAATTCATTCGATTACCAGGACATTGGATGCTATTATGCTGAAAACACAAGAAGTAATATTAAGCATAGAACATTAAATGCATGATGAAAATGAACATTATTACTTTGACTTGAGGTTATATTCAGTATTTAGAAATTTATCACATGAAGCCTACTTAAAAAGCAGCAGACTCAAGGAGTTAGTTGCTTTTTATTGGAGTTTCTGTCATTGCCTTGCCAAGATTTGTGAACGTTTTTTTCACATTACCATGAAAATCACTTTATGCTCCCAGGCAGAAAACTGAACAAACAAGTTCATTTCCCTGATGACGGTCTCATAAGGTTTTGCTTCTCCTTATTCGTTTGAGTTCCTCTTATTTAAGTGTTCTCATCATTTTAGAGTTAACCCTTAATGTCCTTGCATGTCCTCTGGCCATTTAGCAGTGTCCTGCCAATATTTCCCAAACTTGCTTCATTATGAGAATTACATGGGGTATTAAAAATACAGAGTCTTGCACCCAATCCCAGACTACTGACTTAGAATCTTTATGTAAGGCCTGGAAATCCGAAATTTTAAAAAATATTCCTGAGGATTCTGATGTCTGTATTTGGGATACAATATTCTAATAAAACTAAGTGTTTAGCTCTTCAATGCATTTTCGCTTCTAGAAAGCATTGACAGAGCCTTGTTAGAAGGATTTCTCTGGTCTGCAACCATCTCTTCTCACCTTTTCTGGAACCTTGGTCTGTCATTCAAACACTTTTCTCTGTCTTCAACCTCAAATCTCTACTATCTCTTATAGGAGTTTAAACTCTTTCATCTTTAAAAAAAATCTGACAAAATTTTCTCAATCATGCACTCCTACTAGTTACATCCCTACGACACCTTCATTTTCACAGCGAGATTTTAGAAGAGATAACCACTACTTCTCAATCACTGTGCAATAAACTCTTATCTAGCTTCTGAATCTGCTCAAAGTCAGTAATAATCTCTTCTTAACTAATATAATAGGAATAATTAATACGAATCCAGTGTATTTTAATTTCTGATAATCTCTAATTCCTATTGCCCCAAGGCTTCCCCACTCACCCATTCATTGCTTTATGGAGGCAGAGGGAACCCAGGTGATAAAGAATCACTACTCTGTTTTCAATTTCGAGCCAGATTTATTTGAATCCATAGGAAGACCATGGTTTTAGAAGGCAGACTATATAGAGAAAGTAAAGCACTTTTCTACATTCCAAAAATTCCCCTAACATAATAAGAGATTAGAGATCTAATATAACAAGCTCTAGTGAGGAGAAGACAGAGGATGTATGGTAAGCCCCTGACACACGGATGGGGAAAAAGCTGTCCTAGGGCTGAGAAGGAGTCAAGAAAGGGAAAGGAACAGCAAGATGTTAGACACGAATACCCTTGCTATTCTTTGCTTTGGGGTCAAATGTTATTGGAAGAGCACTGCGGCAGAATCATTAAAATAAGTTAAGGGGAACCAGTGAAGCTCCATGAATGAGGTACTATTAGAGCTGTGTCATGAATCAGTAAGATGTAGACAAGTCGCTGTGAGGAAAAGCAGGGACATTCGAAGGGAAGAGGAAAGAATGAGCACAGCTATGGAGGAAACAAAAACCTTAGACTTCTCTGTAGAGAAGAGTAAATCAGTCCACTTGGCAGAAACACGGGGGAATGTGAAAGAGTACAGTAAGAACTAAGATTGGAAAAGTAAGTTGTAACAAAGTGTGGGAGGCCTTGACTACTAGCCTGAGGAGCTTGGGCTTGATTCACGAGTAAGAGTCAGTGAAAGGGTCTAAGAGGATCAGGGCAGTGCTGAAGGATGTTGACACTTAATGTTTGTCTGATATTTTCTGTCTATACCTTTATCTTCTGACTATTCCCAGAGATTGTCTTTCCACCTTCCTGCCTTCAGTGGGAATCACCTTTTTTTAAAACTTAGTTCCAGTGCTGCCACATTAGTGAGAAATAGGAGAACTACTTTTCTTATGCTATGCACAGATAAATCAGAATATTATTTAGCTATTAAAATAACATTTTTCAAAAATATTATTTAGCTAGTAAAATAACATTTTCAAAACACATTTATTGGCATGAGGAAGCACTTATGTTCTAATAATAAAATAATAGATTAATAAAATCAGGATAAAAATTATATGTAAAATTTGAAAGCATCATAAAAATTTGATTATTATATGTCTATATGCATGCAAATATATAGAGAGAGATGAAAAGAAATCAAAGTGTTAACATTAATAATGGTATTATGGGTATTCTTATTTTCTTATTTGTACCATTCTCCATCTTCCATATTTGAATGTAATACAATTATAGTCAGAAAAGTTATTTTCTAGTGTGTTAACCATAGCAAGTAAGTCTTCAAACAGCAACCAGGTAAAAATAGCATCCTACCTGAACTTGATACTTGGAATTCTCAAAGACCTATAAATATTCAGGGCTTTGAGATTCAGACATGGAAAGCAGCTTTGGCTTCCTGAGTATTTGAATGTTTTCTCTGATGAAAATAAAAAGGAGAGGAAAGTACTTGAACAACCTTTCACCTCTAAGCCACTTCTGGAATTTCCAAATAAGGTCTCGGAGGGACAGAGGTGACATGTAGAGCCTGCACACCATCACTCCACACTCTCATGGGGCTTGGGGTCATGAAGGACCTGGTCATAACTGCTTGGTAAAAATGCCACACCAAATTGAAATACTGAGCTTTAAACCTCCAACCAAGTACAGTTGTGATTTCATCCTCTAACCAGTCTAGCACTTGCGCCTCATGCAGATTTCAACTTCATGCCTCAAGAATCGTTAGTTCACTCTTTTTCAATCTTGCATAGTTTACTGTGGGAATCTGATAATACTTAAGCAGATTAAGAAGGATTGAAGGAAATCCTGGGAAAAGAGACAAACTGCCATGTCATTAAATTATTGAGCGACTAGATTGATTCATTTGACTTGATCAGAAATTTTTAGCTGAGCAGCTCCAGAATTTTGTTTATGTCTTTGACATAATTAAATTATCCTACTATGTGTCTCTTCTGGGTTCACTCTTGCTAACCGAAGTCCGCTTCTTGGCCCTTTTTTTTTTGCCATGTGAAGGAACGTGGGCTCCTCTAGGACTGGTCTGAATAAATGGAGTCTTACTTTATCAAACTCTCCAAAAAAGGTAGAGACTTTAGGAGCCTTTAAAAAGTAGTTTTATAGCTTTACCAGGAAGAGAAAGGAGAAACATGACTAATAGTAACAGAAATTCTAGAGGACTAGACCTTTCTTTTCCCTGTTTCCTTTTGAAGAAATGAATCCTCGGATCTTAGAATAGTGACAGCACAAACCAGTGTGTTTCTTTTTAATCAATAAAAGAAGCTGAGGCCAATGCTAATGAAAAGCGTAGGGAGACTAAAGGCCTTTAGAAGTTTTCTGTCAGCAGTGGTGTTATTGCTTCAGGGTATCTGTTTTTCAGGCTGACCAAAGCTGGGGGACAAATCTGTTTGATGTGTCTGGTGTGTTTTTAATAGGGCCTAATAAAAAGAACTGATAGTTAATATTTATTGAGAATTTATTGCATGTCTGTCCTGGATTAAGTGCTTTGCATGAATTGTTTTATTTAATACAACAATCCAGCTAAGCACTGTTATCTAATTATAGGAAAACTAAATTAGAACACTTAAGTAATTTTCCCAGGGTCAGTAATAGATGGACCTGTGGTTTACCATGGTTTGCCTGTTTTTAGAACCTGTATTGTTATTCTCTACACTTTGCTGTCTTTAATTCATGCACATGAAATAGACTTCCACAGGCTCAGACATCTTCGAAAGAAAGATGGTAAGTAATCTTTAAGAAATTTGCCTTTGGTCCTCAGCTTGTTATGGGAAGGAAGAAGGGCTGATAATGTTGTCCAGATAAGTTTTTGCTGTGTGTTTGTCTGGAGAACATAAGAATCCCAGATTACTTATGCTAAATATCCAGGATTTTTCACTGGGCACTTATCTGCTTTCGGTTGAATTTAAAAGAAACATATGGGTTACTATGTTTAAACGGCCATCTGCCAGCATGAGCAAATTCTTGAGGAAATTGCTTTGGACCTAAAGTACAGCACATGTTTGATCTTTATGTACATTTGTACTTTTTGAATTTGGAAACTTTGAAATAAAGAGGAAAATATGCGACAAGATGGAAAAGCAAAAAAAAAAAAAATCATTTTAAAAAGGAAAATAAGTGATTTGTGGTATTTTGTGCTTCTGAGAGTAAGATAGAAAGAATGGAAGCTGCCCAAACAGACTCAGCCTCACACCAAATGGGTGCTATGGCACCAAACAAATAGAAATGGCAATAAGATACAGATAATAAAGAAAATCTAGTTCATGTAGATTTAGCTGAAACTGATCATTTTGGAAAAGAGAAATTT